>NC_133658.1:523999827-524599827 GCF_037893015.1 Macrotis lagotis
CCCTTCCAGCAATGATAAATTGGTTGAAAGATATAGGGATCAAAATATTGAATCCAAAATCTTGTTCTTTGTATCGTGAACCCTCCCAGAATAATGAATTTGACTTCACAGTGGAAGATAAGGAACATAAGTCACCACAGTATTAGTGAAGATCTGGACCTTTTAGAATGACTCTATTATTTCTCTGTTTCTCTTTATATATATTTCTCCCTTGAAAAATATCTCTATTGGGTATTATGGCATTGGTATTCTTCTTTATCTCTACTGTTCGTTTGGTTCATCTCCTATTTTGGACTTTTCCTCTTTAATTCTGAGATGATTCTAGAAGAAACTAGATTTATCTAAAATTTTGACATCAACATTTTAATCCAAGTGAACTCTTGATGATCCATGGTTTTGGAAAGCTATTCCAGAATGTTATCCTGACAGATTCCAAAGAGCTCTAAAGATCAGGTGTCAAACTATATGACATAATAGGGCAAGGAAAGCTTAATATGGAAAGTCTCATCACCAGAGGGCTAGGAACCAGTTTATGAGTATTTTGGAGGCTAGAAATTCAGAAATACACTTTACTAAGTCATAGTCTGCTCTTTAGTTTTGAAGGGTATATCTCTTTTAGTTTGGATTTAATTCATACCTCTAACTTTATATATGTAGACAACTCCCATTATACAACCTGCGTCCTTCAACAAAACTCAATAACTCAACTTTCATTTACAGACTTAGAAAGTTTTTCACGACAATGAGAATATAAATGTCTTTTTTGGAAATCTGTGTTAGAGATTAAAACTTGAACCTAAATATTCTTAACCCTAAGATCAGCCTATATAGCCACTATACAATGCTGTTACTCTGAGTTTTATAATTCTTTTTAATATAGCATTTAGGAGAGGAAAACATGGTGTCAGTGCCATTATAAGCTTTTGCTTTGCTTTTCCTAGGGTATTGGAATATTAAATTTAGAAAGCAAAAGAATGAACATTCTAATGATCTGTATTTCTTTTGAATGACCCATAAGGATTTATACTTCAAACTAAATTCAGCACTACAAATATATTTGAACTTTTGTTTCTAAAACTGAGCTAGGCTGAATCTTATACCTTATTTAGAAGCTCAGTGGAAGAATCTGTTATATATCCATCATTTTTGTCATTCCCACATTCATAGACAGTGCTTTTATTTTCACAGTGTATATCAGCCTTCTTCATATACAGCAATACATTGTGACTGTGGTGTGACTACTTCAAAAACTCACAAAAATCTGATTTCAAAACTTACCTAAGATACATTTGATGCTATTGTTGTCTCTGAACCTTAAATTCCTCTTTTCTAAAAAAGTGCATCACAACCCTTGGTCATGAGAGGCGGCATAATTAGATAGTTTGCTTATGAGTCAGTAATACATGATTTCAAGCTCTGCTCTGACACATTCTGGTTGTGTCACCTTGGGTAAATTCTTCACCTTTTCTTACCACAGTCAGATCTCTAAACCTATAAATTGTAAAATGCTTGGAGATCTGAATTAACAGAGAGAGTTTTCTTACCATGAGTTCCCTTATCCATAGAAATCAATTGAAACTGTTTGCCATAAAAGCATACAAAAAACTATAAAGTGTTATTAAAGGGTGCCATTATTATTATTTATAATTATGTGCTTTTATTTCATTCATTTGTTTATTCATTCATCTATTCATTTATTTGTTTGTTTAGTGCTAGACTTGTGATTTTAGTGAACTTGGACATTTCATAAAAAGAAATTCCCTCTAGGAACATAGGCCTACACGTTTCTAGGGAACAAAAGAGAAAGTTATCTGTCCAGAGTTATATAGTTAATATGTGTCAGAAAAAGTATTCGAACTTTGGTGTTCTTAATGCCAGGGTCAGAAATCTATTCATTTTGCCTTACTACTTAATTAGAGCATAAGGTGACCAAGTTGCCATTTTGATCTTGATGACAAATATGTGAGAATAGTTTTGGTTGCTGTTCGATAATTTTAGTTACGCCCCATTGTTCCTGACTCCATTTTGGCAAAGATACTGGAATAGTTCACCATTTCTTTCTCTATCTCATTTTACAGTTGAGGAAACTAAGGCAAGTATGGTCAAGTGTCTTGAGAGAGTTACATAGCTAGTAAGAGTCTGAGATACATTTGAACTCAGGTCTTCCTGACTTCAGACCTGGAACTATATACATCAAGCCACCCAGCTGTCCAAGATTGGTATCAGAAGCAAAAAGATTCCCCCCAGTCAAACAAGTAGTGTCATAGGTAGAAAGTCCAATTCAGCTCTCTCAACTCCAAATCCAACTCTGTTCTGTCATGATATCATGAACCTTGTGGGGCTACCATGAGAAATCAACTTTTCACAAAGCTCTCTATAAATGTGAGCTAATATTTGTTAATGATACATAAGAAATAATTGTTGAGGCAGGTAAGTGTTTTAATGTGGAGACCTAAATTTGAATACAGCCTCAGATAGTTCCTTGCTCTGTGACCTTAAACAAATCATTTAATCTCAATTTACTTCAGTTTCTTCATTTATAACATGGAGATAAAAAGAGCAAGTACCAAAATTGTTGTGAGAAACAAATAAATTCATATCGAAAGTGCTTTACAAACTCCAGTAATAAAGATAAATACTTATTATTATCATCATCATCATTATTATTATACTTCCAAATGTCATTAAACTGATATGTGCTTTTATTCCTTAAAGTGATTCAAATATTTTTCTATATAGTTTTTATGTAATAATTGGTCAAAATAAAAGTAATTATTTGTCAAATGTTTTCCTTAAGTCCAAATAAATTTTGGTTGTTCTTTATAACTATATTAAAGAACAACTGCAAGTATTTTTTAACTTGGCCATCCTACATTCTATTTATTGCTTCTTATTCCATTTTCCTTAAATCTCAGCTTCTCGTTATTTTTCCAATCATAAACATCAGTTATAGGACTTTTTCTATGTTCCTTTGAAAAAAATCAGCGCTGTATTTTCCTTTGTTTCAGTTTAATAGAACAATATTTCCCATGTTCTCCTCAAAAATATTTGCAGGTAATCAAGAAAAACCACCCCTCTAGGCAAATTCTTGAAATAAGAAAACTTTTCCCTTAAGAATCCCTAACCCCTGCTTTGTGTTCTCAAGGTCTTCTCTAACCCCTACCTCAGGCATATGGCCTACTCATGTTCTCTTCGTACTCCCTACATCAAAATAACATTACCAGGAAGGGAATGATAAACTTTTCTCACATTCAGGTGTAAGTGATAGATAAGTATTAGTGTTGGAAATAAGGCATTTCCATTTTAACTCGGGGCAAGGGACAGGACAGGAATAATTAATTAATTGCCTGGTAAAATTCAAGCAACAGCAAATTAGAAGGAAGAAGTCAGAGAAACTTTCCCTAGACTTCAGAAATTACTGCCAAATCAATTCCTAATGCTTTGACCAATTTCTTTCTGAATATGTATTCCATTGAGGAAATCTTTTTATATAATAATAATAATAATAATTTTAGAACATAATGTTAAAAAATAATCATTTTTTCCAACCCTTTCTCCTACTTCATGTGTTACAGATACAGAAACTGAAAACCAGAAAAGTAAAGCAGTTTGTGTGTGTGTGTGTGTGTGTGTGTGTGTATGAAAGGGTTCAGTCATTCAGCAGTATCCAAATTTTTGTGACCCCATTTGAGATTTTCTTGACTAAGATACTGAAGTTGTTTGCTATTTTCTTTTCCAGAGTCACACAACTAAGCAAATCTCTGTGGTCAAATTTGAGTATACGAAGATGAATCTACCTGATTTAAAGACCAAAGTTCTATCCACTGCATCACTTACAAATCTTTATACCAATAGTAACAGAGCTGGGATTTGAAATCAGAACCGTTGACTCCATAACTATACATAGTTCTTGCCTCGATGTTCAAGAATTATTATTATCTTCATTACTAACTTTGGTGACTTTAAGTTAAATTGATTCTTTCAAGGGAAAAGTTTTTAAACCTTGTCAGTCCCATGAAGAACATATTTAAGCTCTTAAGTTTTTATGGTAAATTTCATTGTTTGTTTTTGTTCAAAAAAGAAAAATGGGGGAATAGTATATTATATCTTTATTAATGCTCTGATTCTCAATTTGTCTGCTATGATGAGGGTAAGGTCTTGGTTTTAGAGAGGAAGCAGTTCTTGTGATTAGATCATTATAATACATTTCATATTACATTTCTGATTCATGATTTTTTTGAAGAATCACAATGTCTGGCCAAAAAAATGTATGTACAAACATATATATATATATATATATATATATATATATATATATAATTTCAATTTTTAAATATAGATAATGAAAAATAATAATAAATAAAGACAATTTGTTGTAATCTCCAGTTTCTGAGGTAAAAATATTCAAATTGAAAATTTAACTCTTATAGGTTGGATGGAGATGGTAGAATATGCCACTATTGATAGTTAATTTCCTGTTAAACACAATGGAAAGGGAAAGAAAAAAAGAAACTGAAATGCTAAGTGATAATAATGACCAAATTTGACCCAGAAAGGATATGAGAAAATCTATGTCCCTTCATTTTTCCCTCTGTTCTGGAAAGAAGACTGGGTAAACTATATATATGTAATTAGCCTCAGAAGTAATAGTAGTAGTAGTTGTAGTAGTAGTAATACTAATACTAATAATAGTGAAGACAATAACACATAGTATTTCAACATCATTATCATCATCATCATCATCATTCTAGTAGGTGGGTGATGTAGTGGGTGAGAACATTGAACTTTGGGTCAGAAAGAGTAGAACTCAAATCCCACTGGATATCTGCTAGCTGTGTGAATCAGAAAAATCATTAAATTTCTCAGACTTAAGTTTTTCACATGTAAGCTAGGGGTTATATTTCACAGGGTTATTATAAGGAACAAAAGAGATATCAGGTACAGTGCTTTACAAATCTTAAAGCCTTTTAGAACACTAGCATAATGATTATTTTTGCATGAGATTTGAAGTTTTGATATTTGTTGAATTGAGGATTTAGATTAAAAAACATTTCAAATATTATGTCATTTGCATAGTGCTGCTATCTGCATTTTATAGATGAAGAAATTGAATTTGAGAAAAAAAAACAATAAGTGATTTGCCTGGGTTTATAAAACTAATAAGTGTCTGAGGCAGGATTTGAACTAACTTTTGTTTTCCTTTGCCTTTTTAATTCTATATTCCTAGGCATTGCTTATTGGAAGGAAGTACGTTCTGAAAGAGAAGTAAAAGGAAAATGAAAGATTTTTGTAGAACTTGAAAATGAAAGTGAGTGCTTTCTTCCCCCTTCAGTTGTTTCACTGATGGTATGACTTCAGTGGAACTATATTTTACCTATCTTCCTACTATAATTCTGCCTCTTTTTTGACTCCTCCAACAATGATATTTTCATAAAAGAGGCATAATTCAATGGATCATATTCTTTTCTCAGTTATTCTTACCTTGGGAAAGTCTGACATTAGACCAAATAGACATAATTGACAGTATTTTCACCTAACAAATTATCCTATTCAAGGGCAGGTTCAGGCCTTCCCAGGACAGTATTTGCAACTCAAACATATTATTAAGCAATCATAAATGTGACACACACTTCCTTATTCTTTTGAAGCATTGCATCCACTTACCACCTTGTTGTCTCAATAATGATTTTAAATGAATCTTCATTTTTTATTAACTGTCCAATTTTCCCCCTTCATTAGTTAAGTTTATAAAGAATGAGTTCCCTGTTCTTTTTGGCAAAGTTAATTTCATGATTATCTTTTGGAGGAAATGTGCTTAAATTGCAGGATAAGAATGTAAGTATGTGACTGTTGATTATGAAATGTGCAATGCTAATCAAAAAACATTTCTAACTACTCTGGGCTGAAATCTATAAAAGGGGTGATGAGGGAATCAATTCAATTTATTAATTTCAACTCAACAAATTTTATTTATTTCTTTGTGCTCAAAGATCACTTTACTAAACATGGGAATAGATACTAAGTTTAGACAAAATATTCTGTATTCATAAAACTGTTAAAGCAATATGACATATCCATTGACAACTATCTAGTTAACTGGGTGGGAGATAGACTATAGGGCCTGGAGTCAGGAAGACTAATCTTCCTGAGATTATGACTAGTCTTATATACTTACTAGCTATGAGCATGTGGATAAGTCCCACTTAACTGTATTTGCCTCAGTTTACCTTTAAAATGAGTGGAGAAGGAAATGGCAAACCATTCCAGTATCTTTGCCATGAAAACCCCAAATGGGAAATCAAAGACTCAGAACTCAAAAGATGACTGAACAATAGAACAAAACAATAGATAATTATAATATAAAATAATAACTAGTGGGTACATTGAAATGTTCAAAATGAAGCACAATATAAAATCTTCAGTAATATAAATCAGTGCTAATTGAAGGTAAAAAAAAGTATTGACTCACATCTCTGATGCTTTTATCATGGACCATTTGCACACAATAGCTTATGCTGATATTTTATCATCATACTAGATGAAAAGTTCTGTGAAGGCAAGTGTTACATGTTAAAAATAATGATTATGATGAAAAGAATAATAGTAATAGAGGCGGCTAGGTGGCGCAGTGGATAAAGCACTGGCCCTGGAGTCAGGAGTACCTGGGTTCAAATCCAGTCTCAGACACTTAATAATTACCTAGCCCTGTGGCCTTGGGGAAAGCCACTTAACCCCATTGCCTTGCAAAAAAAAAAAAACCCTAAAAATAAAATAATAGTAATAATAACTAGCATTAATATAGAGCTTAAATATTTCCAAAGCTCTGTGCATGTGTTCTCATTTGATCTTCACAGTTCTTAAATGTCTTGTCCAGAATAACAGAATGAACATGTCTCTGTAGCTAAAAGTAACTTTAGCTCTTGAATCCAGATCCAACAAACTATTCATTGAATCACCTAGTGTTTTAGTTAAACTTTGTATCTCTCCCAATACTTTGAAAATTTTTATGCAGGTATGTGCTTAATAAATATACTGCTCTTAAGATAAAGCTAAGAAATTTTGAGATTTGGAAAATTTTTCTCTATATTTGGGATTAGGAACAGTGGATTTGAAGAAAAGACTAGCTGGGATAATCACTTTTGGATATGATAATTCAATGATAATTAGACTAGAATAATATAAATAGATTTTATATCAGTTGTATTGAAGATTATATGGAAAAGGTTGTATCAAATTAAATGAGTAGTAAGCTACATTAACTTGATAATATAAATTTTTCCAGTAGCACTTAAAATAGTCTCAGTATAAACAGAAAAGGGATATGATAGGATTTATTCGGGCAGAGATGAGGAATGCCAAATTGAGAAATTCTGTTTTTGTCTCTGTGTGTGTGTGTGTGTGTGTCTGTGTGTGTCTGTGTGTCTGTGTGTCTGTGTGTCTGTGTGTCTGTGTGTAAAGGGCTGTCATTTAACAGAAGACAATTAACAAGAGTGGAATGGTATACATGAGGCAGATGAAACCAGAATATAGGAGCTTAATCAATCAATCCACAACTTTCTACTACTTGAGCAACATTGTGCTTGGTTCTGGGAATATAAATACTGAAATAAAATTACTTCTTCTCTGGAGGTCCTTATGATCTGGAGTAAGAATGGGGAGGGCAGGGAGAAAAGAAGGACAAGAGTAAAAACAAAAGCAAAAAAGATCTAAGTATAAAATAGAATCCAATTAAATTTTAGTGGACATGTGTTAATTTGAGTATAAATAACTTTGTAAAATATAATTCTAATTGAGGGATTTTCACATTTTTCCTGGATCTAGCTCGCTCTCTCTCTCTCTCTCTCTCTCTCTCTCTCTCTCTCTCTCCTCTCTCTCTCTCTCTTTGTGTGTGTGTGTGTATGTGTATCTATCACTCCCGCTCTTCATCCTTGTTTCATATGAGTATTCCCCACTTTTTAGTCCTTCTTTAGGTGACATCTTAAATTCAATTATTCATGCATGAAAAGATATTACCCATATGCTTTATCATTTTTACCTCTCCCAAAGTCCTGTAGCAACAGGAAAGTGATGAACAACAAGTATAGAACACAACCCAACATACAAGCATCCCAGGCCATAGGGTTGTATTTTCACTGGAAGTAGCAGTGAGATTTGGTAGCCCACTGACTGAACAGTCTTTCAAGAAACACACTGCTCACTTCCTGGTGTGAGAAAAGAGTTAGAAAAGATGTCCTATAGTCTGCTTGCTCAGTCCTGTCCTGTTTACCGTGGCAGGTAGGGATCTCAACCTGCAATTAAAACACACAAAAAATTTACAAAGATTTCTGCAGGGATAATTCTTCTCATCATAGATACATGGAATATGTGTACACTTATGAACAAACAACCCAACCCTATAAAATCTAGTAGACCTCAAAGATAGTGTCATGAGAAAACTCAGCAGAAATTGCATTTAAATAGAAGTCCTGAGTGAAACAAATCTAAAAAAATGGAGGTCAGTTTACTGAAGTTGGTGCTGGATACATGGTTCTTGGAATGGTCATAGTGAAGGAGATCACTGTGAAGCAGGCATAGAATATGCAATCAAAGCTAATCTAATCAACAGACCTATATGTCTATCAAAACTGAACTGAAGGTTTGTGATTATTTGATTACCACTTGTAAGAAAGCATCATGCCATCATCATCAGTACTTATGCTCCTAGCACAATGAAGCCCAAGGTTAAAAAAACACATACGTACATTTATGTTTATATTTTTTCACACACACATATGAAGATCTGGATGCACTCAACATTAATGTACCAAAAGAGGACAAACTTATATTTCTGTCTTACTTTAAGTTAGAGTAGGCTCAGACTACCAAACACAGCAGGGTGTCCTTGAGAGGAATGGAGTTGGGAACAGTAATAGTAACAGCAATAGTAACTTACAACTGAAGATTTATGCATCTCATGACCTCATGACTAATACTGTTTTCCATTTACATAAACTCAATAAAACTGTCTTGTGACAGATATTGACATTTAATAAACTGTCATTGAAAATAGAAGAGACAGGATTGGATAGTGATAAAAGCAATGTGTGTGATACAGAGCTGATCGTGTATTTTTCTTCTCCAAGCTAAAGATTTGCATTCCACAAAAGTGGTGCTGCAAGGCAAAAGGACTACTAGAAGACTTAATGTCAGCAAATTAGAGTATTTCTCTGAGACGTAGCAGTTAATTACCCCCTGAAGGAAAAGTTGAGTCAATACATAGTGGTCAACAGTAGATCAGAAAACATAGTTGGACAGTTTTCAAAGACTTGGGCTAGAGCATAGAATTTACTTATCTGGGTCAGAGCACTCACTAATATCAAGACTGGTTTGATGAAAAAAATGGGGGAAATTCAGAAACTGATAAATGAAAAACAAGAACTCAACAGGGTTTACCTGCCGGATAGTTTATCTATTGCTCGGAAGGCAGCATTTGACTCCATCAGAGTTAAGTACAAGTAAAGCTTAGAGAGATGGAGAACTTGGGACTCCATAAGAAGGCAGATGGAATTCAGTTTTACCCTCATATAATGGTCCAAAGTACTTCTATGGTTCTTTGACGGTTATGAATGGGACAAAGATATATGGTCCATCTCAACTTCTCAGTGCTGATGGAGCCATATTGATTAGTGATAAGAAAATGATCCTACCATAAATAGACCGTACAGAAGCATGGAATGACTTATGGGATCTGATGCTGAGTGAAGGGAGCAGAACCAAGAGAAGAATGTACACATTAAAAACAACATTGTGAGATGATCAGTCTTGATGGAAACAGCTCCTTTCAGCAGTTCAGAGAGCTAGGCCAATTTTAGTAGGTCTGTTATGGACAATGTTGTTCCCATCCAGAGGAATAAAAACAAAACAAAACAAAACAAAAAACAACCCTACAGAATCTGATGAACATTTTATAAAAATTGTCTCTTTTTTATCTCTTTCCCTTAATGCTAATTACTCATACTGAAAATGACTAATCTGTAAACATGTTTATCAAAAATATGTGTGTACAATGCTGACTTTACTATTCACCACTGAGAGGAGGGGAGTGGGAAAGGAGGGTGGAAGGAAATTTTGTAACTTAAAAATATACATGTACCTATGGATGAAAAAATAAACAAACAAACAAACAAATAAATAAATAAATAAATGAAATGAAATTTTTTAAAAAAGAAAATAATCCTAAAATGATGGACTGAATAGTTTCATAATATTCTCAACAGATCATGATCAATCAATGCTGAAGCCAATGACTGTTTATCTCAAGTTGAAGTCACTCCCTCTCTACTCACATTTCTAAATGAAGAAGAGAAATTTAAAGCTATTAGGCTTCTCTCCTATGGCAAAGCACCTGATAATTTATTTTATTCCAGCTGAGATTTACAATGTGAGGGGTCCATTGCTCATGCAAAAAGTGACTGAAATTTTTCAGATATATGGGAAACAAAGGTTATCCCAAAAGTTCTAGATTTCCTCCATTTCTATAAAGTAAAGGAAATAGATTCTCCTGTGACAATCACAAAAGATTTTTCTCTTAATCAAGGATGGTAGAATCCTCCTTAGTAGTCTGATACCTTACCTGAAGGATAATCATCTACTTGAGAGCTAGTGTGGTTGAGGAATTAGTTGATATGGTGAAATAGGTTGAAGGAAATGCATAGTTAGTAATCATAACTTGAAGAAAAATTATAGCAGATTTCTTTGATTAAAGATCTCATTTTAAACATATATAAATAACTAAGGTGACTTCATAAAAATAATAGACATTTCCTAATTGAAGACCAAAGGACATAAGCAAGCAGCTTTCAGATGAAGAAATCATCATATAAAATAATTCTCAAAATCATCTCATTAGAAAAATGCAAATTAAAACAAATTTGGAGTACTACTCCAGACCAATCAGATGGGTTAATAAGACAGAAAAGAAAGCTGACAAATGTTGGAAGGAATGTGGGAAAACTAGGAAAATAATGAAATGTTGTTGGAATTACAAATTGTTTCAATTATTCTGTAGAGCAATTTGGAACTATGTCCAAAGGATATAACTATCCTTTGACTGAACAATACTACTACACAGTTTGCATCCCAAACAGATTAAAAAATAAATAAAAAGGAAAAGTCTACAAAATTTTTATAGCAGCTCTTTTTGTGATTATAAAGAATTGGAAATTAAGAAGATGACCATCATTTGGAGAGTGGCTAACTAGTTCTGGTGTACTATGATGAAATACTGTTGTGCTATAAGAAATGACAAGCAAGAAGGTCTCAGAAAAATCTAGACTTATATGAACTGAGGCAAAGTGAAATGGACAGAACCAGAACATTTTATACAGTAAACATTATTGCACATTGATCATATATGAATGTCTTACTTATTTTCAGCAAAGAAGGATTTGAGGTAATTTTTCAGTTTAGAATTTTTATTTCTTTTTCCAAGAACATGCAACAGTATTTTTCATTAACCATTTTTCCAAAATTTTTCAGTTTTTTAATTTATTTTAAAGCAATGGGGTTAAGTGACTTGGCCAAGGTCACATAGCTAGGCAATTTTTGAGTGTCTGAGGTCTGATTTGAACTCAGGTCCTCCTGACTCCAGAATCAGTGCTCTATCCACTGTGCCACCTAGCTGCACAAGGGTTTCAGTTTTACATTTTTCTCCCTCTGTCTCTTCCCTCCTTCCTCCCCCTGAAAGAAAGCAATCTAATAGGCTCTACATGTGTAATTATGTTAAACATAGATCCATATTAAGCATTCTATTAAATAAGAATCAAATCCAAAAGGAAGAAAAAATATTAGAGAGAAAAAAAGACATAATATATAAACCAACTTCTAAAAATTGAAGATAGTATGTTTTGGTCTGCCTTTATACCCCAAAGATCCCTCTCTGAATATGGATCACATTTTCCATTTGATTATTGTGCTACTGAAATTAATAAGTCCATCATACCTGATCACCATATTTGTAGTTTTCTTATGATTCTGTTCATTTCACTCAACATTAGTTCATGTAAGTCTATCCAGGCATTCCTGAAGTCCCATACACAATGATTTTTTTAGAGAACAATAGTCTTCCATCACATTCATTTACCCCAATTTGTTCAGCCATTCCCCAATTGATGGACATCCCCTTGATTTCCAATTCTTTGCCATTGCAAACAAAGTTGCTATGAATATTTTTGTGCATGTGGAATTTTTACCCTTTTTCATAAACTTTTCAGGGTATAGATTCAGTAATAGTATTGCTGGATCAAAGGGTATGTTCATTTTTATTGCCTTTTGGGCATAATTCTGAATTGCCCTACAGAAAGGTTAAATCAGTTCACAGTTTCACCATCAATGCATTAGTGTCCCAGTTTTCTCACATTCCCTCCAACATTCATCATTTCCTTTTAAGTCACATCAGATTCATCTGTTAGGCCTTAGGCTAAGAATTGTTTTAATTTGCATTTCCTTAATCAACAATGATTTTGAGCAATTTTTCATATGATTATAGGTAGTTCCAATTTCTTCAACTGAGAATTGCCTTTCCATATCCTATGACCATCTATCAATTGAGGAATGATTGTTTTCTTATAAATTTGACTCAGTTTTCTTTGTGGTTTAGAAATTAAGCCTTTGTCAGAAATGGTAGTAAAAATTGTTTCCTGCCTTTCTTTTTATATACTGCCTTTCTTTTAATCTTGGTTGCATTGGTTATATTTGTGCAAAAATTTTTCAATTTGATGTATCATAAAATTTCTGAAAGTTTGGTTATTTATATAATTAATTATGCTTATAGTTTTCCTAATATTGAATCAACCCTGCATTCCTGGTATATATCTTACTCAATCATAGTGTATTGT
Organism: Macrotis lagotis; assembly: GCF_037893015.1. Taxonomy (NCBI): domain Eukaryota; kingdom Metazoa; phylum Chordata; class Mammalia; order Peramelemorphia; family Peramelidae; genus Macrotis; species Macrotis lagotis. The sequence goes on from NC_133658.1 coordinate 524,012,703, forward strand.
GCTAGTGATAACTTGCTGTAATTTCTTTGCTAATATTTTATTTAAAAATTTTGTATTCATATTCATTAGGGAAATTGCTTTATTATTTTCTCTCTGTTTTGACTTACTAGTTTATGAATCAGCATCATATTGGTGTCATAGAAGAAATTTGGCAGAACTCATTCTTCACCTATTTTTCCAAAGAATTTATGTAGAATTGGAACTAATTATTCCTCGAATGTTTAGTAGAAAGCACTTGTAAAACCATCTGGCCAAGGAAATTTTTAGTTAGGGAGTTCACTGAAGGCTTGTTCAATTTATTTTTCTCAGATAGAGCTATTTGGTATTTAATTTCCTCTTCTTGTAACTTGGGAAGCTTATATTTTTGTAAATATTCATTCATTTCTCTTAGATTATCAAATTTATTGGCATACAGTTGGGCAAAATAGTTCCAAATTATTATTTTAATTTACTCATTGGTGATGAATTCCCCATTTTCATTTGACTTTCTTATTTCTTTTTTTAAAAATAAAATTAATCAATAGTTTACCTATTTTATTGGTTTTTACATAAAACCAACACTTAATTTTATTTGCCATTTCAATAGTTTTATTATTTTTTACTTTATTATTTTCTCCTTTGATTTTCATAATTTCTAATTTAATATTTAATTGGAGATTTTTAATTTGTTCTTTCTTTAGCCTTTTAAGTTAATTGATCTCCTCTTTCTCTATTTCATTCATATTTGGATTTAGAAATATAACATCTCCCCTAATAACTTCCCTGACTATATCCCATAAATTTTAGTGTATTGCCACCTTATTGTCATTGTCTTACATGAGATTATTGATTATTTCTTTGATCTGTTGCTTGATCCACTCATTTTTTAAGATTAAGTTATTTAGCTTCCAGTTACTTTTAGGTCGATCTCTCCATGGTCTATTATTGGAAAGATTTCTACTGCATCATGTTATGAAAAGAAACATTTTTTGTGAGGTCTTTATGACCTCAATTTTTGCGTAGGTGCCATGTGTCACAGAAAATAAAGAATACCTTATTTTATCCTCATTTAATTTTCTTCAGAGGCAGTCATACCTAACTTTCTTATATATTTTATTTACCTCCTTAGCTTTCTTCTTGTTTATTTTATGGTTAGATTTGTCTAATTCTTTGAAAGGGAGGTTGAGGTCCTTCACTAGTATAGTTTTGTTGTCTATGTCTTCCTGTAACTCATTTACCTTCTCCTCTAAGAATCTGGATGCTATACTCTTGGTGAATGCATTTTCAGTATTTCCCATGGTTTCTTTAAGGAAGATGTAATTTCCTTCCTTCTCTCTTTCAATAAGATCCATTTTTGCAAATGCTTTGTTTGAGATAAGGATTGCTACCCCTACATTTTTCACTACAGATGAAGCAGAATATATTCTGGTCCAACCTTTTACCTTTACTCATGTATATCTATCTATTTCAAATGTGTTTCTCATAAGCAGCATATTGTAGGATTCTGGTTTTTAATCCACTCTACTATCTGTTTTTTTTTGGGGGGGAGAGTTCATCCCATTCACACTCACAATTATATTTACTAACTCTGTATTGCTCTCCATGCTATCTCCCCTGTGTTTGTACTTTTTCTCCTTCCCTTCACTCTATCCCTCCTCACTAGTGTTTTGCTTCTGAATCCTGCCCCCTCTTCTATCAATCTGTCCCCAACTTCTATCATCCACCCTCCTTTTTCTTTCCTCTTTACCTTCTCCCCTTCTTCCTCCTATTCTATTTGTGCCTCGTCACCTGCTACCTTTACCCCTCCTAATACTTGAAGGGCAAGATAAATTTCTAAACCCAACTGAATGTATATTATTTTCTTTGAAGCCCAAATCCAATGAGAGTAAGATTCAAACACTTCTCATACTGTCACTTCTTTCCCTCTGCTGTAATAGGTCCCTATCACTTCTTCATGTGATGTAATTTACTGCATTTGTCCTCCCCTTTCCTCTAATTTCATTATAATCCCCCCCTTTTTAATGTCTTAAGTTTTATCAAATCTATTTCATCAAAATCAACTCATGTCCATACCTTCAACCTAATAGAGTTTTGATTCTCAAGACTTTTTAGAATTTTCCATGTGTAATCCTGACTGTCATCCTTGATATTTGAATTGCTTCTTCCTGGATTGTAGGATTTCCTCCTTGATCTGATAATTCTGAAATTTGGCTAAGATATTCCTTGGCATTTTCTTTTTGGTATCCCTTTTAGAAGATGATTGATGGATTCTTTCAATGACTATTTTTGTCCTCTGGTTCAAGGATGTTAGGTCAGTTCTTCTTGACGATTTCCTGAAGAATGGAGTCCAGGCTCTTTTTTTTTTGATTATGGTTTTCAAGTAGTCCAATTTATTATTAAATTATCTCTCCTGTATCTATTTTCCAATTGTTTTACCACTGAGGAAATTTACATTTTCTTACATTATTTGTTTAATACTTTCCTGATTTCTCATGAAATCATTGGCTTCCATTTCTCAAGGAGATATTTTCTTCATTTAGCTTTGGTTTCTCATTTTCCAATTGGTCAATTTTATTTTTAAAAGAGCGGATATCTTTTTCCAATTACAAAATTGCATTTTTAAAGGATTTGTATTCTGTCACTTTTTGTTACAGGATGTTAATTTTCTTTTGCATTTCTTTTCCCAAATTTTCCCTTTGATCTTTTAATTCCTTTATGATTTCTTCTAAGAACTCTTTCTGGGCTGGAGACCAATTCATATTCTCCTATGTAGCTTCACATAGAGAACCGCTTCTGCTCTCTTTTCTGGGCTTGGGTGCTGTCCATCCGTATATTCAAGGTTATTTTTAAAGTATCCTACTTTTCTTTTCATTTGGGGTCTTTCTTCTTTTTGTGTTTTGTTACCTAGTCCAAGGTTCTTGTGTTGGGGGAGGAGCTTTCCTGCAGACCTTCCATATTGAGAGGCCTATAAGCTTGTTCACTGCCCTGGCTGTTGCTCAGTGGACTGACAGGTAAGAGTGGCCTGAGACTCTCTTTTTCTGGGCCATCTGTTCTGAGTATGTCAGCTGTCCCTTTCTTACAGTGTAAATGCCTGGGGCCATTGCTGGTTGTCCCCAGACAGCTAGGTGGGCCAGGAAGGAAGTGCCAGAGACTCTCTCAGGGCAGGGGAAGAATAACTGTCCACTTCATAGTTGGGGGAGGTAGGAACATCTATGGCTGTGTCTGTGCTGTTTATTTAGGATGTCAGGCATTCTCTCTCTCTGGATCTATTGTCAACTCTGGGGAACTCAGTTACCCTGGGCTGTCGGAAAAGGTAGGAATACCTGAAGCCATCTCTGGGTTGTTTATGCTGGGACACCAGCCCATACTCCCTGGTAGTCATGTTTGGGCCATGCACACCAACCTGTAGGTTGAATGTGATTCCTAGGCACCTCCCAGCATGCTGGATCAATCCACCTTGCAGTCAGATCCTACCTCCCAAGCCTCTGCTCCCACAGTCCAAAAATCTCAGGTAAGTCCCTTGCCTCACCCAGGATGCAGTGCACTAGGTCTCTGCCCTCCACCTCAGACACACCCAAGTTCCCCCCATGACAGTCCTTGCTGGAAAATATTTCCTTCAGATCTTCTGTGTATTCTGTTGCTCCAAAATCTGTTAAGAGGCTTGATTAATGTTGGTTCTGAGGGAAATCAGGAGTGCTTAAGAGACTGTCTTCTTCACTAAAAGTCTCTAATCCAAAATAATTTTGAAAGATTTTTATTAAAATTGTTATTAAAAAATTTATTAATCTCTAGAGAACTGATGGAGTCTGAATGTATATCTAAGCATACTTGTAAAAAAACCTTTTTCTCTTTTTGGTCTGTATTCTTTCACAACATGACTATTATAAAAATGTTTTGCATGATATTGCATGTATAGTCTATATTAAATTGCTTACCTTCTCATTAAGAAGGAAGAAGAGGGGAAAAAGATAATTTGGAAGTCAGTAGTTAAAATTGAGTAGTAAAATTATTTTACATGTAATTGGGAAAGATACAATAATAAAAGAAAAAATCTCTAGCAGAAAGAAATATCGTCATCAATACATTTCTAAGAATTAAGTTTATGGATCACAGATTAAGAAGCCTTGACTCAAAGACATTCTTTCAGGCTACCTCCCACTCAAATTCTGTAATTTTAGTTCTTTTGGAATGTTCTTCAGATTCACATTTTCTTATCAAGAGTTCTACAAGATTCCCCTGAAAACCTTAATTCTCCAGCTCAGTTTTTTCCCTTTTCCCTACCTCCTAGAAAAAGATTCGCCTGTGATTTTTTTACAGAAATAGCAGTATTAATCAAATGTAATTTTTAATATGACAGAAAATTTACCTTTCTGTGGAATGTTTTCTGATCTAAGGAACTGGAAATATCAACCCGATTTTTTAAAACCAATTCAATGCAGCAATGAGGGTGACCCAGTATATATGGCAAAAGCTCTATCATCTCTTCTCATTCACCAAATGCTCATACCTGGTTCACCTTTAAATAATACAAAAGAGAAAAGTATTATATTTCATTTCATAGGATCTACCTTTCAATAGTGTCATCTCTTGGACCTTTTAAAAGACAATGAGAGTACTATGATAGAGTCTACAAATCAATGAAGCAGAAAACCTAAGTTAGTCCACAGAATATAGACATAGATTAATTATAAAAGCTTCATGAAATTCTAATGCTATGGAAAATACAGAAACCATATTGAGTTTTAAAATGCCCAATTATATCATCCATGTGACTAGTGAAACTCCTTTTTGTGTTTTAATTTTATAAGAGAATTACTAAATTAGTGCATCTCTTGGGTGGGTGGAATATGTATTGAATCAGAGACTATTCTTAGAATGAGGACTTTTGGAAATGACACCTCTTTTCTTCCAATTGTAGCATTTGTAGTTCTCTTGCTGTCAGAGTTAGTCAGTTATACTTTTATTTGTCTATATGGTGGTATCTCAAAACAGTAAGTAGTTCAGTTGAATGATATTAGTCTCATGCTATGTTTATTACTTTAAAACATTCAACACGCCACTAACTGGAAGCTATAAACAGGAACAGATGTATAAAGGAACCCTTCTTTCCTGACCCAGCTCCCATTTAATTGCTGAGCAGTTTATCAGATTAGAAGAAAAAGAGATAAGCTTTTGGTTTCTGAAAAAGAGAATATTTCTCATCATCAAAACAGCAAATGGCAGGTTATGGATGATGCAGTCACTCATTCCATATTGTGCTTTTAGAAGTTATTGCTGACTGACTGACAAACCACCTGGTTATAACTAAGAACACCTGCTCTGAAATTGTGATGAATCCATAACAGTATAGAGAACACACACTAATAATACAAAATAGTTTTCAGTTAAAATAGAGAATGACTAATTTAACTATTAACTACTTTGATTTAGAATTTTTCTAAATTGTTCATCATTGTATAGGTTTCAAGTGTCATCAGTTTCATGCCAGAATATGTCAGTAAACTGATAGAAAAGAAGAATCTGGGAGCAAAAATGTCATATAGTTAATAAATGGCATAGACTGGTTTTGAACCCAGATCTTCTGATCCAAATCCAGTCCTCTTTTCTTCAGGTGTACCACAATGATCATAAGTTTAATCTTGTGGTTCTGAATTTTTTTAATCTATAAAAATTGTGAGGAATAACAGGAAGGAATGAAGAAGGAGAAAGGGAAGGGCTTGTTAAGTTTTTCCCATGTGCAAAGCACTGAGAATACAAATTTCTGATTAAAACCGTCTATATTCTCAAAGAGCTCACATTCTAATCGGGAAGATAACACAAATGAAGCATTGCAGTCATAAAGTCAGATGAAAAGACCTCATGATCATTAGATTGTAGCAGCAAATAAAATGTAAAGCATAATTGTCTTCTGCACATATAGAATAATATTAATTTCTGATATTGAGTCATCATGGGCCATCAATTATGTCATCACTATTTTACAGATGAAAAAAGTGAGGTTGGTGTTGGAGGTGGGACTTCCTAGCTCCAGGTCCAATTCTCTATTCGTCATGCTTAGCTGTCTCTCTATCCACTCCTGCAAGCTTTAAAGTATTGTAATATGAACTCGATATTAAGAAATATATAAATTGTAACCATCAAATGGTTTGTCAGGGATAAAAATTTTATAGTTATGTGGTGGTTTCATTCCATTTTTTGTCCTTTCTCTAAGTAGAAATGCTTAAATTATAATCATCTAAATTAGTAAAAAAATTGCTTGTCAGGGTTTTATCTAAAACACTAGAGACTTTTATTCAACATTTATTATATAGGATTTTCCACTGGAAGATGGGGGGAGGAGGAATGCATTGGAGAATGTAAGAGATATAAAATCTAAAATTTCAACATTATATAGAGATAGAGTTAGAGACATTGGAAGGGGAGTCTCATCAAAACATCATTTCAAGTACTAAAAGTCTATTTAATTTTTAAAAGTCTAAGGGTTCAATATTGGAGATTTAGAAACTTGTCTGTGGACAATGAAAGACAATAGAAAGAACTAGAAATTATCAGACCTTTCTATTTATATATGGACTAAGAATGTGGTTCAAAAGGGTTACTGGACTCAACTGACACATCTGAAAGTGTATGAGGAAGGATTCTAACTCAGATTTTCCTGACTCCAAGTGTTTGAGTTTGAATTCTAGAAAGGCAGACCACTAAATAATCTCTATTAACTTCTTTCATTTTGTTTCTTAATTCAATTCAATAATATGTATAATCTGGGGTCCTGAATATGTTTGCTGTTGTTTTACTTAGTTACTTAAATTCTCAGAAAAACAGTTTCCCTCATTTTTCAAATGTAGATTATAAACCCTTTTGTGCAATTCACATTGGTAATTCAATGGAAATTCCTGGAAATGCTATAACATTTGTGGGATGATGGCAATATTATCAACATTAACAAAACTGTAGCAAATTTTAAGTTACCACATGTATTAAAGGGAACCAATATTATTCTTTTTTAAGCAGGCTGTCAATATTTTATTATTTAAAAGCATATTACAGAACATAGAATTTTATACAGTTGTCATCTAGTTCATGAGAAAGAATACTTACCATGACATATCACCCAGCCTCTACATGATGATTTCCAAAGAACCTGTTTCAATTTGGGCATCACTCATTATTAAAATTTTCATGATGGAAAGAAGAAATCTTTATTTTGCTGCTCTACCTGGTTTTGTCCTCTGGATTGAACAGAACACACCTAATCTATACAATCTCCATGGCAGCAACATTTAAATTCGTGACTATCCCATCCAGGCTAAGTTTCTTTTTCTTGTTAAAATTACATGCAATAAAAAGGAAACCAACCAAGAACAAAGTTGTCAAATCATCTATGATTCAATTTGTAAAGTTAGTTTGCATACCAAATCAGATTACCTGACTCAGAGGTCAGAAACAGGGAGTAATTCTTAGATCTGATTTTTATAGCAAAAAAGAATTTTAAAAAATACAGAAATTTGTTCTGAATGTAATTCAATTTGACAAAACAGGTCATCTGACTAGTTAGTTACACTTTCTATTTTTTTTATTTTAATGCAATGGGGTTAAGTGACTTTCTCCAGGTCACACAGCTAGACAATTTTAAGTGTCTGAGGTCAAATGTGAACTCAGGTCCTCTTGACTCCAGGGCCCGTGCTCTATCCATTGTGTCACGCAGTTGCCCCTCTCCCATTCTTTCTCTATCCTAAACCAGAAGTCCTTTCCCTAAGAATGATAACCTTTGTTACCAGAAAGTATACTGGGAAAGAGGAACTTATGGTTAGTAGTAACAGTCACCCTGACCCTATCTTCCTTAGAAGATTCCAATAATCAATTTACATTTTAGTTCAAGGAAAAAAGGTGGAGGAGCTAATCCACTAAAACTGGAAAAAAAAAGAGACTTAACTTCTTGCTACCCTGTCTCCAATTTCCAGAAAGAGAAACAGTCTTTGTTCAAACCTTCTTTTTTTTTGCTGGAAATATGGAGTTTTATATCAGTCAACCCTTCTTTATACTAGAAAGGGAAATTTAATCTTTTGAAAAATTTTATCTTGTGATCATTTTATATTTCTATGTTATCTGCTATGAATGATAAATACCTCTTAATCCATCAGTTAATTAAATCTATAGGTAACGCAAATTTAAGTGGCTATTTGTTCTAGTCTTAAATGCTCGTGTTCACTTTCCCTCCAGAAGGAAGTTTAGTCCTATAATCAAATTAAAAATAAATCCAAGTAATTAATAATAGTTGATTTCCTTGTCATTCTACAAACTAAAAAGTCCAGTTCTTTCAATTGAATCTAATAAGTCATTTGCTCATGGGTTACCTTCCTGTAAAAGAAGGAAGGAAAGAAAAAAGGAAGGAAGGGAGGATGGAGGGAAGGGAGGAAGGGAGGGAGGAAAGAAGAAATAACAATGTTTTATGTCTTTTTCTATGTTCCATGCACTATGCTAATAGCTGGGGAAACCAGCACAAGAAAAATGTAACTTATCCCCTGACCTCAAATAACTTGCATCCAAATGTTTAAAAAGAACACAAAAAGAGAGCTGAAAAATGAAAGGGGGTTAGAAATAAAGTGGAGAGGTGAATGAAAATATCTTGTGCTTTAAGTACAAAAAGTGAGAAACAGGGACAAGAGAATAAAAATCAGGCTGGCCTGGATCCCTTCACAAAATGAAGATATTTTCAAAATGAAAAAAGGGGGGGCAAAGCAGAATTTATGAAGAGACATTCCATGGTGGGCAGACCACAATAATGAGAGAGCTCCAGGAACTGGGGGGAGTATTATAATTAGATAGTAGTAGAATCATCAACTTAAAGTCCAGAAAATCAATAATATGACTAAGAGGGAAAGTATCTCAAGTTTTTTAATGTCCTTCCTTTTAAAAAATCTTATTTATATAGATTTGTCTAGATTTGCCAGGGTCCAGGTGAGAAATATGATGTATCAAAATAAAAACAATTTGGGAACAAATCACCATTTTCTCAGATAAAGCCTTATGTGCCATTCATTGTACTTTCATCAAATACATAGTCTCATTTTTATTACTGTGCTTAATTTAAAAACGGAACTAAACAATATCTTCCTGAGATTATTTAAGAATTATGCTCAAAGTAGAACAAATAAATTTAAGGAATTAAAATATCTGTAGATTTAATAAAAAAATAATTCTATCACAGATGGTGGAACCATAACATTAGGACTCATATTATATAATCTGAAAAACTACATAAAGAAGCAGAAATGAAATCAAAGACACAGGGTAAAGCAGAGGTAGGAAGAATAACTGAACTTGAGGAAGTATACAGAAAGGAGTTCATAATTCAACATGATTTTGGGGTATTTGGCTTCAAAATACTCATAGGGGGAAAAAATGGAAGCCTTGGAAGGGAAAAATAATCTTGTATTTTTTATATACAAAAAGGTAACTAAGAAAATATTGACTACCAAACCATATGCCTATTTACTTATCCATCTTATACTTGATCAAATTATGGAAAATGAATAGGCAGATCTTCAAAAATAATATTCCATAGTAGACATATAGTTTTACAAATACATAGTTAGCAAAAAGTACTGAAAAGTAGATCTTATTTTCTTGTTGTTTTTTGCCTAAAAAATCAAAACAAAACAAAAATAAACTTGTTCGGTACAAAATGCCGCCTTTCAATCTTTTCCAATGAGAAGTTTCACCATATATTCTGAAATTATGCAAGATTCTTTAAATATTTCACAAAGAGACAACTTGGTCAGTTTATAATCAAGGGAATCATAAAGCAGGGTGACATTGGGTTTACCCACGGAGAATAGCTAGCACAGATTCCAAATTGCAAAGATAATTACTTTAGATGGTGATACTCTTGTTGATATGCTGATTTTATTAAGCTGGGAAACTTTTAGACTCTCCTAAATAAATAATCTGACCTAAATAAGGTTAGATCTATAATACTTTAAAATAGATAATTCTAACTTCCTATTTGGGAAATTAAAAAATAAAGAATATCTCTTTTTTCTGTCCAAAAGAAAAAGAAAATTTAAGTGGATGGCAAACTGGTTATTAATAATAATAATAATAATAATAATAACAATAATAATAATAATACCAGTATTTATATATACATGAGAACTTGTCCTAGTGTTTTTGTCATTTTTATCTCATTTGATCCTCACAATAACCATGGGAGGTAGATGCTACTGCAGACAGAGGTTAAGTAATTTGTCCAAGGTCTCGTAATGTTTAAGTCTAAAGTCAAATTTGCACCCAGGTCTTCCTGACTCCAGGCCAAGCATTCCATCTACTTTGACACCTGAGTGGCATCGGAAGGGCAATGTGCAATGAGTTTGGCCCAAAATTTTAACAGGAGGAGGAGAAAAGAGAATAAATTCCCCTTGGAAAAGTGTACAGTGCTTTTAACAGCTCCAAGATTCTATACAAAGTAAAGATCCATCAATATTATTTTGGTGATGATGTATGACTCTGAGTCATGGAAAGCTACAGACTCTAAACAATTAAAGTTAGAGGTTGCTCAAAAAACAGTGGAGAGGTGTATGTTTAATCTCATACAAATTATTAAGAAAACATATGAGAAATAGCATAAAGGAGTTCTTTGGGGAAATATATATGTGAGGGCTGATGTGTGTGTTTGTGTGTTTCTTGTGTTTTGTGTGTGTGTGTGTGTGTGTGTGTGTGTGTGTGTGTGTGTGTGTGTGAGACAACCAGGCAAGTTTGAAGATAGGGAAAAACTGATGAACAGTCCAATGATTCACTGGTAAGGCTGAAATATCACAGCAATTAGATAAAAGAAATAAGCATACTGGATGGAACCATACTTATTGATTTTTATGAAAATTCATGGACAAGAGTTACACGGGAGGAAAAAGGTGGTTTTTTTCAGTCCACATCATTGAAAAGAACATATCTAATGATAAAATAAGAGATCCAGTAAAATAGTAAGGATAATGCATATAATATGATCTCCAGCCTTGGATTTACTAGAATTATATGTACCAATCTTAGTTCACACACACTCTCTGTTATTAAAATTGCTTGTTGTATTTCCTAGCTTTCCTACAAGATTATACAATTGCAGTTTTAGAATTGGAAGAGAACTTCTTCAGGGCAAGTGGAATTTTTTTATTTGTTTAATTTTATTTTAGATACCATAGACTCAATGTCATTTAGAGAGGCAAGGAGATTTTGCAAGCCATTTATTCCAACCTTCTCTTTTTATAGATGAAGATATAGAGATGTTTATAATGAAAAGGATTCAATTTCTTTTCCCCATCCCACAATAACATGCAACTCTCCACTGCTAAATACACTAAATATGTTTTTGTCATTTCTAGATGAGTTGCAAAAGGGATTTAAAATGTGTTATTTAAAACTATTCAGTATTTTATAAAAATATTTTATTTGAATAATAGCAAAAAAATTTTTGTGAAGAAAAAATATTCTTCACATTGACTCAAAGTTCATACATGTTTATGGATAATAGATATAGGGGCAGCTAGGTGGTGCAGTGGATAGAGCACCGGCCCTGGAGTCAGGAGTACCTGAGTTCAAATCCGGTCTCATACACTTAATTAATTACTTCTCTGTGTGACCTTAGGCAAGCCACTTAACCCCATTTGCCTTGTAAAAACCTTTAAAAAAAAAGAAAAAATAATAGTTATAAAATTCATCTTTAAGCTAAAACCATCCACGTGACACATGAATTTGTTTTTAACTTTGTCTTTGCTTTTTTTTTAATTCTGGCAGCAATGGAAACATATATATCTATACATATATATTCATGTGTGTATACATGTGCATGTGTAAATGAAAGCATGTGCATATATACATACTTATGTATATTTCTGTATGTATAAATTCAGATGTGGGGGATTTAACCAATAGATTCTAATGATCCAATTTTCTCTGATTCCTTTTCCTTTGTCTTCTTTAACCCCTGAAGCAAAAAAAAGTTCAGAGAATGTCAATATCTGTGGGGTACTTTGCTTAATTAAGCCACTGGAGTTTTTTAATGGTTGTCTATAATTGGAATGGGATTTCTAAGTTACTAGTTATGAATATACCATGGCCCAAATGATCTTGATCTCCTACTACAGATGTTTTTCATATAATGGTATGAGGTACACCTGGTTTGAAATAAAGAACCTATGGAGGTGGGAGGATAGGAAAGGTTCAAATTGCCTGAAGAATTAAATATGGCAATTAGAGAAATTGCATACCAGGTAACTAGTATTTAAAAGAGGACAGCTTCAAGTTAAGCAAAATTCCATTCTTATGGGAAAATGCATTTTCCAGGCCAACTTGAAACATGTTTGCCTCTAACTCTATTTTTTTTTTTTTGCAATCATCCTAAAAAACCAGAGAGACACAACTAAGGAACACATTGATCCAGGGTTCCATGATTGCTATCAAGAGGAATCTCTGCATTTTAAAAATATATCCAAAATAGTTTTCATTATTGTCCTCTGTTATGAAAAACTCTGGAAAAAATTAAAACCACTTTGAACCATCAGTTTTTTTTTTGTCTGCTGAAAGAGGGATTTGACTAGAAATTCTCTAAGGTCTTTTATAGCTCTAATATTCTATAAGTCTGATGGTATGCAAAAGTTTACTCTATAACTTTTTAAATGTAGCATCTTTGAACTCTATCAAAGAGCTTCTAGGATGTACTGAGCTATTTATCAAATAGATTGGCATAGTTTCTATTGATCATACCTTTTATTCCATATTCTAGTTGGCCAAATCATATAATAAACCTACTTAGTAATCTGAAACCATGCAGCATAATGTGATTTACAGTGATGTTTGCCTTTATACCTGCAAATATCTCCAAATGGAGAACAAAAAGTCAGCAGGATTTCTCTTATTATTGAAAGGATGCAGCAAAGAATGCATTATCTCTGAATTTTCTATAGTAGAGAGAATAAAAATAAACTTTGCTTAATTGGTATACGTGATGAGCTAAATTTTAAATTTTCAAACTTTTCAAAGAAATGATGCCAATAGCCCTATTTATTATTTTTCAAAAATAATTGTTGTATTTCACAGCTGTACTACTATCAGTTGACATAGAATCTGATTTGGGTATGGTTGTATGCAGGATGTGTCCATGCAGCAGAAATAGTTATTCATCATGCATGTATGAATTGGTGTATGACATCAACATCACTTGGAGAAGCTAGGTAATTTTTTTAAGGTCTCTGACTCAAGGGTAAGTACCACTACTTCAGCCTAACTAGGGACTGTAAATATTCAGGAAGGAAAGGGGGACTCCTCACTTAAAGAAATCACCTTATTACTTAAGGAAATTCTCATCTCTTCCCATAAGTCCTCATGTAGTCTGTTTTTTTTTCCTTTAGTCATTGTAATTATTTGCTCTGATTTGCTAATTCAATTACTCCACTACATTTTGGTGAGTTGATTGAAACAAACTACAAACCTGTAGTGTTACCGTTTGCCAGATCAAATGAAATTTTGAAGATATTCTCTTGCATGTTAACTTGCCACTTCATAGTCAACTAGTTACATTTCTTGGAAGCACACAAATATGATAAACTCAGAGTTCCATAAGACTTCTGGAAAAGTTTCTTCCTTATTCGTTTCTGAAAGAAAGAAACTGACTTGATTCTACTGTTATAATCACCTATGCCTGCTTTTCAGTTTTCCCAGGAAATATCCAAAATGATATCATTTTCATAACTCTAAATAGTTGGTATGAGAGGTAACAAGTTGGGTGTTCAAACTCTGCCATCTAAATCATTCTGACTATGTAACCTTTACTTTCTCCAAGCTCTATATGTAGTTGTCTAAGTTTAGATTAAAAAGAAATTGCTAGTTTGCATTGACAGAGGGAATTTCCCTTTAGGAGTTCCCTGTACCAAAGAAACAATATTCCTAGTCCCTATCTGCAAATAGCATATTGATAGAAATATTCCGGAGAGGGAATATCTATTGCATTAAAATTTGTCCACTGCATACCAGTAATAAAGAAAAGGTATAGCTAAATGTAGATTTAATTTCCTTGATTAATAGCTTTAAGCATCAACTATCAGAAATCTTTATGTGGAAGAGGGGTTCCAGAAAAAAAGGGGAGTTTTGTTGTTATTTTCTTGTTTTTTTTTTCCTGTTCTTATGTCAATTTGGGAGTAGACCCTCCCCACTTGCTTTTTCTTTTCTTTTTTTTTTCATAGAATTTGAGGTTCAAGTCATTGTCTATTCCTTTTTTTGTGAAGGCAGGGGTTTAGGAAGATAGGTAGTTTAAGTACAGTAGCCTCATATCTCTGCCTTTAATCTTCAGAAGTCTATTAGGGATAGTGGGCCTGGATGTTAGAACTGGAAATTTCCTTTACCAATACCGGTTGATTCCAAATCGGTTTATAGTTTTAGAGAGCAGTGATGTCAAACTCAAATAGAAGGGATGCCACCAATATTTATAAGAAAATTGCTGCAGTCACATATAAATGTATTTTAAAAGGTGATATTATTTTACTGTATTTTTATTTATTAAATATGTTCCAATTACATTTTCATCTAGTTTTTGGAGCATTTCATTCTTCCTCTTTCAATCTCTAACATAGAATCCTAAATTAAGTGACTTGGCTGAGTTCACACATGTAGTATGTGAGACTTTAATATAGGTCTTTTTTTACCTAGGGTCATTAGCTCTCTTTCCATTAAAGCAACATGCTGGTTCAGGTATCTGTTGTGAAGTCAAATGGAGAATAAGCAAATTAGTGATATTTGATCATTCTTCTCTCGTGGTGAAGAAAAACCCACTCTCAACTGCAATGAAATCAGAAAATTCTGAGAATTAACTGACTTGCCCCAGCATTTTTTGTGATTGCCTTGAAAGGCCCAATTTCTTTTGAGGATTGTCACTGAGAGGTAGTTGGCTGACAAGAGTTCTAAAATAGCTAGACAGAGGTTCTTTTGTTCGGGGAGGCATGAAACCTTTAGATCATTTGGTAAAGTTTTTCACCGTTTAGAATGTTTTTAAACATGTTTAATAAAATATGCAACTAAAACGATTACAAAGGAAACTAATAATACTGAAAGTTATCACCACGTTTTTATCTAGATAGCTATTTTTTTTAAGACTCAAGGTTGAATACCACCACTTCAGCCTAACTAGGGACTGGGAATATTCAGGAAGCAAAGGGGGCTCCTCACTTAAAGAAATCACCTCATTACTTAAGGAAATTCGAATCTCTTCCCATAAACATCAGTCTAAGACCCTCTCACGCAGAGGCCAAGGGAAAAGGAGTTGTCAGTGGGTTCACCCTTGAGCAAACCATCTCCAGGGCTAAAGCCAATGACCTGCCTCCTGTTATTCTCTTAAGTTGCAATGCTAAATCATTCATGATCTCGTGAACTCCTTTTGGCAATTTGCTCCCTAATTGCTCCTGTTTTTGCATTGATCTTGAGCCCGCGGAGCAGCCAGTCTCCGGAGTGGCCAACTTATAGGCTGATTTATTGAGCGCAGTGTTCCTCCTCCGCTTTCACCTTCTCTGACTGAGGCTCTATTCGGGGGCCGGGGACACGGGGACGGGGCACCTGTTTCCTCGCGCGTAGGGGAGAGTTCGGGCATTCTGACAGCAACACCCGCCACCCGCCACCCATTCATCCTATCCAAAAGAGACAAACCCCTGGCCTCTCCCGTTCTGTGACCTGCTCCATCCTTCACCCCGTGCCCCATGGACCCAACCCGGCAGAGGTAAATCCGCTGATGGGGCATGCCGCCCCCCTTTGCCCCTGACGAGTCCCTGCTTTGAGCGGGAGCCCGGACTGAGCAAATCCCGATCCAAGCAGCCGCATCTCAAAGTTTGGGGGGGCGTCGGTGGGGAGCCAGAGGTAGCGGGGGAGGTTTCCTTGGAGTCGGTGAATCGCTATGGCTCGCCGGAGACGGCCAGAGGAGCCTCAGGAAGATGCCCCTGGGGACCAGTTCACCGACATAATCAAGATACGTTCCGGTAGGAGGATCCTGGCTCTCTTGATGGGTGCGGGGGTCGGGGGCGTCGGGCACTGCGGGTGAGGGTCAGGGGCTTGATCCCCCGAGCGCCGTGGGGCTGGCCCCCCGGCCGTGGGTTTTTCCTGGAAGTTGATACCCTGCTGGGGGAAAAAAAGTTGCTTGGTTACGCGCAGATGTGCTGTCCAGCCAGGGGTGCTGACAGAGAGCCCCGTGAGGGTGTGGTTGTGAGAAGGCGAGCTTCTGCAGAAACAGGCATGCCAACATGCCTGCCTCCCAGGCGGGGTTCAAAGTTGGCTGACAAGGGAAGCGTCACTTGGAGAAGCTGTTTCAGCCTGGTTGGCGGAGGGGGGTCTTGTCTTAGCCCTTTCACAAGTGCTCAGATTACGGCGTTTATTTTTCCCCTCTGGCTGTGAAGGTAAAAATCATACTGAGGCCAGAAGCTCAACTAGGTGGGGGTGATTTCAGGTGACCTGAGACTAAAGGAAGTGTAGAAGGGAATGATCATAAGCTGGGATTCTTGAAGTTTTAAATATGGCCGGGAAAATAACCAAAATGTCAACAGTGGTAAACGTGGGAATTTAGGCTAATAGAGTAAGAGAAGTTTATACATGGTTTGAGGAGCAATAATCAAGTCGGGGGCTCTTTAGAAAAAAGCTGAAGGATTTTGAATTATTACTATTCTCCTTCCAGTCCCCTCCCTCTTTCCCTGATCCTTTTTTGGACGTGAAAGTTGTGTATCATAAACCTATGTTTGGTGATCTGGCAGACAGCAAACTGTTGTATACCAGAGGGTAGGTCGTTAAAGTTGTAAATGGAAGCAGCTGTTAGTTTTCCCCCACAGGATAAAGTTTCACAGATGCCTGAATTTTCTATTCTTACCCTTGGAATTACACCATAGTATAAACAGCAAATAAATTCATAACTTTTCACAATTACTCATTTTTTAAAAAATATTTATTTATTTTCATCCATATGCACAGATATATTTTTAAATTATAAAATTTCCTTCTACCCTCCCTTCCCATCTTCCTCTCCTCAGCTGCGAACAGTCAGGTTAGCATTGTACATACATATTTTGGATAAACATGTTTACATATTAGTCATTTTTGGTATGAGGAACTAGGAAAGATACATAAGAGATATTTTTTTTATAAATTCTGAAGGGTTTGTTTTTTTCTTTTTCTTTTTTTTCTTTTTTTTGTTTTGCTTTTCTTCCCCTGGATGGGGATAACAATGCTCATAGCCATTCAAATACAGTTGTCCTAGTTCTGTAAATACTTTATTTACTCTTGTAAATAGGAAACCAAAGAAATACAGTTTTCATTCAATTTTTCCTTGAATTTTAAAGTATAGGAAAATAAAAGTTTATACACAAACAAGACCACCAAAAATTGGGAAATCAAATACTTACATCTGGAGTCTATACTTGTTTTTAGGTTTTATTTGTCATTGTGTAAACAGACAATATTTTTAGAATCCAAAAGTTCTTATCTCAATGTAATAGCATGCATATTGAATGTGAATATAATTCTCTTTTATCAGTTATTTTCTTCACCCTAGTGTTATATAATATTTGGAAGTTGGTAAAATGTTAGAAAAGTAGACTATTAGAATAAATATTTAACATTTGCAGTTGGATCTGACACAGAATATTTTGGGTATGTAACAATAGGAGAGGGAAAGGAACAGTTCTGATAATGTGTGTGTGTGTGTGTGTGTGTGTGTGTGTGTGTGTGTGTGTAAAATTAAACACAAGATGAAGGGGGAAATTAGTTTTTGTAGAGAGAAAAAGAGAACAAAAAATAAGTATCAAATTTTATAAAATTTGGATTATTAATATTTACTTCTTTTTTTTAGGTTTGTCTGAAAAAGGAAACTATGCCAAATGGTGTAGATACTTGACCTATGATGTGATTGGTGGAAAAGTCTTTCTTATGACCCCAAACATTTTTCAAATGCATTATTATCTAGCAGAATGATCTATTTAAATATCATCACATAAATATATGCTAGGCATAGAATTTGCCTTTGGGGATACTAGCCTTCATTTAATGATTTTTAACTTTTAATTTAAAGATTAAAGGCTAAGATTTGTATCTTAATATTTTTAATGATATACACATATTTTAGTAGACTTTCCAGCTTCATTAGCGAACATTAATGATGATATATTGCTTGTGTTTAATCACTGCTTTATTTAGATGATTGAAAAGGTAATTTTATATATATATATGCTTATATATGTATATACACATGCTTATATATATGTATATATATATATATATATACATACATACATACATACATATGTATATATGAATGGAACCAAAGAGGGAAACGTAAAAACATCTGGGCAAAATATCAGTACCTGTTTTGTCTCCTTGCTCTCTTTTCATTTTATAACATAATTTTAGAGCCAATTAAGACACAAAAGTGTCAACTTTTGCTCCCAAACATGCCTCCTAGGATGTGAAAATGAATCTTACCTAAGAGAGATAATAAAGTTTTTAGTGATATTATTGTGCATGATTTATTTTTGGCATTTTAATAAGATTTTGGAAAATGCACAATTGTACAGAAATAATACCTGGAAAATATATTTGTATCAAAAGAACAAATCAACTTATATAAAAGTGCTTTTAATTGGGTGGTCAATGCCTGAAAGGAATTCTAAGTCCAATGTAAATTATATAGTGTACTGAATATTGTTTTGACATTTATTTCCTGCCTGAAGTTGCCAAATCTAAATTTAGTTATTTCTTCCAGTTTTTTCAGATTTATAGTGTAGAGACCTATGCATCCCACTATAGAATCATTTCAGTAGAGTACCATTCATAGTAATCTTGTTACTCACTTTGTGTGCTCCAAAAAAGATGTTTCTGTTAATTAATTGTTAGTAATATCATGATATACCTTAAGAAAAAATAAAATGAATCATTATTCTGTTTAATTTTTTTTGTATATTTAAATAGTCCCAATTTAAGGGAAATTATTATTTTTACAACTTATTTAATTTTTAATGAAAATGGAGCCGCATACCAAAAAATAATAAAAATTCTATTATATATCTCTGAATCAGATATAACTTTAGCTAGTCAGCTATTTCTTTTATGGTCTATATTTTATTATCTAATCCTTCATGCTTTATGAACAGATGATTTGTTAATAAGCACATATAAATAAATGATTACAAATTACACAAAATTTTATTTGATAACAAAATGTTCAGATTTTAATGACTAAAATGGTATTTTATATTCTCTGATGTGTATACACAAGTATATATTTTTGCATAAATTCATAATTATTGAGTTCTTCCTGCCCTACTTCACCAAAGTATCATCTTTAATGTACTAGCCTTTCTTGAATTCTAAGCCTGGTGAATATTCAACCAGGTTATTCTTTGCATTTGTGTTTTTGTTCATTTTTAGAGACGAATCTATCCTAAAAATTCCTTTCTAACAAGTAAAGTACTTGTATACTGGTATACTAGAAAGATCACTGCTAATCAAAAGCTGCAATGGTGGAGTTCTTGGTAAAATGAGACTTCCATTTAAGTTTATTCTAACCTTGAAAGAAAGAAATACTCAACGTAATTTTTATAAGAAAAAAATGATTAAATGTTTATTTAACACATTTGGTGTAAAGTTTTCACCTATCATTGCTAAACACCAGCAGAATAAGTTAAAGTTGATTTAAGTGAAATGTAACCTGTTGTTCCTAAAAGACACTTCAATTTGTTGAAGTTTCTAGAACAGGCACTATATTATATCATAGGATTTCATAAAGGAAATATTCTAATGATAGTCTAAATAAACCATTGCTTATGAAATAAATTATGGAATTGAATTTTAGCAATTATTCCTATCAAAGAACATCTTTTTCTCAGAATATCTTAAGAAATTGTTAAATTCCTAATATATATAAAATACAGTTGAGGAGGGCTTTTCCACTGCTAGGACTGACCCAGACTTAAATGGAAACTTTCTCTCCCCCACACCCTTTATTTTACTAAATATTATGGTGTTAGAAATTAATGAATGACAGTAAAACACATTTATGTTATACATTTAAACTGTACCAAGTACTACATAATGGGGCATGACAGTCTCCAGTCTCATGGAGCTGACATGCAAATAGGGAGAGATAGATAAGACATATGAGATTTCAGCTTCAGGTCAGATGGACTAACCTAGTAGATGTTAGGGGGTAATGACAAAGCAGAAAGTATTGTATTCCATTTAATGTAATTTCTGTTGATAAAACTATATTGATTTCTGACTTTACATCATTTGATGCATAGACCCATGAACTCATGGATCCATGGATCTGGCTGGTGGCAGTGAGAATTTGATATTCTGGGGTTTCAGTAGCTTTGGCTGCTAAGGAGGCAAGTGTTGTGGCACTTTCAGTCAGGTAACAGATTTGAGCTTCACAAAAGACATTCTTGTGGAAGCTGACTGTGACTGCTCAGATTTGATAATGGGAAGTGATGGTAAGATAGGAAATAGCTCAGGGCCTTTGGTCTCAGGGCTTTTTGGGCTATCTCCACCTCCATCTAAAATGACTTGAGGGTTAAAGAGGTAGCAGAAATTGAATCCGCCTGGCCTTTGCTGCTTCCTGGTCTCTCAGAATTCTTTGTTATTTGCCTGCCCCATTAATAGCAGTGGGTTTGAAGATGAAGTTGCTGGTGTGGGTAGGGATAGTAGATTCTTTGCCACAGAGATCTTGCCTCTGTTTTGATGATCACAAGGGGTCAAACTGCAAAAGAGCCTATAGTCTAAGGAATTTACTGATCCTGGGAATTTGTGCTTGCTTGGGTGGCAGGGATGGTTGATGATGTTACTATGTTGTTTACTCCAGTTAATTCGTGCTGCATACTAGCAGGATCGTACTGCCAAATCTTGCATTTATCATGTGAATCTCACTGCTAAATATATATGTGTGTGTGTGCATATACATATATATATATATATATATATATATATATATATATATATATATATATATAGCTATGTGTCTTGTAATTGGAATGACTAAGATAATCTATTGCTCAGAATTTTTCAGATTATTATGCTTGTCCCTTTGAGAAAAATACAATGACTTGGGTAGGAAGGTAGAATGCTTTCTGGTAAAATAGCCACAGTAGGTATCTGATCTTTTCATTAAAAATAATTCAAATCAAAGTTTAAAAAACATGTTTAATCCTAAAATTAAATGAAAGTGATTATGCCAAAATAATTTGCGTGAGTCCACACTGAATGACTTTTTTGGACATAATCTGCTCTGTTCACTGTTAGATTCTTGAAGCAGAAGAGTTGTCATTGTAGCTTGCTATTTTTGTATATAAAGTAAATAGACTTGAAGTTGAATAATTATTATGAGAAAGTTAAAAATATCATTATGTCTGTTGTGTTTTTCAGTATCACTGAATTTGGCAAATATCAAATAATCTAATTTCCCCTAAAATAACATTAAAAATATAAATAACTGAAACTTACAATGTGAAAAACTGATTTTTTTCAACAGAACAAATTTAAGTGTCCTGCATGGAATAATTTTTGAAAATGTGGAGGTGTGACTTTTTTAAAAGGAGGGAGCATAATTATATAAAGTATAAAATTACTGGCCTGGATGAAGAGACCACAGGCTTGCAAAATGGTCTATATAGTTATATTCTTATGCTATTCATTCACTGAGATATAAATATATATATGCATTTATATGTATATATATTTCAATATTTATTTCCTTAAAATATTATCAAGTGGCACTCTTTCCCATTTAAAAACATTAAGTTGAATTGATAACATTAAATTATATCTATTCATATATATATATATATATAATGTATGCATATATTTGGGTCAAAGATGAGAGCCATCAAAACTAAACTTTGACATTATACAGCAACAGTAGTTGCTTAGTCTTTAATTTAGCAGTTTCTTCCTTGATTTTAATTTCCCCCTTGACCTGTTCCATATTGTGGCCTCCATAAAGGTAATTGAATAAAAAAGGTTATATTCAATAAGTACTTCATAAAAATATTTCATGGATAAGAAAAATAGATGAAGAGACATGGGATTAAATTTAATTGTATATTGACAAATATGGGAGTGGGAGTATACATAGAACCTTAGTATTCATGTAAACAAATTTACTGGGAATATGGATCTTATGGTAATGGTAAGAGGGTACATAGCATAGTTTCTGATAATCTCCTTTTTGTCTTTTGAAGATATACCTGATGACCCTCAGGGTAAAACTGATTCATTTTGAGTGAGAGTAATCAGGAATGTGAAGGTGACAGACATTTGCAGTCCTTACATATTCCTCAGCAGACCCTTTCCTATTGAATGTTGATTTTCATCCTGGCTAATCCATATGGGTGATGTGCTACATTATAAACTGGAGATGTACTTTAGTCTTAGTCTTTCCTGACTCCTTTCTTATAATATAGATCTTTAGAAACTTTTAGTCATAGTGCAATGTAAATAAACAATATCCCCAAATACTCAATTGTTTATAATTTGTCACTAAAAGTCATTTTAAGAAAAGAAATTGTTTTCTAAAGTTGGCTTCATACCTTTTTATGACAAATTACAATATTTTCTCCTTTCCTTGTTGACACATTGGTTTAAAAAAGAATATATATATATATATGTATATATATATATATATATATGTTCCTGGTATAGTGACAAAAAGTTATCTGTGGTGGCTTGATATCTTTAGTCTAGCAAGAGAGAGATCTTGGCACTTATTACTACCTTTTACATTTTGCATTTTGTTAGGCAATCCAGTGAAAGATGCTTCCAATTGGTCTTCTAAAACTTTCATTTTACATGAATATAATTTTATTGTAACAGATGGTCACAAAGAGAGGCATGCCAGCAGGCAAGTACATTATGTGCATCATGTTGGAATGCTTGGGGCCAAATTCCAATCTAGGAATGTCGGAATGACCAATTGTACCTAGTTTTAGTGCTTAAAGTTAGTATATAGAATGACTCCAAGAGAAACAAGTTCCAAAGTAATTGATGTGTGATATAGAAAGATTTTGATAGTTTATGTTGGGGAATGAGTGAATAACAATATAATAAGTGCTTAGAATGTGTAAAACATTGTACTAGGTGTTGGGAGTGCAAATTGCAAATTAAAAGTCCACATTCGAACAAGGGGAGATGAAACCTGTAAATTTCATCTGCAAGTAAGATGGAAAATTTCACTGGTCCTTAAGGTACAGCACAAAATAAATGGTCATTATTCTTGAATGTGATTTCTGCTGATAGAATTATAGCAGTTTTTGTAATTGAACCATTCAACAGAGACAAGAACTTTAACTTTTAGTGTCTACGATTGTAGCAACACAGAAGCATCTGCCAGGCTGCATTTCTACTGGATTTGCTTCCAAGGATGGAAGGAAGGAAGGAAGGAAGGAAGGAAGGAAGGAAGGAAGGAAGGAAGGAGGAAGAAGGAAGAAGGAAATTTTAAGGGCACTTGTGACAGGCCCTATGCTAAAAGTTTGGTATACCATACATGTTATAAGAAAACCAATCTCTGCCCTTAAGAAACTTATTTTCTAATATGGAAATGTAATCTAAAAAGGAGCTGAAAAATGATAGGGACTGGGTTGAGGAAGGATGAAGCTACTGGTGATATGAAAATCAAGAATGTTAGAAATAGTATTAGTAAGGGAATGAAGAGAGAGATGGTTCTTGTCTCTCAAAAAACAATGGAGACTCCAAGAGGAGATCATCAAAGAGAGGAGGTGGATCTTTTAGAGAGATTTTCTATGGTAGATCATCTCAGAGGTGATAGGTTATTTCAGGAGAGGAGATCCAGTGATGCTAAGGAAAGGTCCAAGTTTAGACAGTGGTATAAAGACATGACTTGAAGTTCAGAGGAAGTTAGGAAGTGAACCTTGGAGACAATGAAGGAAAATCAACCTCAGCCTCTCCACAAAAGAGAGACTTCAGGAAAAACTCACCAATGGGAAATGGTAGCAGGGTAGGGGGTGGAACTGTGAGATAGGAA
This sequence comes from Macrotis lagotis, assembly GCF_037893015.1. Classification (NCBI taxonomy): domain Eukaryota; kingdom Metazoa; phylum Chordata; class Mammalia; order Peramelemorphia; family Peramelidae; genus Macrotis; species Macrotis lagotis. The sequence goes on from NC_133658.1 coordinate 524,036,728, forward strand.
GAGCTGCCATTCTCAGCTTACCTGAATTTAATAGTTAGCAGTCATTGAATAGCTGGTGTTTGGAACTAGCAAGGAAAAGAGACCTTGGATGGAGTTGGTGGGTTGCTATGAGGCAAGCCATTGCCTGTCCCAGTCCTTGCCTCCAGGTGCCCCCTCAATGCTCTTAGCTGAGTAGCCCATGAGACTGAAGCATTTATTTTAAAAAAATTGGTGTTTAAAGTAGGCCCATGTGAATATCCCAACTTGGAATAATGGAATAGGACCTGGTTCTATTTTTGTTGGGTTTTTTGGACTGGGGTTGTGATTAAGAAGGTTCTACAGTCAGGATTACACAGGATTTAACACTATCTCCATTAAAGGCCCCTAGGGCTTGGAATGTGATATTTCAGGAGGCAAAAGTATTTGGACTGCAGTGGAGAATCAACTACCCAGCAAAACTAAGCATTCTCTTTCAGGGGAAAAGATAGACGTTCAATGAAACAGGGGACTTTCAAACTTTCCTATTGAAATGGCCAGAGCTGAAGAGAAAGTTTGATCTCCAAGTACAGGACTCAGGTGAAGGTAGAATAGGAAAGAAGGACTAATTATGAGGGATTTAATAATGTTGAACTGTGTATATTCCTGCATGGGAAGAGGATATTGATAACTCATGTGAACCTTCTATTTTACAGGAATGATTAGAAGAAGCATTTATAGACAGGACACTGGAGGGAACTGAATATAATAGTATTATATAGTATATTGATGGAGTCAATGTGTAATAAGGGAAAGTACTGGGAGAAAGGAAAAGGAGATGTAGATAGGCTAAGATATTTCACATAAGAGAGTCAAAAAAATTATTTTACAATGAAGTGGAAAGGGAGAAGGTGAGAGAGGCTGAGTAAGCCTTCATTCTCATCAGAAGGTGATTGGGACCAAATTAGGAAAAATAGTAACAAAATTCATCTGGAGGAGCAAAAGATCAAGACTAGCAAAGGAGCAGATGGGAAAAAGTGTAAAGTAACCTAACTCTACCAGATCAAAAACTATATTATAAAGCTGCAGTCATCAAAACTGCCTGCTACTGATTAAGAAATAGAGTTAATGACTCAGTGGATTTGGATAGGTTCAAAAGATAAAAAATTGTTGGGAAAACTGGAAAATACTATGGCAAAAATTGGGCACAGACCCACATCTCATACCTTATACCAAAAATGAGTTCAAAATGGGTACAAGATTAAACCATAAAGGATGACACAATAGATAAAGTACTAGACCAAGAAATTATCTGATCTATGGAGAGGGGACAAATTTATTACCAAACAAGAAATGGAGTACATATAAACAGCAAACTGAATGATTTTGACTATATCAAATTAAAAAAGTTCTTTCAATAATAAAAATCAATGCTGCCAAAATTAGAAAGAAATCAGAAAGCTTCACAACTTGGAATTCTGATAAAAGTCTCATTTCTAAAATATATAGAGAATTGTGTTAAATTTATAAGTTTACAAGTAATTTCCCAATTGATAAATGATCAAAAGATATGAATAGACAGTTTTCAAATGAAGAAATCAAAGCTATATATGAAAAATGCTCCAAATTATTGATTAGAAAAATGGAAATTAAAGCAACTATGAGGTATCACCTGACATCTATCAGATTGGATAAAATGACAAAAAGGGAAAATGATCAACGTTGGAGAGGTTGTAGGAGGATGGGGACATTGATGCATTGTTGGTGGAGTTGGGAATGGATCCAACCTTTCTGGAGAGCAATATGGAATTAGGCCTAAAGAGCAACAAAAGTGTTCATTCCCTTTGACCCAGCAATTCCAAATCTAGGCCTATATCGGAAAAAGAAATCATAAAAATTGGGAAAAGTCCCACATGTTCTAAAATATTAATAGCAGCTCTTTTTGTAGTGTCAAAGAATTGGAAATTGAAGGGAAGGCTATCAATTAGGGAATGTCTAAACAAGTTATGTTGCATGAATACTATGGGATATTATTGTTCTATAAGATACTGTAAAAGGTTCAAGCTCTAGAGAAGCATAGAATGACTTATAGGATCTGATGCTGAGTGAAGGGAGGAGAACCAAGAGAATAATGTACACATTAACAACAACATTGTGAATTGATGGATGCAGCTCTTCTCAGCAGTTCAGAGAGCTAGGACAACTGTATTAGACCAGTCATGGACAATGCTATCCCCATCCAGTAAAAGAAAAAACAAACCAAAATGAAAGAAAAAATTCAGAATCTGATGAACACTTTATAAAAATTATCTCTCATTTATCTCTTTCCCTTAATCCTAATTCCTCATACTGAATATGACTAATCTTGTACATGTTTATCAAAAATATTTATGTCCAATGTTAACCTGTTTGCTGCTGAGGGGAAGGGGGTGCTAAGGGAGGGTGGAAAAAAATTCTGTAACTTAAAAATATAAATATACATATGGATGAATGTTGGAAAAAAACCAAAAGTTCACAAGGGGGAAAAAAGAAGTGGCTCAGAGTGGAAATAACATACACACTTAATAATTTATAGAAATCTATCTTACCCTAGAGGGAAAATGAGAGGAAAGGGATGGGATGAGGGGGACATGGGGAGGAATAGGTGGTAAAAGAGAAGGAAGATCATGGGAGAAGGTAGTCAGATACTTCTGAGGAAGTACAGGGTTAAAGGAGAGAGAGAAAGAAGGGTAATAATGTAAACAATAACAACTGTGGGAAAAGATCTTGAAGCAACTTCTCTGATGGACTTATGATAAAGAATGCATGCCATCCCAGAGACAGAGCCATTGGAATCTGAACACAGACTGAAGTACCCTATTTTATCCTTATTTCATTTCTTTTGAGGTTTCTCTTCTTTGGGGGGGATTTATGTTTATTTTCACAACAAGATTATTGTAATAATATAAAAATAAATTAATTTTTAAAAACCTAGTTAAAATGTCATCTCAATGATCTTCCCTACTCCTGTTTTCTGTGACAGATCTTATGGAGCAATTCCTGTGCTTCTCTCATATAACACTGATACTTATAGATAAATACTGGTTACAAAGTGCTGTGCATGAAATATTTCTGAATATATGTGTTTTAGTTTAAGTTTCATCAAAATACATGTAACTGTATAAAAATTTCAATAATACAAAATTTAAAAATGTTCTTTATCTCTGGAAACCATGAACAATTCATTTAGACTTTCTTTTTGTAGGTTGAATAATGTTCTTTATTAGGTAAACATATACATTTTGGAAACAAATGCATGATAGTTGTTTACATGATTCTGCCTGATTCTTTTTATGTTGCTTGTTTTTCTGCTATGTTTATATGGTTAATGGAGAACTAAGGTTAGAGGAAAACAATAAATGAGCAGGGCAAAATGAAATTTTGCCATTTTGCCTAAGACTCTGGTTGGGGGCAAGTGCCATCCCTTTCTATTTAAACAGACAAAACAATGTCACGATACTATTATTAGTCCTTTAGCATTAAAGAGGGCCACATCAACCAAGCAAATGAATGGAGGTGTGAGTTGCATAATTATGTTTGTTTTAGAGGCATATGCTATGCAAGATATTCTTTCCACTTGTTTTAACCAGAATCATTCCATCCTTGGGTCTGATTTATAGAAACAGAACTATTGGAGATGGTCTGGCTGCTGGGAAACTGTTGATTTTAAATGGTTTTGAGCCTTGCTACACAAGCACTATTCTGTCCTATCTGGTGACAGAAGGCAATAATCAGTACATCCTAATCTGTCTCTCGACAGGCTCATTGTCAGTATGGTCTTTTCTTAGACTTTCCATCTTGGAATTCTGAGCTACTGAAGAGGAGAGAATATAACTACTAGGTACATCCTAATCTGTCTCTCTTGTGCCAGTATTTAGTATTAGAGGGATAACAACTAACAACAATTATAAGCCACATTAATATAACTTTATGGTTTCCAAAATGCTTATTTTCCTATGAGAGAGGATGTACTAAGCAGGATGTTCCCCTTCTAGAGAGAAAACATGTCTGTCAATAACTTTCCCAAGATCACACTCACTACTCAAGGCTTCTTGTCTCAGGCCCTCGTTTGAGGGCTCAGGGACAGGCCAACTTGGCCTCCTGGACTGGACCTGGTCCAGGTATCCCTACTCAGTGCCTGCCACAGGGGATGAGATAAAGGGATTGAAAAGGGAAAAGGAGAGGAAGGCAAGAGCTTCTCCCTCAAATTGTCCTCCCAGAGGCTCCAGCAGGCCCCGCTCAGACTGGTTAGGAGCCAAGACTTGGACCTGAAAGTGAACTGGATTGGTTCTTCAAAATATTGTATCACTTTATCAAGTTACTTTTTATATCCCTCTCCCTGGAAGGGGAGTGGCATATGGATGCAACCTGTCCTATGCAAGTCTAACTGTCCCCCATAGCCTAGCACATTTCTGAATCCCCTCAATGGGAATTGAGACTTCAGAAGTTTGTTGTGGAAGGAGGTCTATGCTGAGTGAGGGGAGGAGTCAAGCTAGCCACATTCTATACTATGTCTTATTAACAAAGAGTTACAATAATAGAGAAATAACATCAGAACTAGCTAGGCTTGTGGAAGCAATTGTTGTTAATCCATTTTTCATTTTTCTTCTTTAATAGGAAATAAATTTTTACAGAAGAGACCCTCTCTAAACTAATAATTCTGATCCCTCCTCATTATTCCAAAGAGAAAGTATGTTTCTGTTCTTGATTTACTTTTAAAGCATTTATTTTGCTAATTCTTGAAGTATTTTGTATTCAATTCAACATTTATTAAGTGGGCAAAACATTAAAGTTTAAAGATACTAAATAATACAAAGAGTTTATAATTTAGTAAAGGATCAAAGCATAAAAAGTCTTTTTTCTAAAGCATATCTTTATATGTTTTTCAAATTATAAAATATGTACATTTCATTAACACCCCTTACTTCTTCATCATAGAATTATATATTAGGAATATTCCTGTTCTCTTAATGTTCCCACTTGACCATTCTTTTACTACATAAGCATAATAACTAAAGGATCATTATAACGTATTATGCCTAACATAATACCAGAAGTTCTTATTATGGAAAGAAGGAAGGAACTGAATTGGGTTCTGCCATATTATAGTCAGTGAATTATCTATCTTTGTAAAGTTTTGTTAAACCTAGTATCACTTAATTTCTTGTTTTAACACTGAATAGAGTTTATTATCAAGCCTGTGGACAACCAAATGGTAGCTGTCCCAGTCAAGGCAGAAAAGTTTTTTTAGAACTCTCATTTTGATTTCATCATGGTTTTCACGAGTACCTCATGCTTAGAAACACTAATTTTATTACCCCAGGAGGTTCATTTCCAAAAGATTTATTTAATTGTAGCAACTATTTAATATAGATCTGCTATTCATGTGTTTATTTCATTTTTTCTATATTTACTAAGACTGGATCTCTCTAATTCATTGAGGATGGAAATACATCTGTCACCCATGGGTCAGTTCTAGTATTGAGCTTTAATAAATTTAGCCTGTTTTCTTCTTCTGACCATGACTGGACACATTATTAGGTGACCCAACCCTCTGCTATCAAGCATTCAAAATATTTTTGTTTCACTTATTACAGCTTTATCCTCACTATGCATTATATATCTGAACTCAAGTGATCCATCAGCCTCAGCCTCCCCCAGTACCAATAATTAGAGTTGTGTACCACAATCCCTGGCCTTGAAAATATTTATTTAAGCCTTTTCTATTTTTTAAAAATTTTCAAATAAACCATTAAAAGGAATTCAGTACATTCTTAAACTCTTATTAAATCCCCAGTACAGATCTCTAAAATCCTAATAAAGTCATTCTAACTGTTGTAAAATAGAGTCACTACCTAATAAAACACAAAATGATGTATTCCTTAACAGTTGTATTCCAGGAATTGTCTTTACCCTTAGTTTGTAAAATAATACGAACAAATAAATAAATAAATAAATAAATAAGCAAACAGATAAATAAATAAATAAATGTGAAAACGAGTAGTATGGACATATTCTAATGTATAGGTTAGATCCCTCAAAGTATTGAGTAGGTAAAAGTGGGCCAGAATAATATCTTAATACACATCAAATCAAGAATTCTTGCAGAAACTTGTTTTTTGTGGTTTGCCTAAAGAAAAATATAAATCCATTTATGTACATGAGAAGAGGGAGATTATGTTAGGCATAAATAACACCTAAACTGGTAAACAAACTGATACAGATATACCAAAGGGAACTGATGATTCATAGGGTAAGACAGAGTCACTTTTAAGGCAAGGGTCAAACAATTTATTTCTTATTTAAACCAAATGACTTTTAAGATTTGAATGGCTTTTCTTTCAAATATTAAAAGAGAATTGACTTTAGACTGGAATGGAAAGCAACATTTTGTATAGTGTTACAGTTAGTTATTTAAGTGAATGTAGTTTCAATTTGTGTGCTGATTATACTATGAGAATTACAGTGAATTTTTCATGATCTGATAATATGATATCTTGCTGGATTTTTTGGTAACTGAAAAGCAATGAACTTGCTATGCTTTCAAGCTTACAAAAATCTAAAGGTGTAATGTTTCATAGTGAATAGAGAGTAGACATTAGAAGCAGGAAGATGTGGGTTCAAGTCTTAACTATGTCTTGTACTAGCTTCGTGACCATGGACAAAACTCTTAATCTCTCACTGTCCTATTTAGAAAGCTAAAACTAAATATTCACCAATATTGCCAATCTAAATGGAAGGAATTCCCCGTTTTGATGAAACCACATATCACCCCCCCCTTAAAAAAGTCTCCAGTATCAAGTATATAACATCATAACATTACATTTAGGATAGTATATCAAGTCTTATTTATGCACTATATTTGTTCCCCCCCCCAGAAGTTTATATATATATAATAAATATATATATATATATATATAATAATTGGATATATGTACATATATATCCAATTATTTTCATCACATTTTAAGAAGTACCCATCTTCTGAAACAAAATTAAAAGTCTTATAATTGCTAAAATTAGGTCCTAGAGAATGTCGTGCTTACTCACATCTCTTTTTAGACCAAATATATGAAAATTTTAACTTTGCATTTTGTTCACTTACATGCTATTTTTTTGTGGGTGGATTATTCTTTTTGCAAATACTTTCCATTTTTGATTCAGAAGATGGGTGCAAATACTTGAGAATGTGTCAGGCTAAATGAAATGAGGTACCAAACAAACACTTATACTGTAATTATGTACAAAGATTATGATTTGGCTTGAATTAATATTCTGAAAACAAAAGTAAACCTATTAGAAGTCATTCTCAGGTAGACTATATTCAAAGTATATTTTAGATGAACACTGAAAGCAGTAAGAGCAATATTTGAAAAATATCAATTTCTTGGAATTTGCTATACTATGAAAAGTTAAAAAAATGTTGAGACTGATTAGTGTCTAGCACAGATTATATAAATTTAGAGGCAAGCTATGTGGTGTAGTGGATAGGAGACAGGATACAGGAAGACCTGAGGTCAGATTCATTTTCAGGTACTTGCTAACTGTTCAATCTTTGGCAAATGATTTAACCACTGTTTGCCTCAATTTTTTTTTCAATTATACAATAGGTCTAATAATAGTCTTTACCTCCTTTGGTTGTTGTAAGGATCAAATAAGATAATATTTGTAATATACTTGGCAAATTCCTGGCACATAATAATATCTATATAAATACTATATATTGTTTTTATTGTTATTAGTATTGATTTATTTTGACAGTTACCACTATATTATTATTATTATTATTATTATTATTATTATTATTATTATTATTATTATTATTATGTTGAATTTTTAAAATGTAGAGAAACTATGGAAATGTTTCTGGAGACATTATTTGTTTTACACAAATGTTAAACAGTATTCAATTTTCTTTGTTTACTGCCCAGTAATCTTCCCTATAAACCGCTTAGGTAAATTGTATATTTGATCTCAATGTATGATTTCAGAAAAATGTGATTTGTACAAGAAAATATATAAAACTAAAGTCATGAAATTTTAATATTACTTAATAAAATTCATATTTGCCTATGATTTTAATTTAATTTGAAAATCAATGGATCCCCTCTTAGTTCGCTAAAACCGATTGACCCATATTCTGATGGAGAAAGATGAAAAGAGTGAAGCAAATGAAGAATTTTTTTCTTTTTTAAAATATGTTTTTTATTTATTTGTTAAATATTTTACAATTACATGCAAAATTTTAAACAATGTTTTAAAAAATTTTGAGTTCCAAATTCTCTCCGTTTCCAACCCCTCCTCTCTCCTTTAGAAAACAAGCAATTTCATATTGATAAGATATGTGAAGTCATGCAAAAAATTGTATATTAGTCATATCGCACAATAAAACATAAAAATAAGAAAAATAAAGATTAAAAATTATGCTGCAGAGTGAAATCCATAGTTCATCAGTTTTTTCTCTGGGTGTATCATTTTTCATCCTGGATTCTTTGGAATTGTCAAAGTATCTAAATCTTTTATTATGGATCATTTTTACAATATTGTTACTACTATGTGCAATGTTCTGTTGATTCTTCTTGTTTCAATTTTTGTCATTTCATATTAGTTTTCTCAGTTTTCTGAAACTATCCCGCTTGCCATTTCTTATAGAACAATTTTTATCACAGACATATACTATAGCTTGTTCAGCCATTCACCAATTAAAAAAGCATCCCCTCAATTTCTGATTCTTTGCCTATACAAAAATAAATAGGTCCTTTCCCACTTTCTTTGAGCTCTTTGCTGCATAGACCTAGTAGTGGTACTGATGGATCCTAGCCTGTGCTATGACATCCTTTGGATCATTTCAAATCGTTTTTTTCAGAATGATTGAATTAGTTCACAGTTCTACGAACAGCTAATTAAGTGTCCCAATTTTTCCACATCCCTGCCAGCATTGGTCATTATCTGTTCCCTTAATGTTTACCAATCTGATAGGTATGTGGTGGTAACTCAGATTTGTATAAATTTTTATTTTTCTAATCAGTAGAGTTTTAGAGTATTTTTTCCATGTGACTATTGATAACTGATTTTTTCCTCTGAAATTACATTCCAAAATATTTGATCATTTATAATTTGGGAAATACTTCTTTTTCATTCATCTAGTTCAGTTTATAATATATTTGAGAAATGAAATTTTATGTACTTACTGTAAATCGCTCCCCCCCCAGTTTCCAATTTTCCATCTAATTTTTGACGGCATTAATTTTGTTTGTGGAAAAGCTTTTTAATTTCATATAAATTATCCATTTCACTACCTGTGACCCTTGCTATTTCTTGTTTGGTCATAAAATCTTAATAGTATCCATTCATCTGATAGGTACATTTTCCATACCTCCTTAATTTACTTACAATGCCATTCTTTATGCCTAAATCATTTATTTACTTTGAACTTATCTTGTTAAGTAGTGTAGAATGTTGGTTTCTACCTAGTATCTTCCAAACTGTTTCCCAGTTTTCCTAGAAATTTTTGTTACATTGTGAATTCTTATTCCAAAAGCTTGAATCTTTGGATTGATCAAACACTAGATTACTTTGGTCATTTCCCATTTTTTATCATATATTTAATCTATTCCACTGTCCCACCATTCTATTTCTTAGTAAGTACAAGACTTTGTAATAAAGTTTGAAATCTGGTACTACTAGATGGTCTTCTTTCTCTTTCTCTTTCCCTTGATATTATTGACCTTCTGTTCTTCTAGATTAATTTTGCAATTTTTTAATCATTATAAAATAACTATTTGTTAATTTGATTTGTATGTACTAGATAAGCAAATGAACTTAGATAAGCTTTTCATTTTTTAATATTGACTCAGTCTATGCATGAGCAATTAATATTTCTCAAATTGTCTGGAACTTTATATGAAACACATTTTGTAATTATGTTAACATAGTTCTTGGGTTTGTTTTGGCAGATGCAGTAACAATATTTTATAGTTTCTGCAATTATTTTAAATGGAATTTCTCTTTTGCTTGCTTTTGGGTTTTGTTGATCCATATGGAAATGCTAATGATTTATGTTGGTTTATTTTATTTGCAACTTTTAGCTTTTCTAAATATTCTTATTGGATGGTGCCTAATTGATACTTTTTCTTTGATACCTTGCTTGTAGTTGTTTTTGCTTTTTGGTTTTGGGTTTTTTTTTTTTTTTTGGTTTTTGTAAGGCAATGGGGGTAAGCGACTTGCCCAAGGTCACATAGCTAGGTAATTATTAAGTTTCTGAGGTTGGATTTGAACTCAGATCCTCCTGACTCCAGGGCCAGTGCTTAATTCCCTGCACCACCTAGCTGTCCCATGCTTATAGCTGTTTTGACTTCCCTGTGTTTTGAGTTTCCATCTTAATCCCCATGTAGACTTTTATTGTTTATAGCTTCTTTGTTGATGCTGTTGTTTGCTCATTTTTCAACTATTTTCTTGATTTTTAAACTTGATATTAAAATTGAACTCAGTTCCCAGCTTGGGGACTGGGGGAGAGAAGGACTTCTTCAAGCTTCATTGTTTATTCAGACTGCTGTTTTTCAGAGTCAGGTCTGGGAGAATTGGAAGTTTTCAGTCCTTCTAAGATACTGTGCTCTAAGGAGAGGTTTTAATTTCTTTATAGAATGCTTTTATTGTATATGCTCTTTAGGTAGAATGGGAACATGCGGAATTTAGTATTAAATAATAGAACAGCATTCAATTAGGAATGATGAGTTTCTTACATGTAACATGAGGGAGTTTGATTTCTATTTTCCCCTCCTAATTCTAAATCATATTTTTATGGTTACTGATTTAGTTTTCATTGTTGAAAGGAGCTTGCGATCAGTAAATGTGTTGCAGAAAACCCTAAGAGAGATACTTTATAATACAGTTAAGGTAAAGGGAATAAACATTTGATATTGATACACATTAATGATCCAATTTTCCTTAGCCTTCTGTCTCTATCTCTAAGAGCAATATATAGGCAGATGTGACATGTATCTTTTGACACCTTCTTTTGGTGACCAACTCTAATTAAATTAGGATATTTTCCTTTCAAGTAGTTTTTCTTCTTGTAAATTCATTGAAATTGAAATTATAATGTTATTGTAACTATTATTATTACTAATATTATTACTATTATTCTTATTTGATGTGCCCAGATTCTTAGTGTTTTTAAGTTATAATACCTGTAAACTGCTTGATCACTTTGGGAACACTATTAAATGCTATCATGATCATTAATTTCAATATATGATAAAAGTTGTTTTCTTGTCTTATTTCCAGTTTTAAGTTAAGTAAACCAACACTATAAAACATAGTTACTTCCAATTCTTAAGTAAAATTTGCCAATTAGAACATACATAATCTTAGGTTAGACTTTCAGAAAATAGGTTGGACAAATTATGCTGTCATCATACCAGGAAGTGTTTCTAAGGATAACAGCATCACTTATTTTTCATCCTTCCTATCTTACCCCTTAGTGAAAAGGAATGTTGGAAATATACTCACATATTTACATATGGGCACTATAACATCTTTATCTCTTTATAAATACATATATATTATTGTATAGTAATTTAATATATATTAAATTAAATATATATGTTTATATTGCATACACATATATATGGATGTATATACATATGTATATATGTGTGTGTGTGTGTGTGTGTGTGTGTGTGTGTGTGCGCGCGCGTGCATCTCTGACAAGACCCTTCAAAACTATTTTATTTCTCCCTGGGAAAGTTAAATCTTGGCACACCCCCTATCTTTTTGGCATCATATTCTTCTTTCTTTTCTTTTCCCCTTTTCAATCATTACTCTTACCCTTCCCACTGTAGGGACATTAAACATACTAAATTCATCCTATTAGGAACTCAGTTGATAGAATGGGAAAGAAAGTGATTTAAAACTTTCTGGTATGAAGCAGAATTGATATCAGTGAAATGATTTTTGTGCCAGAAAATATGCCAGAGATACCAACAAACAAACTAAGAACAAACTATGAGGTTCTCATATTAAGCGTATTATATTCTATTGGGAAGGAAGGATTTATATAAACAGATTTAATCAAAGCAAGTACAGGTTGACTTTTAAGGGGTATATGTTAGCAAGGGGTGGGCATCAAGAAAGGCTCCATATTCAAGGTAATATTCGAGATAAATATTTAAGGAATCATTTCTAAGTGGCAGAAGTGAATAGGGTATTCATTAATAGTGGTATCAACTAATAGAAAGGGGGCCACATTAAACAAAAATTTTGAAGGCTGTATATTGACTTTGCAAACATACATATTTGTCTATTTCTTTGATAGTAATAAATTAATACATTTAAATTAGATCAGTCCAGATTTTAATTTGTTTTTTACTTCACTTGAAAATATTACTGTCTATGCTTTTATCACAACAACTTTATATACATAGAGGACAGATACAACAAAAATACTCTAAAATCTAGATAGAAAATTTAGAGCCAAGTCAAATTTCAATGCATTGTATAATGAAGGTCCACAGAATATAATGGAAAAAATACTATAGAGTCAAGGAGTCCTGTGATCCAGTTCCATCTGCCCCTAGCTTTATCACCTTGGGCAAGTCAATGAATGTTTTAAGACTCAGTTTTCTCAGTTCTCCACTTTATTAATTCCATGATCTAAGAAATTAATTACCTGAGGTCCCCTTTTTAGACATGTTTTAATATGACCTCACACATTTTCTAGCTGTGTGATAAGTCAAGTTTGCCTATGTCTACCCATCTTTAAAATGAGGATAATAATAATAATATCTACAAACCAAAGTTCATATGGTCATTAAAGGAGATAATAATTGTAAATAATTTAGCACATTGTGCCTAGTGAATAATGAGCTCTATATAATAATAATTATTATTATTGTTAAAATTTATACCATTTCCTAATGGGTTGAATCCAATTAATATATTTTACATAATTATAATTTCAAATAGTGAGAATTCAAATACTTGAGAACACTTCAAAGGCTTCATTATTCATATTCGTCAGAACTTGGTTATACCTTTCCATCTTTACAAATTCCCAATAAGGCCACATCTTCTTATCTTGTGTAATTCTTCTTGAGAATCTTAAAAATCTCTTCGACAAAGATTACAGTGAATATTGGGACGGTCTTTTATAGGAAGTGTATGACAACACAGTTCTCTGACTTTCCTTACGCTTGCACTTTCTTTTTCTTACAACATGACCAACCGATCTTACTGTTAGTTCATAAAACAATTTCTTAAATGATATTCAGGGTACCACTTATTACTTAGAAGTCATCATTAAAGGTCAATGCATTTTTCTATCATCAATTGCCCTGATGTTTGTTTCTTTGGATGTTGCTGTTTTCTAAAATTCATATCATACCACATCATCAGAAGAAAATGGATGTTTCAAAAATGTGAACTTTTTTATGAGTAGGATGACATCAATAAAAGCATAGCATAATTTCTCAAATGTAATCTTTCACTTTTTTCTTCCAATTCTAAGCTTTTTTTATTGCCAATCTGACTTGCTTACCCCAAATATATGGACTCGTTATCCAATAAGAATTTTTTAATTTTTATTTTTGCTCATTTTTGGTGTTTAGGGGATGTACCTATGTGTGTGTATGAGAGAGAGGTAGGGTGAGATAAATATATTAATTCAGTCTCTTAAATATTCATAGATCTCAATTAGGAGGACCTAAAATTATGGACTTTATAGTAGTTTTTATTTCACTCATAAATAATAGCAGATTTTATCATCTCAATGGAATTATCCCATTTCAAGCCTGACCAAGACACCCTCTGTGTTCATGGATAGGTGGCACAGTGCATAGAGCACTGGTCCTGGAGTCAGGAGGACCTGAGTTCAAATCCTATCTTAGTCACTTAATAATTACCTAGCTGTGTGATCTTGGGCAAGTCACTTAACCCCATTGCCTTACAAAAACAACAAAAAAAATCAATGTTGAATTTACAACAATGTTGGCCTTAGTAATCAGAGAGTAATTGAACAAAATTAATTCTTGTACCTATTTCAAGGAGTTCACTCACTTTTGCCCTAATCTTAGGACGTATTGTTTTGGAGTAGAAATATGATATGATATATATATATATATATTGTTTTGTTGAGATAAACATCATTAGAATTAAAAATATAAACAGGAGAATCATATGATACCATAATTTTTTTAATAATTAAGTGAGTTTCAAGTGGCATATTCTGTGAAAAATCAAAAATTAAATTGCAAATCTCTACTATGTTAAAGATGACCGCATGTACACTATCATGCTCAGTGATTTTGTAAAGATCAGAAAGTAGGTACATTCAATTGGATCTGTAATTTCATCAATTTAAATATTCTACCCGATGATACAGATCACAGTTCATCTATGTCTGATAATTTTAAACTCTGTCTCATCTATGCCCTCTCAACTTTGCCACCAAATATATGCTTCACTTTCTCTCAACATCTTTCATCAATGAGTTCTCCAATGTTTATCTCTCTCTCTCTCTCTCTCTCTCTAGGACCAGCCTGTACTGTTTTTGCTCATTCATTTCCTTGATGACATTAATTATACACATTTTTTTCATGAGAACTGAGGTTAACTTGAATGGAGCGAAAAGGGGGTAGATCTCAGAGATAAAGAGATAACATATTATGAATAGGAGTTTATATTGAGGAGGATATATAAAGGATGCCATCAAGAAGATACATAAACAGAAAAAGTATAGGAGAGAACCCATTGACATTTAAGAAATGTTGAGAGAAATTAATTTAAAACATGTATGAACATAGGTACATGAACATATATGAATAAACACATATGCATATGTATCTGAATATATGTGGATTGATCATGTATAAGAATATATTTTTCTTATATATACAAGCATACGTATTTATCTGATTTCATTAATGTAGGTACATCTAATACTCAATTAGTGTGACTACTGAATCTTTTGATATAATTGCATTATTCATATTCAAACTATACATTTCTATTGGGAAGGAAATAAATTACTTTATTTTATGTGATTATAATTTTAAATAATGTGAATTTGAATATATATAGTATCACTTCAAGGGATTCATCATTTACACTGATTGGGATACCACATTTTTTTCACACAGTTTGGATAGAGGAATGCAATAAGAATTATGAAAATGTGAGTTCAAATCACATGTTTTTTAGATTTATGATGTTTCAACACTTTCTAGTTGTATGATGCTGGGCAAGTGATTTAACCTTTTTTTAGTTTTACCTTTTAAATCTTTAAAATCAATGTAATGATAATCTATCTTATAGAATTATGAGTTTCAATTAACATCACATACAAAATGCTTTACAAATCCCAAATCACAGAATAAATTTTAGTTATCATAATGTTGTTAATAAAACATTTTGAATTGATCAAGGAAAATTTCAAATGATTCATTTTATGCAGAAGCCTTTTGTGATATATTATATTGATGATTCTCTTTTCTATCCCCTCTCACCTCACCTCATGCAGCATATAATTACCACTCTTAACAATTATAGAATAAAAAGAGACCTGAATTTAAATTGGGAATAATTCATTTTTTGAGTCAGTTAAAAGCCCATATAGGATGAAACAGCTTAATTTCTAAAGGTGTCTGACTTGGAGCAGAAAATGTGATAGTGCACATCTGCATTATTGTCGTACTCAGAAAATGAAGCCCTATTAAGACATGTTCATAATGTGTTCTAGTCTCCAGGAAGCAAAATTTTATATACTGGAAAACTACTAGTATTGCTTATGGGCAATAAAAGAGTTTCATAATGACATATTCCAATAATAAAAAGCATACTCAGACATCTTAAAGATGATATTACTGATTAATATATAAGTACAAATAGCTTTCATTGGGACTTCTTACCAAAATAAATATGCAATTTATGATTTGTGCTTCTTCCCATAAATGAAACCCACGATATTTGTCTTGTAAGTAAAAGTAAAATTATCCTTCCATGACTGAGATTTGTAATAATGAATATTAAAGAGTCAGGTTGAGTGAAGATGACAGAGAATAGTTCCAGTCTTAGAAACTATAACATTTTTGTAAGATCACCCTGGTTGACAAGTCTATGATGGCAAGAATAAACAATGACACATTCTGTAAAATGATTAATACATATTTTAAGAGGAAAAAATGATTCAGATCTATTTTTAATTTAATTTAATTTAATAAATAGATGAATAGGGAGTTTTAAATTATGATGAATGTGAATATAAAAACTTAATTTATACATAAAAATTAAATTTGCATTTTTGCATAACTCAACAAAATTTAAGAATCTTTATTCTTGACTGACTTGTGCAGGTTATGGAAAATGCAGTTGATCAAGTTCTGATTGTTTTGAAGAAAAGGACATTAATTATACATACTTCCTTTAATACATTCTATGTATGTTGTCCACTTCCAAAAAATTAAAACACTTTATTAGTGATAGAGGCTAAGATATGTACATATATATATATATATATATATATATATATATATATATACACATATATGTGTGTGTGTATTCTACATGTCGTTTTTCTTTTTGAAAAGTTTTTATTTGAACTTAAAAACAAAAAAAAACATTTTTGTGCACACAATGATATAAAAAAGGATTCAGTATAAAACCATAAATTTCCATTTTTATATTGTTTGCTCATTTTGAAAATATATGCAATAAATATTACACATCATTTTCTATCCTGATTTTCTGTGATTACTTTTAAATTTTCTTTTCTCTACTGTTTACTTTTTATTTTTCACCCTTCCTCCCCTAGATATGTCATAAAGACATACACACACATATGTGTATATCAAAACATATTATAAAGTCTTCTATTTAGTGGTTCTTTCTCTGGATATGGATGGCATTCGGGGCAGCTAGGTGGCATAGTGGATAAAGCACCGGCCCTGGAGTTAGGAGTGCTTGGGTTCAAATTCGTTCTCAGGCACTTAATAATTACCTAGCTGTGTGGCCTTGGGCAAGCCACTTAACCCTGTTTGCCTTGCAAAAATCTAAAAAAAAATGGATATGGATGGCATCTTCCTTAATAAGTCCTTTGTAGTTGATTTGAGTTTTTATAATTTTCAATATGACTTAGTCATTCAAAGTTGTCCTTAGATCAATATTGCTATTATTGTGTACAATATTCTCTTGGTTCTTCTCATTTCACTTTTCATTATTTTATGCAGTGTCTTTTCTCAATGTTTTCTAAAATAATGACTCATGATATCTTATAGCACAGTAGTATTCCATCATAACCATATACACTACAATTTGTTTATCCATTCCCAATAGATGGACATCCCCTCGATTTTCAATTCTTTGTCACTAAAATAAGAACTTTTTTATAAATTTCTAAGTCTTTTCCCTTTTCCCCTAATCACCTAGAGAAACAAATCTAATAGTGGTATTGTTAGGTGAAATGGTATAGGCACTTCACTAACACTGTGGTCATAGTTCCTGATTGCTCTCCAAAAACAGTTGGATTCATTCAAAATTCTAGCAACTGTGAATCAGTGTCTCAGTTTTCCCACATCCCCTCCAACATTTATTGCTTTCCCCTTCTATCATTTTAGCCAATTTGATTTGTAAAGTTGTTTTAATGTCCATTTCTCTAATTAATAGGGATTTGGGACTTTTTTAACATTACTATTTATAGTTTTGATTCATTCATCTTAAGAAAAAAACTCTTCATGTCCCCTGTTCACTGATCAATAGGGAAATGAATGGCATTCTGATAAATTTCGTAATGTTCATTATATATTTGAAGCATGAGACAATTATCTAAGAACTAGTGTATAAAAGTTTTCTTCCAGTTTTCTCTTTTCTGTATAATCATGGCTGTGTAGGTTTTATTTAAACAAAAATTTGTATTTGTTGCCATTGAAATTTTTGACTTCACATCTTACAATGCTCTTTATTTCTTTGCTTGTTCATAAATGATTATCCTACCCATAAATTTGATAGGTAATATGTTACATATTTTTCTGAATTTTAATATCTCATTTTTTTAATTTAGGTAGGTACCCATTTTGAACTTATCTTGCAAATGATGTCAGATAAAGTTTAATAACCAGTTTCTGACAGATTCTATTCCAGTTCTCACACCAATATTTACCAAATAATGAATTCTGATCCCAAAAGTTTACATTTTTTAATTTATCTAAAACAGTTACTATAATCATTGTCTACTGTGTATTATATGTCTATTCTGTTCACAGATCTAGCTTTCTGTTTCTTATTGCCATTAGTTTTTATAATTATAGTATATAATACAATTATAGTAGAGATTAAAATATGATATTATAAAACCTTTCTTTACATTTTCATTAATTTCTTTGGAATTTTAATGAATTTTTTTATCATTTTTCTAATTCAGTAAACATTTTGGTAATTCAAATGAAATGGTTTTAAATAGATTCATTTCAATAAATCTTGGTTTTTATTTTATTGACTCTGTCTCACTATTTAAACCTGACTTTATTTTTATGAAACCTATTTTATTAATACATTTATGCAGTTTTTAGTTTTGTTTTGGTAGACAATACTTTCAGATGTTTCATTTCATTTACACATATTTTAAATGAAGTATATCTTATTCCTCTTCTTATAGTTTTGTTGGAAATATATAGAAAAGTTCAAGATATATGATGCTACTTTAATGATATACACTAACTTTTTAGTTGAATATTTAGATTTTCCAAGTACTCTTTCATATTATCTGTAAAAAGCATAATTTTATTACCACATTCTCCTGACTTATTTCTTCCATTTATTTTACTTCTCTTACTGCTGTTGAAAACACTTTTAAAGGAATATTGAATATTATTGGGGCAATGAGCACCCTTGCTTTCACTCTTGATCTTATTGGGGTGGCTTGTAGCTGCTTATGCCTATTATAAATTTTGACTGTTGATGAGTTTGGGTTGATTATTTTTATTATTTGAAGGAAAAATGCTTTTAAATGTATGCTTTCAAGTATTTTTATTAATAGGAATGAGTGTTATATTTTCTTGAAGGCTTTTTCTACATTTATTTATATAAGAATATAATTTTTGATATATTTGTTATATGATCAATTATGTTAATTTTTTATTTTAAACCATCCTTGCATTTATGATATGAATTCCACTTGTTCACAATGTAGAATCTTTCTAATTTATTGCTGTATCTTCTAGATAATATTTTGCTTAGGATTTTTGTCTCATTTTTAATAAAATTAGTCTACAATTATCATTCTCTGGTTTTAATCTTTCTGGTTTAGGTATTGGCACCATATTTGCTTCACAAAAGGAGTTTGGATGTATTCCTTCTTTGTCTATTATTGCAAATTGTTACTTTTTTAATATTAGAATTAGTTGATCTTTAAATGTTTGTTAAAATTCACTTGTAGGGAAGCTAGGTGGCGCAGTGGATAGAGTACTGGCCCTGGAGTCAGGAGTACCTGAGTTTAAATCTGACCTCAGACACTTAATAATTACCTAGCTGTGTGGCCCCAGGTAAACCAGTTAACCCCATTTGCGTTGCAAAAAAAAAAAAAAAAAAATCATTTTTAAATCCATCTGATCCTTTTTTCTTTTTAATTAGGAAACTCAAATTTATGGCCTGTTCAGTTTTTCTCTCTCTAAATCAGATCTATTTAGATATCCTATCTATTCTTCCATGAAGAATATATTCTATTATTATTTTATTTAAAACATTTATATTTTTAAAAGTCTTTCATTTTACTTAAATTTTTAATATTATTGCCATATAATTGGGCAAAGTAATTGTTTATAATTGTTTTGATTTCCTCTTCATTAGTGGTATAGTCATCACTTTCTTTTTTAATATTAGTAATTTGTTTTTTAATCTTTTTTGTAAATCATATTAACTAATGATTTAAATATGATATCTTTTCCATAAAACCAAACCCAGCTTTATGTATTAATTCAGTAGCTTTCTTGCAGTTTTATTAATCTAACCCTTATTTATTAAGACTTCTGAATTGGTATTTAATCTTTTCCTAGTTTTTTAATTGTATACCAATTCATTGGTTTGTTTTTTCCCACATTTATTGATATAAGCATTTAGATATATAAATTTTCCTCTGATTGGTGATTTTACTGAAAATCATAGGCTGTGATAGATGTTTCATTATTGTTATTCTCTTTAATGAAATTATTGATTGTTTCTATGATTTGTCTTTAACTTATTCATTCTTTTTTTTTGGTTGTTTTTTGCAAGGCAGCAGAGTTAAGTGACTGGATTTGAACTCAGGTCCTCCTGACTCTACGGTCAGCGCTCTATCTATTGGGCCACCTAGCTGCCCCTGCACGGCACAATTTAGCTGCCCTTACCTACTGATTCTTTGTAATTAGATTGTTAATGTCCAGTTTGTTTCTAATCTGTATTTAATGGTCTTTTATTGAATGTAATTTTTATTGCATTATTGCTTAATTCCTTTAACTATTTAAAAGAATTTAATATCTCTTCTTTTGTGCATTCATATCTTTTTGCCTATCTGTGTATCTATTTATTAAAGCAAATATCACCTAAGTGCATCCTAGCTTCATGGAGTTCACACTGTATTGGAAGATTATATTAAATGTTGTCTAATATATCTCATACTGTCAAATGTTAATTTTTGAATCTTGTTTTAGACATATGTTTAATGAAAAATTATGATTTAAATATTTTTAGCATCTATTCTGTCCATAGTTCTGTATTTAGGGATTGAATTTATTAATGTGCAGAAATTTTAATGACACATGGCCCCTAACTCTGGTCACTTGATCTAGTAGAAAAAGATTACACAAACAAATATTCTGTAAAACAAGTGTTTAATACTGTCTTTGACAGTGTTTTGAGCAGAGGAATGATAGGACAACTCTGGGTAAATATCTTTACCTCCTCTATAAAATATTTCCTGATATTGAGGTTTCTATTCTATTGATCTATTTATCCCCCAGTAAAGTGACTTTTATTTAAGAATGTTAGCTGAAATTAAATTATTATATAGTTACTTGTGAAAAATCGCTTAACCTTACGAGTCTTGGTTTCTTAACTTTTAAAAGGAAAGCAGCATTTATAGTTCATGTTTCAAATGGAAAGTTTAAATGTTAAAATGGATGAGAAGTGTTTCACAGCTTTTAAATACTTCTCATTTTGGCTGTTTTGTTATTTTTCTTAAGGATAGGAACCATGTTTCCTATCTACTGTAAATGTCAATAACATAATAGGTACTTAGTATTTCTTAAGAGCGGTAGGAAAAAATGAAAAGCATGGTCTAGTGAAAATGGCTCTAAGTAATCAGTCAGGAGACGTGAGTTCTTGTAATTGCTCTGCCATTGGGCAAGTCATTTCATCTCACAGTCTGATTCACATCAGCAATCTAAAAAATAAGTGGGAACAAGCAATCTCTAAAATCTTCTTCATCTATAAGGATTACCAATTTGAACAATGATCTAGTCATAATTAATTTTGTTTGTAATATTCAACTTTTACCCTTTCTTGTTTCTCAGAAGTGGTAGCTAGTATGGGAATTATGCATATGAGATTTCAATTTCACAAGGTACTTTGATACACTGATATCTCCTTTATACATACACACACACACACACACACACACACACACACACAAACACATACATACATAAACATGTAGTGGTGTTCTGTTGTCACTTTTCCTGTTTTATATGTGTACTTATGTTACCATTATACCGATACTCTCTATGTAATTTGCTTCTCTTCCTTTTATTAAAATGCAAATCTTTCTGACATGAATAAAATATCTAGTGCAAGTTGTGTGACCTAGGATGAAATGATCACGAGTTTCTGATAAGCAAACTAACTGAACTTAGAGGAGTCTTGCATATCTTTATTTCTAAGTATGCTTTTGCATTTTCTAGAATTTTTAGACTAAAAGAATTCTGCCTATGAGATTTTCATTCTTCCTATTATCTCTTGATCCCCATCTTATAATTTAGATAAGTACAAAGAAGATGAAAAATTGGAAATGGTTTCAGCTGTAAAATATACTGGATATTTCAAAGTCACAGTATGGTTTTTAAGTTTTTCATTTAATTTAATATAACTAAAAACTACATTAATTTTGGGAGTTGCCTATATAACTATGCAAAGTTGTTTGTATATACTTCTATTTGTATTTGCCTTTTCTATGAGATGATAAACATCTTAAAAAGATTTTTTTTCTGCCTGCCTTGTTGAGAATTTTCATAACATGGAGCAATCCCTGAAGCAAAGGGAGAAAAGGGTTCAAATTGCAACTCTTGCATATACTGACTGTGTGACCTAAGGCAAGTCATATAATATCCCAGTGCTTTAGAGAGGAGGTATCAAATACAAAGCATATAAAACCCCAGAGTGCACAGGACTCAGATTAAAATAAAATTGAGAAATGGTAATACGATGCAAATGGTATTAATTTGTGTTTTTCTAAATCCTTATGTGGTCAACAAGGACAAATTTCTTTTTAAGTTTGATTACATTGCTCTGGGCAACTTGCTAACAAAATAAATTTTTAAAAAGCTGATAACCTGTGTTGACAAAGAGATTCCTCACCTGGCAGTTATCTCTACTAATTAAATCATGTATCTAGTCTTTATCCCTTAAACAGCCTTTTTTATATCCAATGAAAATTTTTTCAACGTAGGAAATGTTCAGGCAAAAGTGCTTGCTGTCAGATTTTTGCAGTTTTATTATTTTGAAACAAGTTTCATGATTGGGATTGACTTCAATGTCAGAAATCTAGAAACCATCAATGGGTTTCATATTTTTTGATACTATAGTCACAGGAGTTTTGCCAATCAGAAAATATTTGTATTGTTTTCTAAATATTGAACTAAGTGATAATTGCCTGGGGGACAATGTAATATTAAAGAACAATGTGTTAGGTTATGTATTGTGCTGGGGTAGATTATGTGTCACTGAAGTTGATTAAGAGACATAGATATATTTGGGAAAATGAACTTTATAACTGAGTGAAAGCATTAGAGAAGAGAGACTTGAATCAGGAATTTCAAAAAAGATACAACAGGTTATTAATATATGAGATGATGAGAGCTTGTATCAATGTAATGACATTGTGGGAGCTTGGGTAACAAAGAAAAAAGTGCAGCCTCTACTGTTGTGGAGCCAAGATGGCAGTGTGAGGCCAATGTGGTCCCAGAGCTTTACCCTACCTAAGATAAATGAAGGCTCTACTCTGACATTCAAGCTACAAACACCACCAAGAAAAGGGGAAGATTCAAAGAAGTTTTCAATGGTAGACGTCATGTAGGATCTTCAGTGAAGGCCTATCTCTTTGGGGGGGGGGGGAAGTAAAGTCCAGGAGGTGAGAAGTAGGAAAGTCAGCTGGAAGCTCTTAGCCACAATGCAATGCAAGTCCCAACAGCCTGACAATCACATAAGTCCTAGAAGTTAGATAGCAAGCCAGCAGCGAGGTTCCCAACACCAGACAAAGTCTGAATCTTGGAAACACTGGGACAAAAAACAGGACTGGGTTGGGAACAAACCAATGCTAAGTCAGAACCTGGACAAAAAGCAATCTGAGTCCTGTGTACTCTGGAGTTTTATATGCCTTGTATTTGATACCTCCTCTCTAAAGCACTGGGATATTATATGACTGGACAAAAAGGAGGAAATAAACCTCTGCAAAGGCCTGGGCTGCACAGGCAACATATTGGCTAACAGCAACCAGGAATCAGACCCCATCTCCAGCAAAAGAACAAACAAACAAAAAATAAAAACAAACAAAACAAAAACAAAAAAACTTGGGTCTATACTCCATATATCCCAGGAGCAGAGTTAAAACGACAAAGATAACAAAAAAAAAGGTAAAAGAGAGCTCAGACAAAGATGATAACAATGCCATGTCTGAGGAAGAAATCAATGAAAAATCACTCATGGGGGAAGTCTCAAAACAATCTCTGAATTAAACTCAAATCCAAAAGCTCATCAAAGAGATTAAAAAAGAATTTAAAAACCAAAGAAGAGAGGAAAAATAAAAATTAAAAAAAATGATAGACATGAAGGAAAGTCATAAAAATTGCCCAGAGAATTCAACACCATAAAAATTAGAATTGAACAATTAGAAACCAATGAATCTGTGAGATTTCAAGATTCCATCAAACAAAATTAAAAAGCCTAAAAAAATTGAAGCAAATATAAAGTACCTTTTAGGGAAAACAAATGATCTGTAAAATAGATGAATTATCAGACTACCAGAAAGCCTAGATCAAAAAAAAAAAAGAGAACCTGGAAAACATCGTGCAGGAAATTATTAGAGAAAATGGTCCAAACTTGCTAGAATACAATATAATTTGCTAGAATACAATATAACCATTGAAAGAATATACAGAACCCCTCCAGAAAGAGACCCCAGAATAAAACTCCAAGGGTTGTTACAGTGAAATTCCAGAACTCTCAAATGGCAGGGAGAATATTGCAAGCAGCAAAAAAGAAAATAATTAAATACAAAGAAAATACAATCAGATTCACAAAGGACTTATCAGTCTCAACACTGAAGGACCAGAAATACTGGAATACCGTATATATGAGGGTAAAAGGACCTGGGATTACAACCCAGAAATTTCCCATCCTGTAAAATATAGCATGTATTGTCAGGGGAAAAAAAGATGGTTGTTCAACAAAATAGAAGATTTCCAGAATTTCCTGACACAAAAACTAGAATTGAACAAAGAATTCAATTCAATCACCAAATATATGACTTTTGTATGAAAAGGCAAATGAAAAGGAGAAGAACACAAAACAAATGTTGCTCAAGACCATCAAATTGTATCCAACCCTAAAAGAGAAGATGTAACAATTCTTATCTTTATAACTTTATTTCTCTTAGGATAATTAAAGGGTTGTATATAATTTAAGAGATTGGATTTAAAGGATATGCTTTTATTAAGTCTTATCTCTCCATTGAAGAGAGATCCAAAATGACTTCACTTTGAGATAAAAAGTCCTAATGAAAACCAGGGGAGTTACCTTTTAAAGTTGTGTCCATTATCCTTTGACCCCACCCTTTAACTCTGCTGTGCTGACAAAGCTTAGCAGATACTCTGA
Organism: Macrotis lagotis; assembly: GCF_037893015.1. Lineage (NCBI taxonomy): Eukaryota > Metazoa > Chordata > Mammalia > Peramelemorphia > Peramelidae > Macrotis > Macrotis lagotis. The sequence goes on from NC_133658.1 coordinate 524,061,832, forward strand.
AGAGGGTATCACAAACTTGGAGGTCTTGAGTCAGTGTCTCTGGAACTTACAACCATTTGTAAAGTTCTCAAGTGAGAATTCCAGAGACTCCAAGGACTTGGAGCCCTTTAAGATTCTTATAGTTAATCAGTGTTTGAGTTAACTTTTGCTTCACTTAACAAAGGATTAAGTAGGATGGATGGGAAGGGTAGTGTAACAGTGAGAGAAAATAGGCCTGAGGAGGGGGCAAAGATAGTTCAAGAAATGATTTGGCTTAGGATGATACTTTGGCTCCTGAAGAAGATAGTGTGTCCTTGGAGGGTACTTGAAAACAGGGGTAAGGTTAACAAAAAAGATTACAAATATAATTTAATGTAAGTTGAGAGAGTGCTACTTATCAAGCAATCTGTGATGATAATTTGATAACAATATGAGCTTATCAAATAATCAGATAATCAAATTGTGATTGATACTATCTGATTAATATTATTTGAGAGATAAATAATACCAGGTGAAGAGGCACAAAGATTTATAATTTTAGAGGAAGAGAGGGGAGAGTATGAACACTGAGTAAATTCTATTTACTATATTTGACCCAGAGAGGGAATAAGATACATTCCCTCTTGGGTTTAAAAATCTATACTAATCTACAGGAAGGGGAGGACAGAGAAAGAGAAAGATAAGGGAATAAGGGACTGATAAAAGGGAAGGCAAAGGTATAAGTGAAAATGAACTGAAAGTTAAATTTGAAAGCAAAAGTTAAAAGGGAAAGGCAGTAAAATTTTGTTGAGGAGGAATAAGAGGAAAGGAAAGAGAAAAGTATAAATGGAGAAAGATGGCAAGGAAGGAAAAAAAGAGAATTAATAATCTTAACTGTAAATTTGAATGGGATGAACTGTCCCATAAAATGGAAGTGGATAGCAGAATGGATTAAAAACCAGAATCCTATATTATGTTATTTACAAGAAACACATTTGAAGCAGGGTAAAGGTAAAAGGATGAAGCAAAATATATTATGCCTTAGCTGAAGTAAAGAAAATCAGGATTAGCAATCCTTATCTCAGATAAAGTAAAAACAAAAAGCAATCTCATTAAAAAGGATATGGAAGGAAATTACATCTTCTTACAAAGACACAATTGGCCTCCCGGCCAAGTTGGCAGAGAGAAGACAGGGACAGTTCTAAAGTCTCCTGATCTTGCCCCATCTTTCATATGAAACAAACCTCTTAACAAAAATCCGACCCACAAAACCAAGAAAGAAAAGCCAGGAGAAAGAACATCTACCTCAGGATTTGTCTCCCGTAGCAGCATTGGGCAAGTTTGGCAGGTGATTCTGGGCGCAGAGGGAGGATCAGCTGCAGATCATCCAGATGAGTGGCTGAACTGGAGCCAGGGAGTCTGAGGGCCCAAGAGCTGGACCTGCTGGATCAGTGGTGGGGTTGGACACCAGGGGCTTGGGTCAACTAGGGAGCAGAGGCATGCTGTCCCTCTGGAGCTTGCTGGCAGGGCTGGGGGAGAGTTCTGGTGCAGGAGAGTTGTGGACACCATCCCTGGGCTCCTCTGGTCTGAGGAACTCTGAGTCCATGCCTCCATTGCTGCTGAGGCCTCTTCCCAGAACAAACAATAGCAGACTACTTCTGCCTTAGGCACAGATATGTGAGCAGAAGAACCAGCCCAGCTGACAAAAGGGAGAGGAATGACCTCACCCCAGGGTAAAGCCCACCATTGATTGAAGGCAAAAGAGAGAAAGCAACCAGCACCTCCTACTGTCCAGTAAGAAAAATTGCACCCATTCTAGTGATCCCAAGCCCCTGTGAACCAGCCCCTCCCCAACTCAAGGTCTTTGCAAAATGAAGAAGTGTCAGTGGAAAGGTGGATCCATAGCAAAATTCTTGGAAGGGAAAGACCCTAACTCAGAGAGACATAGAACCTCTGAGAAGAATACAATCTGATCTTCTACACAGAAAGACTTCCTTGAAGAAATAATGAAGGAGTTTAAAAATCAAATGAAAAATTTGGGAGAGACAATTAATACCTTGCAACAAGAAAACAAATCCTTAGAAAATGCAATTGGACAAATACAAAATGAGAATAATTCTCTCAGATCCTCAATTGGGCAAATGCAAAAAGAAAATAATTCTCTCAAAACCTCAATTGGTCAAATGGAAAGCTCTTTCAAAAGTAGAATTGAATAATTGGAAAAGGAGTTGCAAAAAGGTTAATGAAGAAATCTCTCTAAAAAAAAAGAATGGAGTCTGCAGAAACTAATGACTCAATGAGACAGCAAGAGCCAGTTAGACAAAATCAAAAAATATAAAAATAGAAGAAATTGTAAAATACCTCATCAGCAAAACCACTGACATCAAGAATAGGTCGAGGAGGGACAACCTGACAATTATTGGACTTCCTGAAAACACTGAAGAGAAAAAAAAGCCTGGACTTAATATTACAGGATCTAGTGATGGAAAACTGCCCTGATATCATGGAACCAGAGGGCAAAGTAGTTATTGAAAGAATACACCGATCCCCTCCAGACAAAGATCCTAAAATGAAAACACCAAGGAATGCTGTGGCCAAATTCCAGAACTATCAGATAAAAGGGAAAATCCTGCAAGCAGCCAGAAAGAAACAATTTAAATATCAAGGAAGCACAGTAAGGATTACACAGGACCTGGCTGCATCAACATTAAGGGATTGAAGGGCCTGGAATGAGATATTTTGAAGAGCAAGGGAGCTTGGAATGCAGCAAAGAATCCACTATCCTGCAAACCTGAGCCTTCTCTTCCAGGGAAAAAGATGGACATTTAACAAAATGAAAGAATTCTAAAACTTCTTGATGAGAAGTATAGAACTAAATAGACAATTTGGACATCAAACAGGAGGTTCAAGAGACACATGAAAAGGTAAAAAAGTACTGCTATCCAATAAGTTGAAATTGGCTATATTCCAGAATGGAGAAAAAGATCCTCATAAATCTTGAGAATTGTAACTCTAACAGAGAGAATATACCTAGCCAGAAATAATGGACATTCATGACCTATCCATGAGACTGCTATCCAATGGGATGTAACTGGCTTTAACCCCACTTGAGAGAAAGACTCTAATAACTCTAAAGAATTTTAACTCTATTAGATAGATTGTACTTAGCTAGAAGTGACAGATACTCAGAATTTTCTATGACTCAGAGAGAATTATCTAAGAAACACTACCTCCTTAAAAAGGGGGACAGGAAGGAGATGGCAGATGGGAAGAGGGAGGTTATTGAATGAGGTAAATCTCATTACAGTAAGAGGGACAAAATACCTATGGTAATAGAGCGGAAGAAGGGAGGGGATGAGAAACACCTGAATCTTCTTCTCATCAGACTTGGCTTAAAGTCAAAATACACATACTTGGTTAATTTGAAAAACATCTAACTTTTCAAGTATTAAAAGGGGAAAAGGGGACGGGGCAGAGAAAGGCAGGGGGGTGGGGAAAAAAAGGAACTAGCAAAAGGAAGGGAAAGGAAAAGGCAAAAAGGGCAAGGGGAAAGAAAGGGGAGAGGTGATATAGGAAGGCAAACACACTGAAGGGGGTGGTATTTAGAAACAAAATATTGGGGAATACAGATAAGGGGGAAGGGGGAAAATACAAACAAAGGGAAGAAAGCATGGAGGGCAATAAAGAATTAGTAATCATAATTTTGAATGTGAATGGGATGAACTCTCCCTTAAAATATAAGTGAATAGCAGAGTGGATTAAAAACTAGAATCCTACAATATGCTGCTTACAAGAAACTCATTTGAAGCAGAGAGATACATATAGAGTAAAGGTAAAAGTTTGGAACAAAATATATTTTGCTTCAGCTGAAATAAAATAGCAGGGGTAGCAATCCTTATCTCAGATAAAGCAGCAGCAAAAATAGATAGCATTAAAAGAGATAAGGAAGGAAACTTTATTCTCCTAAAAGGTAACATACACAACAAAATTATTTCAACACTGAATATATTTGCACCCAATGGGATAGCATCCATATTCTCACAGGAGAAGCTGAAAGAACTACAGGAAGATATAGACAGCAAAACTCTACTAGTAAGAGACCTTAACCTCCCACTCTCAGATCTAGATAATTTGAATCATAAAATAAACAAGAAAGAATTTAAGGAAGTAAATAGATTGTTAGAAAAACTAGATATGGTAGACATATGGAGGAAATTGGATGGGGATAGAAAGGAATATACCTTTTTCTCTGCAGTACATGGAACTTATACAACAATTTACCATGTACCATGCACTAGGACACAAAAACCTAATGATCAAATGCAGAAAGGCAGAAATAGTGAATACATCTTTCTCAGATCACAATGCAATAAAAGTCATATGCAATATTGGGCCAAGGAGATATAGACCTAGAACCAAGTGGAAACTGAATAACCTCATTTTAAAGAATGAGTGGACCAAAAAGCAAATTATAGAAATAAGTAACCATTTTTATCCAAGATAATGATAATAATGAAACAATATACCAAAACAATATAACAAAACAAAGCGGCTTTCAGTGGATACATTATAGCTTTAAATGCTTTCATGAATAAATTGGAGAAAGAGGAAATCAATGAACTAAACATGCAACTAAAAAATTAGATAAAGAACAAATTAAAAAGCCTCAATTAAATACCAAATTAGAAATTTTAAAAATTTAATGAGAAATTAATAAAATTGAAAGCAAAAAAACTATAGAATTAATAAATAATAAATTAATAAATAAAACCAAAATTTGGTATTATGAAAAAATTCAATAAAATTGATAAACCTCTGGTCAATCTGATTTAAAAAAGAAAGAAGAAAATCAAATTGTAATATCATAAATGAAAAGGGTGAACTCACCACCAATGAGGAGGAAATTAAAGTAATAATTCAAAATTATTTTTCCCAAATCTATGCCAATAAGTTTGATAAACTAAGTGAAATGGATGAATATTTGCAAAAATATAATTTGCCTAAGTTAAATGAAGAGGAGATTGAATAGCTAAACGACCCTATCTCAGAAAAAGAAATTCAACAAGTCATCATTGAACTCCCTAAGAAAAAATCTCCAAGGCCTGATGGATTCACAAATGAATTCTACCAAACATTTAAGGAAAAATTGGTTCCAATTCTATATAAACTCTTTGGAAAAATAGGGAAAGAAGGAACTCTGCATAACTCTTTCTATGAAACCAATATGGTGCTGTCACTTAAACCAGGAAGAGTCAAAACAGAGAAAGAAAATTATAGACCTATTTCCCAAATGAATATAGATGCAAAAATCTTAAATAAAATCTTAGTAAAATGATTACAACAAGTCATCACTAGGATAATACATTATGATCAAGTAAGATTTATCCCAGGAATGCAGGGTTGATTCAATACTAGGAAAACTGTTAGTATACACAATTATATCAACCACAAACCTATCAGAAATTATATGATCATATCAATAGATGCTGGAAAAGCTTTTGACAAAATACAGTATCCATTCCTACTAAAAACACTAGAGAGAGTAGGAATAAATGGACTGTTCCTAAGAATAATTAGCAGTATCTATCTGAAACCATCAACAAGCATTATATTCTTTTTTTTTAGTTTTTTTTGTAAGACAAATGGGGTTAAGTGGCTTGCCCAAGGCCACACAGCTAGGTAATTATTAAGTGTCTGAGACCGGATTTGAACCCAGGTACTCCTGACTCCAGGGCCAGTGCTTTATCCACTAAGCCACCTAGCTGCCCCTGACAAGCGTTATATTCAATGGGGAGAGGCTAGATGCATTCCCAATAAGATCAGGGGTGAAACAAGGATGCCCATTATCACCACTACCATTCAATGTTGTATTAGAAATGTTAGCTTCAGCAATAAGAAAAGAAAAAGAAATTGAAGGAATTAGAATTGGAAAGGAAGAAACAAAACTCTCACTCTTTGCAGATGACATGATGGCATACCTAGAGAATTAAAAAAAAATCTAATAATATATTGAAGAATTGGAAATTAACTAAATGCCCTTATATTGGGGAATGGCTTAGCAAACTGTGGTATATGTATGCCATGGAACACTATTGCTCTTTTAGAAACCTGGAGGGATATCATTTCAGGGAAGCCTGGAGGGATTTGCATGAACTGATGCTGAGTGAGATGAGCAGAACCAGAAAAGCACTGTATACCCTAATAGCAATATAGGGGTGATGTTCAACCTTGAAAGATTTTCTCATTCCATCAGTGCAACAATTGGAAACAATTTTTGGCTGTCTGCAAAGGAGAGTGCCATCTGTTTCCTGATAAAGAGCCCTGGAGTTTGAACAGAGTTCAAGGACTATTCCCTTTAATTTAGGAAAAAAAAACAGATATCTTATTGTCTGATCTTGTTATCTCTTAGCCTTTTTGTCTCTTCCTGAAGGATATGATTTCTCTCTCATCACACCCAATTTGGATCGATGTACAACATGGAAACAAAGTAAAGACTGACAGATTGCTTTCTGTGGGGGGGGGGAAGTAAGATTGGGAGGAAAATTGTAAAACTCAAATAATATATTTAGTAAAAAAGACACAATTGGTAATGTAGCTATATCATTACTAAACATGTATGCACCTAGGGGTATAGCATGCAAATTCCTGGATGAAAAGCTGAATGAATTACTAGGAGACATAGCAAAGCTTTAATAATGGAGGACCTCAACATCCTTCTCTCAGAACTTGATATATCTAGTTATAAATACTAGAAACAAGAAGGAAGTTAAGAAGGTGAATGAAATCTTATAAAACTTAGATATGGTAAACCCCTAGAGAAAACTTATTAGGGATAGAAAAGAATATCCATTTTTATCTCTTATGTATCTCTTTCCCTTAATCCTAATTACTCATTGCAATAAAGACTAATATGTAAATATGTTTATCAAAAATATATGTGTACAATGTTAACTTGTCTGTTCACTGTGGAGGGGAGTGGGGTGGGAAGAGATCATGGAAAGAAATTTTGTAACTTAAGAATATATTTGTGCATTCAGATAAAAAATAAAACAGATAAACTTTTTAAAAAATTGTAGTCTAAGATGGTAACAGAGAAAGTAAGACTAGGTTAGAGCTTAGAGGGAAAGGTAAGTTTAATTTTGGATATGTTGAATTTAAGATGTCTAGGCAGCATCCACCTGAAGATATGAAATTGGAGATTCAAATGGAGCAATAGGACTTTTGGAGGTAGTGCCATGATGACAGCTTGATGCTAGGAAGCTCCTGGATCTTTTACCAAAAAAAAAAAAAAATTAAATGAAGCTTCTAATCAGACCCTAAAGCAACAGAACTCATCATGAAAAAGTTTTAAAAAACAATGAAACAAGTTCTCAACTCAAAAAATCATGGAATAACTTCAGAAAGTTCAGTCTTGCATAAGTAAAAGGTCAAGGAAAACTGGTAAGTCAGCAGTGTGTTCTTAACCACAGCACTACGTCAGGTCTTGACTGACGATATCAGCCAGGCAGGACACCAGCAGTGAATTTCCAAACCTACCTCAGAAAATAAAGTCCAAACCCAGGAATTCTGGTGCAACAGGCAGAAATTTGTTGGGTTACCCTAAGGCAGAGAACAAACAGCTAGAATCTAAACTGCCAGAGTGAAAAGTCAGGGACCAAAACCCCAGTCCCAGAAAAAAAACTTGGAATTGTACTAGTTTTGCCTTTGGAGCAGAGCTCAGCTATCAAAATGAACCAAAAAACTCCCCAAAACAAAAAAGAGCTCTGATCACAGAAAGTTATGTTCTCAATAAGGATAATAAAAAATGCCATTTCAGAAGAGGAAAGCAGTGAAAAAAAATGTCAAGTGAAGACTTAAAGAGATTTATTTACTAATTGGTCTCAAATCCAAAAGTACTTCAAAAAGCTCAAAAAATACTTTAAATAACAAAGAAGAGAGGAAGAAGAAAAACTGAAAAAAGAAATGAGTCAAAAAGAATTATGAAAAATTGACTGAAGAAAACAATACCATTAAAATTAAAATTTTTTGAATGCAAGAAAGAAATCAACTCCTTTAAAAATAAAATTGATGAACTGTAAAAGGAAAACAATTTATTCAAAAGTAGAATTGACCAGTTGGAAAAGGAAACAACTCAACAAAAAATAAAATTAACCACCTAGAAAAGGAAACACAAAAGCTAAGTTGAGAAATCCAAACCATAAAAATTAGAATTGGAAAAAAATGTAAACTATTGATTCTATTAGACACCAAGATCCCCTCAAACATTTCAAAAGGCTAAAAAAATAGAAGAAAATTAGTTTCATACTTTTTTTTGATATTTCAAGCAACTATTTCTTTTTCTTTTTCTTTTTTTTTGCAAGGCAAATGGGGTTAAGTGGCTTGCCCAAGGTCACACAGCTAGGCAATTATTAAGTGTCTGAGACTGGATTTGAACCCAGGTACTCCTGACTCCAAAGCCGGTGCTTTATCCACTACGCCACCTAGCTGCCCCTCAAGCAACTATTTCAACATAATTGAGGACTCCAAAAGGAGAATCACATGGTCATGATTGATCAATTCATCAGAAAACTGTTTCTGAGGTAGAATGTTATGTCCTATAGGAAATGATCATGGAAACTGCTCTAATATCCTAAAACAAAAAGATAAAATAGCCCTTAAAAGAATCCATGGTGGCTACATGGTGCAGTGCATAGAGCACTGGCCCTGGAGTCAGAAGTACCTGAGTTCAAATCTGTCCCTAATTGCCCTAATTGCCATTTGCCTTGCAAAAATCTAAAAAAAAAAAAAAAAAAAAAAAAAAAAAAGAAGAATCCATTGATCACCTACACAGAGAAAGAAAAATTCCAAGGAATATTGTAACCAAATTTCAGAATTCTCAACTAAAGGAAAAAATGCTACAAACAGCCAAAAAAGAAGCAATTTAAATAACAGGAGCCACAGTGTAGGATTACACATGATTTAACAACTTCATCATTAAAGGATATGAGGGTCTGAAATAAAATAAACTGGTAGGCAATGGAGCTTGAATTACACAAACAAGAATCAATAAACCTACAATTTGGTGGAGTTGTGAAATGATTCAACCATTCTACAAAGCTATTTGAAACTAAGTCCAAAGGGCAATAAAATTGTTCATGTACTTTGACCTAGCAATACTACTACTAGGTATATATCCCAAAGAGATCATTTTAAAAAAAAGGGGTAAAGGCCCACATATTCAAACACCTTTATTGCAGTTCTTTTTACTACAAGGAGAAGAATTGGAAATTAAGGGCCTGCCTATCAATTGAGGAATGGCTGAACAAGTTATGGTATAAAATGTTATGGAATACTATTGTTGTATAAGAAATGATGAGTGGGTTGACCTTGGTTAAACAATGTAAGACTTGTATGAACTTATAGTGAGTGAATGAACAGAACCAGGAGAGCATTATACACATTAACAGTAATATTGTAAGATGATCAACCTTGATGTATGCTGCTCCTCTCAGTGGTTCAGTGATCAAGTACAGTCCTGAGAGAACTGTTATGTAAAATGCCATGCACATCCAGAGGGGAAAAAACTATGGATTCTGAATGCAGATCAAAACTTTTCAAAACTTCTTTTATGTCATTTCTTTCTCTTTCATGGTTTCTCCCCTTATTTCTAATTCTACTTTCACAACATGACTAATATGGAAATATGTTTAAGACTATCATACATATATACTCTATATCAGATTGTTTGTTGCCATGGTCATGTGGGAGGGCAGGCCAGGTAATAGAACAATGTGGAACTCAAAAATTTGCAGAAGTATGAATGTTGAAAACTCTCTCTCCATATAATTGGGAAAAAATTAAAGCTTTGTTGGAAAAATGGAAGATTAGAAGTCAGCAGAGAGATTAGGGTATAATTAATAGATATGAAGATCATCAGTTTGAAGATGATAATCGAATCCTTGGAAGTTAATGGTAATACACAAAATGAAATAATATTGAGGGAGAAGTTCTCAGATAGCATTTGGGGACACAACCTCAGTTAAAGACTTTAATGTGAATGAAGATCCATTGAATGAAAAAGAAAAATCAATCATAGAAAGAGTTGTAGAACTAGGGTTTGTTACAAAAAGTTAGCAAGGAATAATCCAGAAAAAAAGTGATTGATGTTGTCAAAGTCTGTGGCTAAATCCAAGAAGAAAGAGTATATGAAAAAATCAATGGATTTGACTATTAAGAAATGATTGATAACTTTGGAAAGAGCAGTTTCAGTTCAATGATGAAAAATTAGACTACAAAAGCAAGAGGGGGAAATAGTGGCAAAATTATAGATATGTTTCTAAAGGAGATTTTCCATAATACAAATGAAATATATGGAGGAAAAATTATAAAACAAAATAAAATTTCAAAAGTACCTTGTAAAACATAAAAATGATAGATTAATTCCAGTTATTATTCTCAGTGTAATTTTAATTATTATTGTTATTATTGCATGGCATAAAGACTAGTAGGAAATGATAAAACAAGAGAGAAATATTTGAGTATGGGGAAAACTGAGTATGATTATAGACAATGGAGAAGTAAACAGTTGTTCACAAGAAAATGAAGATTCATGCAAGAGTGGGGATAGAGATGATAAAATTCTGCAAAATACCAGATGACATTACTTGTATGTGCGAAGGAATTAAATTTAGCAATGAAAACAATGAAAGGCTTTGGTAAAGTTGTGCTGGGTGAAATAGTGAATTGATTAAGGATATATATGAAAATGTTTTCTTATTTCAGTGAAAATCAAACTGAGATTATATAGAATTAATTTGTACTGACTATAGTTAATAGAATTGTAATCTTTGTCAACTTCATTCAATAGCAAATAAGTAGGAGTAAAGGTGTCTGTTGGAGAGAGTAATTTAAGACTGGTCTTGGAGGGACAAGATGATTGATAAGATAAAACAATAAAGGACCTCAAAGAAGATAACTAGTTCACTAATAGGTCAAGATAGGGAAGAGAAGTAAGTTTAAACAGACAAGCTTAAGGGATGGAATCGATTAAATCATGGGACAAAAATAAGTTGAGAACTAGGAGACTACAGTATTTGAAGAAATAGATATATGTGCATTAAAATTCTCTTGTAGGAATTCAGGAATTAGAATAAATAGAAAGACTATGAGTCAGATGGTGATCTCAATGAAGAAATAGTGTTCTAGAAGTCCATAAACAACTACTACCAGAAGACTGATTAGGATGGTAAATATATATTGAGCAAATTCTAAAGCAGCAGACTTTACAGAGTGATGGTAGTACAGGGTAATTCTGGAACAGTAATGAGGACCAAGGAAAATTATAATACATATAAACACACATGAGTATATATGTAAGTAAATGTGCATATATTTACACATATGATTGTGTGCCTATGTTGTAAGTAGAAATTACTTATGTAATGCATGCACATGTATGCATATATATATAAATGTATACCATGGAATATGTGTATTGTATATATATAGTATGTATTTGTATATATAGTATAAAAATTTATCAGTCTGTATATGCATATACATGAGACAACTATATTGTACAGTGGGGCAATAGACCTGGAATCAGGGAGATTTAAATTCATATTTCATTTCAGATATTTATTAGCTGTGCAATAGTGAGGAAATAACTTTACCTTTGTTTGCTAATTAGTTTCCTTAACTATAAAATAGAGATAACAACACAACAACTGGCATCTTTTTAAATTGCTCATCTTAATGCTTAGCATATAGTAGGTCCTGTATAAATATTTATTCCAATGTGTGTGTATATAAGTATACATATGTTTATATAAGTGTATATGTATATTTTATATACAACTATATTTAGATGTTATATTATATGTATACTTGTTTAAGTAGTATTATGGAAGAATTCTAGGTTCACAGGAAGATTGAGTTCACATTCTGCCTTTGATACGTTTTTGTTTGGTGAACTTGGACAAATCACTTAAATTCTCATTGATCCAAACCATACAGAGAAGAAACAGTTATTACAGTTCTATATGTTGCTTTTCAATTAGTTATCTACACCAATGAAATCATTGTCAAAATTAAACCTATGAGTATACATATATGAACACTCTTACACTATATATATATATCTATATCTATATATATATATTATTTTCTGTTAATTCTGGGAATAAAATATTAAAGAAAAACATAGTACAAATGTGATTCATTTAAGAAATATTTATTAATCACCTACTAAGTTCCCCTTACTGTGAGGTATCTTAAATAGAAAGGCAAAACCAGATTCTCCTGAGGCATAATTTTGATGTGTGTCTAACAATAATATATGCTAGAATATAAATTAGGAAATAATTTAGAAATCTTGTCTTGATCACCATGAATCATTTGGTTAGTTTATTTTAGGAACGAGCTTTATGATTCCCTTGTGGATTTATAGACTATGGATAAATGCAACTTTTCATTAAAATTATCTATCTAGGGCAGCTGGGTGGTGCATCAGATAGAGCACCAGCCCTGGAGTCAAGAATACCTGAATTCAAATCCAGCCTCAGACACTTGATAATTATCTAGTTATATGGACTTGGGCAAGCCACTTAACCCCATTTGTCTTGCAAAAAAAAATTATCTATCTACATCCACTGTAGTCATTTCCTTTCTGTGCCAATGATATGCCACTGTGTTCCCCAAATATTACCCTTTGGATCACAAACTAGAAAGAATTAAAGTACAAATTCAGTGATGGACTCTGGTTTCATCCAATGGCTAATGTACACAAAATAAGAAAGACTTAAGCATTGAGGCCTTGACTTGATAATAATTTATTTTTATTAATTTTTTCATTCATTCATTCATCCATTTTTTTATTTTAGTTTTGCCACAGCAACTCACAAAAAATCTTTTAAGATATAGATTTGTAGACTTCTGACCAATATGGAGGAGAGAATACAGGCACTTTATTAAGTGTTCCCTGTGTCTACTTAAAAAAAAAACATGAAAGTAACCTTTAAACAGAAAGTCAATCAACAAAAACCAGGAAAAAGAAGCTAGGAGAAGAACACTTACCTACAAGATCTGTCTCAGGGAACCATGAGTGAACCAGGAGAGGAGACCAGAGGTCAGCCTAAAAGGGGAAGCCAAAAGACCATCTTTAGCCTTGGAGAATTTGGTGAGGCAGACCAAGAAGCAACTTTAACTGTGGAGTCTTTGACTAGGGGGAGGGGAGGTCTTCAGACCTAGAAATCATCCAGCTGGGTACAGGATCTGAACTCTATAGTTTTGGAGCATTCTTCTAGGAACAAAGGGTAGCAGCCCTGCCCCCCCCCATCCCCTCAGGCATAGGTGTGAACTAAGGAAAAAATTCAGTTGAAAGGGAGATTGGCTTCCAGCCCATTTTTAAGGTTAACTCAGACCCTGATGTCCCTCCTCCCTCCCTCCATGATTGGGAGAGGGCTTCAATCAAAGCAACCAGCACCCCCTACTCCCTGGCCCTTGCAATTACTAAGCCAAATGAAAAAATCCTCTAGGATCTTCAAAAGCAACCCTCTGAGAGCCAACCCCTGCCCCAACAGAAGATCTAGAAAAATGAAGAAAAAAGAGTGGAAAGGGGACCCATGCAACCAGATTCTAACCCAGAGAGATCTAGCACTTCTGAGGAGAATATGAATTGGTCTCTGGCCCAGAAAGACTTCCTTGAAGAAGTCAGGAAGGAGTTTAAATATCATTTGGAAAAGTTCGGAAAAGAAACTCAAGAGAAAATTAGCATCTTGCAACAAGAAAATGAAACACTGGAAAATACAATTGGACAAATACAAAATGAGAATAATTCTCTCAGATCCTCAATTGGGCAAATGCAAAAAGAAAGTGATTCTCTCCAAACTACACTTGGGCAAATGGAAAACTCTTTCAAAAATAGAATTGACCAATTGGAAAAGGAGTTGCAAAAGGTAAATAAATAAAATTCTTCTCTAAAAAAAGAATGGAAACTATGGAAACTAATGATATCACCAGACAATAAGAGCCTGTCAAACAAAGCCAAAATATCTAAAAAAATAGAAGAAAATGTAAAATACCTCATCAATAAAACCATTGACCTTGAGAACTGATCGAGAAGGAACAATCTGAGAATTTTAGGACTTCCTGAAAACATTGAAGGGGGAAAAAAAAGCCTGGACTTAGTATTATAGGATTTAATGATGGAAAACTGCCCTGATATCATAGAAACCAGAGGGCAAAAATAGTTATTGAAAGAATAGATTGATTCCCTTAGGCAAGAGATTCTAAAATGAAAACACCAAGAAATGTTGTGGTCAAATTCCAGAACTATCAGATAAAAGAGAAAATCCTGCAAGCAAGAAGAAAGAAACAATTTAAATACCAAGGAGCTACAGTAAGAATTATGCAGGACTTGGCTGCATCAACAATAAGGGATTGAAGGGCCTCATTCTGAAGAGCAAGGGAGCTTGGAATGCAGCCAGAATCCACAATCCAGCTGAGCCTTCTCTTCTGGGGAAAAGATGGACATTTAAGGAACTGGGGGACTTTTAACATTACCTGATTAAAAGACTAAATGGAAAATTGAACATCAAACAGGACACTCAAGAAACACATGAAAAGGTTAAAAAGGGGGGGGGGGTTAAAGAAAAAAACTGCTATCCAAAAGATGAAACTGGCTATATCCCCACTTGGGATTCTCATAACTCTTGAGAATTGTAACTCTACTAGAGAGAATATGTTTAGCCAAACGTGATGGACACTCATGACTTATCCATGAGACTGCTATCCAATAAGATGAAACTAGCTATATCCCTACTGGGGAGAAAGACTCTAATAACTCTCAAGAATTTTAACTCTATTAGAGAGAATATACTTGGCCAGAAGTGATGAACACTCATAACTTTTCTGTGACTCAGATAGAATAATTTAAAAAAACAATACCTCCTTAAAAAGGGGGAACAGGAAGTAGACAGGAAGATCAAGAGATTGAATGAAGTAAATCAATTACATTAAGAGGTACAAACGACCTATTGCAGTAGAGGGGAAGAAAAAGAGGAGGTTAGAACCACCTGAATCTTCTTTGCATCAAAAGTTAACTTAGAGATACTCAGTTAAGTCAAGAAACTTATCTTACCTTTCAAGTATTAAAAGGGGAAAAGGGTAGTGGGGAATGGGAAGGAGGAGAAAAGGGGGGACTAACAGAAGGAAGGAAAGGAGGAAGGAAAAAGGGAAAAGGGGAAAGAAAGGGGAGGTGGTTGATATAAGAGAGTAAACACACTGAAGGTGGCAGTATTCAGAAACAAAATACTGGGGAAAATGAATAAAGGGAACAAAGGGGGAAAATACAAACAGAGGAAAGATAGCATGGTGGGCAATAAAGAGTTAGTAATTAGAACTTTGAATGTGGGGATGAACTCTCCCTTAAAATGTAAGCTAATAGCAGAGTGGATTAAAAACCAGAATCCTACAATATGCTGCTTACAAGATACTCATTTGAAGCAATGAAATGCATATAGAGTAAAAGTGAAAATATATTTTGCTTCAGCTGAAGCAGGCTTTGCAATCCTTATCTTAGACAAAGCAACTGCAAAAGGTACCATAGACAATAATTTCAATACTAAATATATATGCACCCAATGGTATAGCATCTAAATTCTTAGAGGAGAAGTTGAAAGAGTTAAAGGAAGACATAGACAGCAAAACCCTACTATAGGGAGACCTCAATTTCCTGCTTTCAGATTTAGATAAATCTAACCATAAAATAAAAAAGAAGGAAGTTAAGGAGGAAAATAGATTGTTAGAAAACTTAGATATGATAGATTTATGGAGGAAATTGAATGGGGATAGAAAGAAATATACTTTTTTTGCTGCAATACATGGCACTTCCACAAAAATTGACCTTGCACTAGGGCAAAAAAAACTAATGATCAATTGTAGAAAGGCAGAAATAGTGAATACATCTTTTCTCAGATCATAATGCAATAAAAATCATGTGCAATATTGGGTCAGGGAGATTTAGCTGCAAAACTAATTGGAAACTAAATAATCTCATTTTAAAGAATGAGTGGATCAAACAACAAATTATAGAAAGAATTAATTATTTCATCCTAGATAATGACAATAATGAAACAATATACGGAATGCTTTGGGATACATTCAAAGCTGTCAGGGGATATATTATATCTTTAAATGTTTACATGAATAAATTAGAGAAATGAGGAAATCAATTAATTATGCAACTAAAAATTAGAGAAAGAACAAATTAACCCCCTATTAAATGCCAAATTAGAAATTCTCAAAACAAAAGGAGAAATTAATAAAATCAAAAGCAAGAAAACTATTGAACTTATATATAATGCTAAGAGTTTGTTTTATGAAAAAAGCAATAAAATTGATAAACCTCTGGTCAATTTGATTAGAAAAAGAAAGAAGAAAACCAAAAAGGTGAACTCACCACCAATGAGGAGGAAATTAAAGTAATAATTCAGAATTATTTTGCCCAATGCCAATGAATTTGACAATCTAAGAGAAATGGATGAACATTTACAAAAATATAAGTTTCCCAGAGTAAATGAAGAGGGAATTAATTACCTAAATAACCCTATCCCAGAAAAAGAAATTCAACAAGCCATTATTGAACTCCCTAAGAAAAGATCTCTAGGGCCAAATGGATTCACAAGTGAATTCTATCAAACATTTAAGGAACAATTGGTTCCAATTCTATATAAACTCTTTGGGAAAATAGGTGAAGATGGAACTTTGCCTAACTCTTTCTATGGCACCAATATGGTGCTGATACCTCAACCAGGAAGAGTTAAAACAGAAAAAGAAAAATTATAGACATATCTCCCAAATGAATATAGATGCAAAAATCTTAAATGAAAGATTAACAAAATGAATACAATAAGTTATCACTAGGATAATACATTAGGATGAAGTAGGATTTATCCCAGGAATGCAGGGTTGGTTCAATATTAGGAAAACAGTTAGGTTTGTTATTAATATAATTAAATATATTGTCAGAAATAATATGATTTTAGCAACAGATGCTGAAAAAGCTTTTTGCCATAAAACAGCACCCCTTCCTACTAAAAACACTGAAGAGTATAGGAATAAATGGATTGTTCCTTAGAATAATAAGCAGTATCTATCTGAAACCATCAGCAAACATTATATGCAGTGGGGATAAGATAGAGGCATTCCCAATAAGATCAGGGGTGAAACTAGGATGCCCATTATCACCACTACCATTCAATATTGTATTAGAAATGTTAGCTTCAGCAATAAGAAAAGAAAAAGAAATTGAAAGAATTAGAATTGGAAAGGAAGAGACAAAAATCTCACTCTGCAGATGACATGATGGCATACCTAGAGAATCAAAAAAATCATCTAAAAACTACTAGAAATAATTAGCAGCTTTAACAAGGATATAAATATAAATCCCCATAAATCCTCATAAATACTTGACATTTCTATATATCACTAGCAAGTTACAGCAGAATGAGAGAAATTCCATTCAAAGTAACCTCCGACAATATAAAATACTTGGGATTCTATCTCCCAAAGCAGGCTCAAAAACTTTTTGAAAACAATTACAAAACATTTCTCACACAAATAAAATCAGATTTAAATAACTGGGCAAACATCAACTGCTCAAGGATAGTTCAAAGTAATATAATAAAAATGACAATTCTACCAAACCTAACCTACCTGTTTAATGCTCTACCAATCAAAATTCTAAAAAATTACTTTAATGAGTTAAAAAAGTTGTAAGTAAATCTATATGGAGAAATAAAAAAGTCAAGAATTTCCAGGGATTCATTGAAAAAAAAGTGCAAAAGAAGGTGACTTAGCCTTATCAGATCTAAAATTATATTATAAAGTATCAGTCATCAAAACTGTGTGGTGTGGGCGGCTAGGTGGCACAGTGCATAGTGCATTGGCCTGCTAGTCAGGAGTATCTGGGTTCAAATCTGACCTCAGATACTTAATAATTACCTAGCCATGTTGTGGCCTTGGGCAAGCCACTTAACCCCATTGCCTTGCAAAATCTAAAAAAAAACCCAAACTGTGTGGTGCTATAGCAGGAATGATTATAATAATCTGGTGTTTGATAAACTGAAAGAGTCCAGCTATTGGGATAAAAACTCTCTCTTCGATAAAAATTGTTGGGAAAAATGGAAGTTAGCATGGAAGAAACTTAGATCAGACCAACACCTCACACCCTATACCAACATAAGATGAAAATGGATACAGCATTTAGACATAAAAAAACAACCTGGAAGATCAAGTAGTAATTAACCTGTAAGATCTATGGAAAGGGAAGCAGTTTATGACCAAGGAAAAAAATGGAGAACATCATTGAAAACAAACCAGATAATTTTGATTACATTAAATTAAAAAGCTTTTTCTCAGACAAAACCACTGTAACCAAGATCAAAAGAAATGTATTAAATGGGGAAGCAATTTTTACAGCTAGTATTTCTGACAAAGGACACATTTCTAAAATATACAGAGAACTGAGTCAAATTTTTTAAAAAAGTAAGTCTTTCCCCAATTGACAAATGGTCAAATGATATGCAAAGACAATTTACAGATGAGGAACAAAGAGATCCATAGTCATATGAAAAATTGCTCTAACTCATTACTTATTAGAGAAATGCAAATTAAAGCATCTCTGAGGTACTACCTCACACCTTTCAGACTGGCCAGTAGGACCAGAAAGGACAATGATCAATGTTGGAAGGGATGTGGATAAATTTGGGGCACTAATACATTGTTGGTGATACTGTGGAATTATGCTCAAAGGATAACAGAAGATATGCATACCATTCGATCCAGCAATGTCACTACTGAGTCTATACCCTGAAGAAATTATGAAAAAAGATAAAAACTTCATTTGCACAAAAATATTAATTGTAGCTCTGTTTGTGGTGGCAAAGTATTGGAAATTAAGTAAATGTCCATCAAATGGGGAATGGCTTAACAAACTGTGGTATATATGTATGTGATGGAACACTATTGTTCTATTAGAAACCAGGAGGGATGGGGATTTAAGGAAGCATGGAAGGATTTGCATGAACTGATGCTGAACAAGATGAGTAGAACCAGAGAAACATTATATACACTCACAGAGACATGGGGGTGATGATCAACCTTGATGGACTTGCTTATTGCATCTGTGCAACAATCAGGGACAATTTTGGGCTGTCTGAAATGGAGAATATCTGTATGCAGAGAAAGAATTGTGGAGTTTAAAGAAATACCAAAGACGATTACCTTTAACTTAGAAAAATATGTTATCTTGTTATATAATTTTGCTATCTTTTATACTTTATTTTTTTCCTTAAGGATATGATTTCTCTCTTATTGCATTCAGCTTAGATTAATCTATACCATGGAAACAAGGTAAAGACTAACAGACTGCCTTCTGCGGGGGGGGGGGGGGAAGCAAGATTAGGAAAAAAGTAAAACTCAAAATAAATAATATCTTTTAAAAAAAGATATAGGTTTATAATTTGCATCTATAGTTTTCATAATGATTAAACCATGAATCCTTGAAGGATTAACATGATCCTGTGATTACTATATTGGCACCAATGAAGGGACCCCAAATTTTGCTCTTGAAGATTGTTAAACTCCTAGAGCATTGGGTGTTAGCTGAAAGGATGATTGTAGCTATCTTTTGGCATATAACTTATTTTTCATTAATGTAAACTCTTTATATTAGGTTCAACAAGAATAGAAAAACTTTATCTTGATATAGAATCTACCTTTTGGAATGTAGATTCTCAACATGAAAACTAATAAAGATATGAAACTTAGATCACATGAATAATCATTATAAAACCAATCTGTTTTTTATCTTCTTTTTTGATTCCTACTGCTCTGATCTGATTCTGTGGTACTAGTTCATAAATTTGATTATTTGCTCAACATTTTGATGAGTGTTTCTAAATTGATCCTCATGCTATAGAACTATAAAGAGTTAGGTAAGACCTTGGTAGGTTTGAACTATACCAATTAAGTGTTTAGCTATTTTTGTTTGTTTGTTTGTTCATCTCTTTTTGTTTTGTTGTCTGCTGTGTGTATTCCTAGGAGAGAACCATAGAGTGGGCTGTCCTGTAAAGTACAAAATATGTTAGGACATTTTGATTTTTAGTTGCTTTCCAATCGTGCACAGTTCTTCATGATCCCATTTCAAGTTTTTGTGCTTGATCGAGATACTGCTTTTTCATTGTTTTCTCTGTTTTAACACAATAGAAAACTGAGTAAAACAAATTTTCCTGGATCCAGGCATTTTCACCCTAACTACTGTGTCACTTAGTATAAGTAATGGGATATTAGTAGATGGGATGCATTAAAGGACTTGGTCAGTGAAGGTGCTGCCTCATAAGATCAGCCATAACTGTTTGTGGGTCATTGCCTTTTTATGAAGTAAGGAATGAGCCAAAGGATCTTGACTTCAAGCTAACCACAACCTCAGGTTTATTTTTATTGTGTACCTTTTTAAAAAAGTATATATTTAATATGTGTACAGAAATTCTTTAATATAAGAATCAAATATTCAACAAAGTAATGGAATAACAGAATTATTTCATCCAAGTTACTTGGATATTGTGTATGTATCTGATTTCATTTTATCCTTGCTTGAGTGGACAAAGCTAAATATATAGTCATATGATTAGAAATTATCCAATGAATTTTATAAGCACTTTCAAATATTTCAAAATTCAATTCTTATCAGTGGTCTTTAAACTGTGCCACTTCTGTCTACAGTAATGGGTGAGAAACTGATAAAGATAAGGTCAAATGGGTAGTAACTTGAATATAATTCATATTTTCCTTTTAAGTGTGTAAATTTTCCACAGTTTGTTTTGAGTAAAATAATGAAACATTCAGATAGACCCAGAGGAGATGAACAGCTGTTTACTCATTGTCTCCCCTGCTCTATAGATTCAATTTAACATGTCCCTTCTATTTCATGTACTGTTTTCAACTTCATTCACTTATGTACTTTTAGAACAAAATCATTTAATGGTTCTTCTGTTAATATTTTTAATGCCACAGATTACTTTTTTTCTTCTCTCTAGATTTTTAGTAGTCTCAAAAAATAGGGCAAATTCTTTTGTTTGTATGTTTCTTAGTATCTTATTTACATTTCTTATAAGATACTTCTGTTGTACGTAAATTGAATTATCAGCTAAAGTCTATTTTCTATTTGAAAGGATACTTCAAATACTTGTTTCTATTGAAATTCCATCTTTTATTGATAATGAAATTCAAGTTTGAATGTTATTGTTTTTGGAAGCATGAAAAGCTTCTTTATTTTTGCTAGTAAATTAATTTTCAACTATGGTTTCTAATAAATGTAGAATAGATATGAATTATTTGAATCCTATTTGAAGGTCTTCCTAATCATTGTTTGTGGAATTTGTTTTTTTTTGTCATTGAAATTGTTAAATAGGACCAATATTTGTTCAGAATTTGAAGCATGCATTATTCTACTCCCATTACCTCTCCAAAAATGATCAATGGATCTATTTGATTGGTATTGGTTTTCTATATTTTAAAATTTTGGTCAGTTTTCTTGTATTACTTCTTACAATATATTTTTTAAACTTTTTGTATCTTTCTGGGCAGCCTAGAATACTTATCTTTATGTGATCTGACTTCAGGATCAATAATCACATGTGTGTGTGTGTATGTGTGTGTGTGTGGGGGGTTTGTGTGTATACTTCATGTGTTTTACATTGACACTTTCAATAGTATTGTTTTTGCTCCTCATTTCCCATCTTATTATATTTGGATTCCCAGTCAGATGTTCTTAATTTTATTTGTTTGTAGAGTTTGAGTCTCACCATCATGATTTCAAGTTTTTTCCCCCTAATAATTATTCTCTTTTGCATTAGTCACATATTCTGCCATTTTTCTCTTTTAGTTTCATTCAATATTTAGATTTTTTTAAATTTGGAAACATTCAAGAATAACTTGCTGAAATTCCATATTTGTTTAGGTATCCACAAAGTTATGTGTATTCACTTTTATATGTTTAGCAATATTTATTTAAAGATGCTTAAAGTCTTTTAGATATTTAAGATGACTATCTTCTCTTATAATTTTAGTATTTATTTTATGATTTTATGTTATTTCTAACTTTTAAGATAAGTATTCTTCCTCTTTTAATCTTTTGTGGTTTTAGACCATTTTTTATATTCCCTTATTTTCTTCTTCTTCCCCTTTGATAATGGCTTTATGAACTGAAAATGAATGTCAAATCATGTTAGCTTTTTCCCACATAAGAAAATTCTCTTCACTTCCATACCAGCCCCATTGATTTCTAGGGAAACCGGACTAGTCCTGCTGGCTTCCAATTACACTTCCTTCAGTCCCAAAGAAGCACTATATGCTGAAATCTTCTCCATATCCTTCAGCTCTTTACATTTACCAATCTTTAACCAGCCCAGTAAGAGCATTATGCCTCTCACTCTTCTGCAAGTGGAATGATAGGCTGAAGTTTACTGTTTATTGTCACAAATTGGCAGGGAGTAAGGAAGAAGGCAGGGTGTACTGCCTGAAACCATAGCAGGAGCAGAGAAATTGCTTAGCAAATCCCACTATGAATAAATATCAAGTTATGGATTTTATGCCTTTCCTGAGCATAGAGACTGTTGGGTATAGAGGATGCTGAGAAAATCAGTTTGAGATTAATATTTACTGGTATTAATTCATAATTCTTTTATATTTTTAGACTTCTTGGTTTCTTGTTCTGGAAAGGAAAAAAAATCTAATTGTTCTACTTTTGAGTGGGGAAAGTGAGTGGAGAGGAGTAAATATGTATATATATATAGTCCTCTCTCTTTTCAATCATATGACCTGAAAAGTGTCAGTCAATCTTATGCTACATCTCTCTATGACTTTGCAAATGACTTCCTCTCTGCCTGTTTCTTTCTCTAATTCTATTTGCTCTCTCCTCTGAATGCTTTCTTCTGCCTCTCTCTCTCTGTGTCTATCTTCCTCCTTCTTTCTTCCTTTTTCCTTCCTCCTCCTTTTCCCTCCTCCCCTCTCACTTCCTTTTTCTCTTTTCCCTCTCAATTAATATTTTTTTTCTTCCTTACATTCTCTGGGGGGAGGAAGAGAAGAAAAATAGATGAATGGAATATTTTGGCTTAAAAGTATCACTTCAAACTACTATTGACCACATATTGATAATAAGAAGCAAAAACTGAGATGGAGAAATGCCAAGAGATAGGAAAACACAATTTTCCATAAAAAAAACTACATGCAGATAATGTTCCTATTGTCATTAGTCAGTTGTAATATAATCTGTGAAGCACTATGGCTAAACCAGTTAAAGAAACTAGACCAGGATAGATAAATAACCCCAAGAGCAAATCAATTAGTTAAAAATGTAGAAGAGCAATGACTGGAACACTTATCATGAAAGACGTCTTGTGTTATTTTAAGCAAGTTTTTTTTTCTCTTCTCTAACCTTTACAGACCCAAGAGATGTGTTACAGTCAGCTTACAAGTTCATGAGAATTATTAAATTTTAGTAGCAGCATTAATACTTAGGAAATTGACTGATAGCATAATGCAGGAACTGAATTATTATTTTATGTTTTTCTAGACTTTAAAAATTACAGAGGAAATGTAGTAGATTAAACTGAAAAGTATGTCAAGCACACTATTTTCCTTTTTAGAGAGCAAATTGTTAAATATTTGCCAGCACACCCTGATATTGCCATATATAAAATAGTTATTACTGTGATACTCAAATAAACCAATGCAAAAGAGTACTTGATGAATATTAAAATGTTATATATAGGTGACACAGTGGATAAACTCTGACCCTAGAGTTAGGAGGACTTGAGTTCAAATCTCATCTCAAACACTTGATTATTTGTGTGATCCCAGGAAAGTCATTTAACCCTGATTGTCTCACAAAAAGATATATAAAGGTCAAGAATGTTATTGATATTGTTATTCAATAATTTTCGTCTTTTTTATTGGATTCAAAATGAATTGGACTTGTGACAAGTTGCCATCCTGCTATTATTTTAATTTCTTTGTTGTTTAATAAGTCATCAGAAGATGCACACAATGTAGAAAGCTTATAAATGTAATTAGCGTGGTAAAAGTTTTATTCAGAAAACAACCTTGAACAATAATTAAGTTCACTGAGAAGAAAAATGTGATAAAAGTAAGTTTATATGACAGAATATTTCCCTAAAACTTAAATTTTATAGAAATTAGAAAATACCAGACAACATAGATCATGAAAATACTGTTTGTCCTTCATTTTCAAAGAAAACCATGGCATCAGGGAGTTGATGCCATGACAAGCAATGAAACTGGAGTTGAATGAGGAGCTGTTGTGCTAAGTCGCCAGCTTTACTTTCTCCTTTGAAGCAATCTGGGTTCAGTGGCCAGATATCAATCAGGATGACTGGAGATGTCCCTGGTTGCAGGGTACTTGGGGTTACGTGACTTGTCCAAGTTCACATAGCTAGTGGGTGGCAAGTGTCTTAGGCCAAATTTGAATTTCCGTCCTCCTGAATCCAAGGCCAGTATTCTATCCACTGAGCCTCCAAGCAGTCCCATCATACAGTATCAGCTTATCATCTATAAACTTATTGTAAGTTTCTTTGCTACAATTCCAGTAATAGAAAAGAACTGATGTGTGCTATCTTATTTCATGTGATTTTAGACTCTTCTTCATAGTTTCCATATTTATAAAATTTCCTTTCCCATATAGGTTGTAAATTTTGAGAATTTGGGATGGAATCATCTAACAAAAATGCTTCTCTTTTATTTTATGTGATTAGGAAATTATGGGTGAATATATATATATATATATATATATATATATTCATATATATATGTATATGAATAATTTGATCCCAGTATAGTATATTGTTTTAATTCTTCAGAATATTTTCAAGTTTGGTTTTATAGGGAAGGGATTTACTTTATGTCATTCCATGAAAGATAGTAAGCATCTGGTGTAAAATTCTAGTAACAATTTTAGATATTTGATAGTTGCCAAATTTTATAGTCATTCATTTGTAATTCATTCATTCTTTCACTTATTTATTTGTTTACTCATTTTAGAGATTATACTTTGGACTTCAAAAATATATCTATTCTGTAATTTCAATTATCATGACTAGTTCCTTGATTTGCCAACATAAACCATTTCCACAAATAAATTTACTGAGTTTATGTGGATGTCATCCATGGAGATAGATTCTTACCCATATATTTTTTACATTTGATATGTTTTACCAAGAACAGACCAAAGGATTTATAGGTATCACCTTTATACATTCAACATTTAAACTATTAACCTTCAGTCTCTATCTTTCCTTAAGGTATTTAATATATATATATATTGTATTTAGATTTTATTCCATGACATTCATTTAATATCATAGGAAAAAAGATTATATGTATATAATTTGATTTCCTGGAAAACATCAAGTTATCATTAAAATATTTTGGTTCAACTTCCTCTGGAATCTGAAAAATATTTTGAGTTCTGTCATATTGACAAGGTGGTTGTGGTTCACCAGACTGCAATACATCAACATTTCATATCTCCCTCAAATAATAAAAAGCACTTAATCAGTTTAGGGGCACAGAAATTCTAAGCAGCCTTTACTTATTTCCCTTAGCTCTTCTCCAAGCCCCCACAACATGGATTGAACTCTGGGGACAATTAAAAATAACAACAGGAAAAAACTATTTAGATAATTATAGACACTAGAATAAAAATTACATCCTATTTGTTTATGTAAGGTTCAAGAAGGAAGTTTAAGACTTTTTTCATCCATTTGTCATTTTTAGAAAATATGTTCAGAAAAGTAGACATAAAGGGTGAAAAATAATTAGTCATTCTTCTTAAAGTGATGATTTCACTATTTACTTAAGAATCTGAAATAAGACAAATTTTAAAGAATTTTAATCTTCAATTTAAGGAATTGGATCACCTAAAATATTTTCTCCTAAAAATTAAAAAAAAAAGAGAATTAAAATAGACCATGCAGTAATTAAAATCAAGTTTCAAAATTTGGTTATAAATTTATTTGGTTTGATTTATTTAATAGAAAATTTATTTGAGAAATAAAATTGAGACATTAAATAAATGATATTATAATGCCTCTGCAAAGTATATTTTGATGTTTATAAATGCTAATTTGTCATTCCATTTGATACTATATTTCTTGATATTAAGTGATAGCTTTGCATCAAATCTTTTGGATATCTTGTTATTTAATGAAATAATTAAAAGGGTGCTGGCCATAAGCTTAATTTTATATTTATACTTAATGAAATTAAGTAAGTAAAAAAATAAGTAGACAGAATTATAAATGCAGTTTAGTTTTTTCCTGTTGATTTCTCATGTGCCCTTATTTTTCATTTTACTTTTGACACTGTGTTTTATTTTGCATTCATTTTTATAAGGGTAAGATTGAGAATGAATTTTATTCTGGAAGGAAAAAAAAAACTTCTATAAACAGAAAGAGGCAACACAAAAAAAAATTCATAAAAGTTAATTCCCAGGACCAACAGAACATTTGGAAGGGATTCTTATTGTACAAAACATAATTTTCAGTCTCTTTTTGTTGTTTCTTTTTGTGGACCTGAAATAAATAAATTAAAATGTTCAATTCTCTTTTTAATGGATAGTGCTTTTGGAATTCTCTTTTTTTTTGATATTAATATATGGACGATATCATGTATACAAATATTTATTTAAATGTGACTAATTCAAATCTTAAAAAGTCCAGATACTGGGGTGGAGCCAAAATGGAGGCATGAAGGCCGGAATTCCTGGAAACTCTTTCTCCAAAAAACTCCCCCAAAGCCATCAAATTATGACTCTAACCAAAATGTAGAGAGGGCAGAACCTACAAATGGACCAAGTGATGCAATTTCCCAGTCCAAGACAAGTTAGAAATTCTACAGGGGAGGTCTGTTTCTCTAGGACCTGGGGTTGGAAAAGCAGCAACCTTAGTGCAGCCTGCCAAGTACCTTGATCCCTGGGGGTGCCTGGGTTCTTGGCAAAGGGGACAGTTTCAAGACATCCTGACCCAGGGATCACTGGGAACAGCTTGAAGGGGTGGTGAAAGAATTCTGCTGCACCAGAATGAGTGAGGATGAGTGCTGGCCTCAGAGCAGCCTTGCACTGAGAACTTGCAGCAGGAATTGGGGAAGCCTGGCTGCACCTCCAGAGCGCAGTCCACAGACAGTAAGGGGGATCAGGGGACACTGCAGAGGTTCCTCTGCTCTCTCTGGAGCAGGACTCAGCTGTTTTCCCACAACCAAATCCAGGTTGCAGTTTGAGCTTCCATACTACCATAGCTGAGCAGGGATCCTGCTTACAACTCCAAGGCAGAGGGGAGTGCTGTGGTCATACACATATCAAAGCACAGGCAACAAAGCAGTCAAAGCCTCTCATAAGGCCTTGGTGGAATTAAAGTCCTAGTAGGGTGTCCTAAAAACCCTCAAAGCTTTGGAAATATGGTAAATCAGTCTTAGGCTGAGGAAATGAGCAAATAAATGAAAAAGAAGAAACTGACCATAGAAAATTTCTTTTGTCCCATGGAAGATTCAGAAGTTTCTATATTCAAAATCTCCAAGAGAAATAGAAAATGGGCTCAGGCTATGGATGAGCTCAAAAAAAAAAAAAAGATTTTGAAAAAAAATTCAGGGAGGTATAGGAAAAATTGGGAGAAGGAATGAGAGCAATGCAGATAAATGAAAATAAAATCAGCATCTTGGTGAAACAAATACAAAAAAAAATACTGAAGAAAATAATCTGTTAAAACCTAGTTAGGCCAAATGGGAAAAGCAACATAAAAGGCAAATGGGGAAAATTCCTTAAAAAGCAGAATTGGCCAGCTGGAAAAGGAGATAAAAAAAGCTCTCTGAAGGAAATAACTCCTTCAAATACAGAATGCAAGCAAAGGAAGCCAATTACATAAGAAATCAGGAAGAAATAAAACTATTCCCCCCAAAAAACTCAAATTAGAAGAAATTGTGAAATATCTCATTGGAAAAACAACTGACCTTGAAAACAGATCCACAAGAGATAATTTAAAAATTTTTGGGCTACCTAAAAGTCACGACTAGGAAAAGAGCATAGACTTCATTTTTTAAAGAAATAATACAGCAATATTGCTCTGAGATCCTAGAAACAGAAGGTAAAAATAGAAATTGAGGGAATTCACCGATCACCTCCTGAAAGAGATCTGAAAAGAAAAACTTCCAGGAATATTGTAGCCAAATTACAAAACTCCCTAGTCAAATAAAATATACCAAAACCTTCCAGAAACTAACAATTCAACTACTGTGGCTCTATAGTCAGGATTACATAGGATCTGGCAGCATCTACATTGAGGGCTCATAGGGCTTGGAATATGTTATTCTGGAAAGCAAAAGATTTTGATTTACAACCAAGAATCAACTACTGAGCAAAACTGAACATCCTCTTTCTGGGAAAAAAGTGGACTTTCAAACTTTCCTATTAAAACAATCAGAGCTGAACAGAAAGTTTGATCTCCAAATGCACAACTCAGGTGAACCATAGAGGGGGTGGAAGATAAGGACTAATTATGAGGAACTTAATGATATTGAACTCTTTGTATTCCTGCATGCAAAGAAAAAATACTGATAACCATATATAAAACCAGTTAGAAGGAGCATATATAGATAAGGCATAGGAAGGAACTGAATATAATGGTATAATATGGTAAAAATTTGTAGTCAATGGGTGATAAAGGAAAGTCCTGACAGGAAGAGAAAGGAGAGGAAGAAGGGGTAAGATATTTCAAATGAGTCAAGAAAAAAAACTTTTTCAAAGGAATGGAATAGAAGAAGGTGAGAGGGAATGAGTGAACCTTCATTCTCATCAGAAATGGCTCATAGAGGAAATAACATAAACACTTAATAGGGTATATAAATCTATCTTACCCTAGAGAAAAATGAGAAGAAAGGGATGGGATGGGGGAGTAGGTGATAGAAGAGAGGGAAGATCATAGGAGAGGGTACTCAGATACAAAACACTTCTGAACAGAGACAGTATGAAAGGAAAGAGAGAGAGAATGGGATAGATGAGAGTGGGGAGGAATAGAGTAGAGGGAAATACAGCTAGTAATAGCAACTGTGGGAAAAATATTGAAGTAACTTCTTTGGTGAACTTAAGATAAAGAAGGCATCTGATCCCAGAGACAGAGCCATTGGAATCTGAACACAGACTGAAGTACATTTTTTATCTCTTTCACTATTCTTGAGATTTCCCATCTTCTTGGGGAGGGGGGTGGAGTTTATGTTTTCTCTCATAAGAAGATTATTGTAATATAATTAAAGCAAAAAAATTGACAAAAGTCTAGATATTTTCCTTATCTGGCACCTCCTATGAATTACTCAATTTGCATTTATAGTTTAGAACCCCAGAATGTGGCTACTAACTCTTGTTCTAGTAGGCAACTTTCAGAGATTTGATGTACAACACTGCATTTGCTCATCTGAACCAGAACACTTGCAAATACCAAGACTAGTTTGATGAAAATGATGGGAAAATATAGAAACTGCTAAATGAAAAGCTACAGCTTCATAGGATTTACCAGAAGGATAGTTCATCCATTTCTAAGAAGGCAGCATTAATTCCATCAAAGTAAAGTGCAAGCAAAGCTTAGAGAGATGCTTTTGGCTCAGTAAGAAGGAAGAAGAAATCCAGTTTTATGCAGACAATAACAAATCAAAATGTTTCTTTGATGCCCTGAAGGCTATTTTTGAACCAAAGACATATGGTGTATCTCATCTATTCAGTGCTGATGTGATTATATTGATTAACAATAGGTACATGATTCTAGAGAGATGGGCTGAACACTTTCATAGTTCTTAACAGACCATCATCAATCAATGCAGAAGTCATTGACTATTATCCTGAAGTTGAGGTCAGTCCTTAGCTGAAGTTCCAACTGAAGAAGAGGTTTGGAATGCCATTAGGCTCCTTTCAAGTAGCAAAGCACCTGGTGCTGATTCTGTTCCAACTGAGATCTACAAGGTGGGGGATCCATTGCTTATCCAGAAACTGACTGAAGTTTTCCAGATAATATGACATGAAGAGGTTATCTCCCAAGAATTCAAGGATGCCTCCATCATCCACCTCTATAAAAGTAAAGGGAATAGATTGTCCTGTGACAATAATAGTGGTTTTTCTCTTTTAGTCATTGCTGGTAAGATTCTTGACAAAGTCCTTCTCAATAGGCTGATCCTTCAGCTGGAAGATATGAGATCTCCCTGAGAGCCAGTGTGGCTTCAGAAAGAGTAGAAGAACAGTTGATACTGTGTTTTCTGCCTGTCAACTCCAGGAAAAATGCCAGGAACAGAACATTTGTCTCTCTGACTAAGGCCTTTATACTGTCAGCTATGAGGATTTATGTAAAATTATGTTAAAATTTGCTTTCCCAGAGAAGTTCATCAGTATTATAAATCAGTTCCATGATGGCATGCCTGCCCAGGTTCTGGTTAGTGGACAATGCTCTCAAGATTTCCCAGGCACCAGTGGAATAAAACAAGACTGTATCCCATACATTTTTGGATGTTTTCAGTCATTATATCAAATTCCTTCGCTGAGAATGAACATGACCTCAAGGTCAGCCACCGCACTGCTGGCGAATTCTTCAACTTGAAAAGGCTACACCCCAAGACAAACGTGGAGGGTATGTTGGTGCATGATCTTCTGTTCAAAGATGATTCTGTTCTCGATGTAGCCTCTGAAGCCGAGATGCAACAAAGTATGAATTGATTCTCTGCTGCTTGTGCTCATTTTGGTCTAACAATTAACACCAAGAAAACATAGGTGTTCCATCAGCCAGCACCATGCCAGCATCATGCCATCTATATATGGAACCATCAATTACAGCAAATGGAGAAGTTTTGAGTACTGTGGACAAGTTCACTTACCTGGGCAGTGTCCTTTCCAAGGAAATACCATTGATAATGAGGTTATATGTTGACACAGTTCAGTATTTGGGAGGCTCTGAAAGAAAGTGTGGGAAAGAAGAGGCAGTAGACTGACTACCAAACCGAAGGTCTACAGAGCTGTTGTTCTGACCTCATTGCTATATGCTTCTGAAATCTGGATAGTCTGCCAGAGCCATACCAGGAAACTGAATTGCTTCCATTTAAATTGTCTAGGAAGATTATAAGGATAACTTGGCAGGAGAAGATACTAGACACTTAGGACCTTTATCAAGCTAAACTACCTAGAATTCCAAATTACTACAGAGAGCACAACTGCAATGGACTGAACACATTGCTAGAATGCCAGATATATGCTTGCCCAAAACTCTACTTTATGGATAACTCACAGAGGACAAGTGCTCACAAGGGGATCAGAAGTAATACCAAGACTCCTGGAAGGTCTCATTATAGAACTTTAGAATTGATTGTACAGCATGGGACACACTAGCACAGGAAAATCCAGGATGGTGTGTCCTCATGAGTGACAATTCTGTGCTCTATAAAAAGGGCAGAACTGAAGTAGCTCAAAGGAAACGTGACATACATAAGCTTAGAGTACCAAACCCCAGGTGTTCATATGAACTATTTGTGTCCAACCTATGATAGAGCATTCTGAGCTCATATTGGCCTGATAAACCACAGTTGGACACGCTGTAATTTGTCTCAATCCTAGTGGTGTCATTTTGGTCTTCTTTCAATAAGGAAGGACAAGAACCAGCCAATCAGCTCACAAGCCCCCATCAATGTGTGTTGCTTTAACAGTTTTGTTGTTCATTTAATCATGTACAACTCTCCATTATCCCTTGATTCATAGTCCAGGAGGTTTTCTTGACTACTGGAGAGCCATAGACTAATATGCCTCTTAGCAAAAGCATACACTAAAATGTGTAATAATTATCTGTCAATATCCTTGGAAAGAAGGTGCTCAAACTAGGAGTATAATGGTAGTAAATACACACATTAAAAATCTATAGTGTGAAAGGTAATTCATAATTCCAGCTTACAGAGTAGCTGGAAATTCATTAGCTCTTCATAGAGTGTTTGTGTATTTACTTTTTAGTAAGTATATTATCTTTGTTGGGCAGATTGTTCAACCTGGTTCTTAGTGTCTTCTCCATTACAGGTTTACTTCTCTGCTACCAGGAGTCCTTGTTACATAAAACTAATTCCTCCAACAAATGTCTGATTTTCTATATTGAGCCTGAAATATGGGTCTCTGTTCTCTCAAATAAGACTAAGTCTATTTAATTGATGCTCTCTGAAATCAATGGATAGAATGTCTCCTCCTGTTCCAGAAGCTTGCAGATAACATTGTCAGTAATGAAATGGAAGAAAAAGTTCCACTGCCCATGAGTTGGATCTGCAAAGTTCTCTTTCTGCCTATAATCTCACAAACTCTTCAATTCTTATTCATTTAAAACTTCCAGTAAAATGATCACTATATGTGTTCAGCAAACTTTTGATTTTTCTTAACAGACTTATTCTACCTCAATAAAGTATGACCCCAATTTTAGTTAATTTATTGTCTTATTCCCACAGTAAAACCTCATGATTTGTAACTACATCAACTAACTTGAGGAGAGGAGAAATCAACAATCTTGCAAGCATTTATTAAATGTATCATGTACAGTGTGAAGTGCTGAGAATACAAATACAAAAAAAGACATTCCTTTCCCTTAAGGACATTACACTCAATGGGGGGGGGGGGGGAATTCAATAAATAAAATGGAGTCTAAAAATGTGATGTGCTTAACTAAAAGGAATGAAGTGAAGAATGACTGTCTCAGTGTTTCTTCCTCATATGAATGTCCATTAGAAACTCATCAATGGAATGAAGGGGCTTAAGAGACACAGGGAACTTCCAGGGTGAGGAGTTACTCAATTAGAGAAGTAGGGTGTTAATTGTAGTTTGAGTTTATTCATGGGGTAGAATTCAGTTCTTACTTTGATGCTGATCTTGTGTATTGAACCATTAAAGTAGTGAGGTCATTCAGCATTTTCTTTAAACATATCTTTATAAATTATTCAGCATATTTACCCAAATCTCATGTAGTTCAAAATTAGACTTAACTGTGTAATGTATCCTTGTTTGTAGAACTAGAAAAACTTCAATTAAATGCTGCATGAGGGGTCTGTAATAGTGGCACTTTTTAATACCACCTAGGATCTATGCTGTCATTGTCAAGTAGAATGGGGTGATTATGTTTTTCCTTAACGTTCTTATTACTCCCATATTAGCTGAAAACATAGCTGTTGGTGTGCTATACGACAGATAATAAAAGAAAAGTGACACTTTGAAATGCTACTTGTAATCTAAAACTGCCTTAGCAAAAGAATTGAAATTATATTGAAAATAGTTTTTTCATGTTTGAGAATACAATTTTATCTGCTACATTTGATCATGATTTTATAATTCACAAGACTAATTACATGCTGCATGATTTGATATTAAATCCTAATATAATCTAATCAATATTTTCTCCTCTTTTCATATTATTGAACAAGTTATTTGAATTTTCTGAATCATATGAAATTCTGAATCAATATGATTCACCTACTTCAATAATTTCCCCAAGGTAAAGAGAGAGCCACACTGAAAGCCAAGAATACCTGGATTCTAGTGCTGATCCTAACACATAAAGAGTATGTAACTCTGGGTAAATTATTTACCCTCTCAGTGGTATAGCATCTTGCAGAGAAAGTACCTGTCAGCATTGGGAGAGAGAATTATCTCAATCAGGAGTTCCTCTTACCAATGAAATTTGAATTAAGCTTCCTTCCTTTCCTTCCCTAGCAATAATTGCTTATCTGATATCCTCCAAAAGGCACTCTAGGAAGGAAGTCATTCACTTTTCATGGTCATTGATAGATGAAAAACAGAAGCTTCCTTAAGTTTGCTTGGTGATTTGGAGTTAAATTATAGCAAAAATCTATGAAATACTCAAGAAATAACAAACGTGTAATCTTCCAGGTTGAATTATTTCTTATTTCTTGCAGTCAGATACATCATTTCTTTATTTATAGCAGATGGAAAGTTATGCTATAAGAGAGATGGCACTGGATGTAGAGACAAAATTGAAGATTGAATCATGAGTCAGTTACTGGCACCTATGTAATTTGGGGCAGGTTATTCAGCTTCTCTAAGACTCAGTTTTATCATCTGTGAAATGGAAATTAATATTTTATCATTGTCTTTTGCAGCACATTTTTATTGTATTATGTATAGGGGTTGGTAACTACAAATCCCTACAAATGTGTGGGTTGTTATTATGTTGTTCTTATCAGCAAATGAGTTGGTGATTTTATGGAAGGGTTAGTATTGCAACATCTCAAGTATATAGCCCTTGTTAATTCTTCTTATGATAGATGCATAATTAGCTATTGTTGGAGACAAGGTCAAAGCAAGAGATGAAAGAAAAGGGATACATTTTCCTGGTATTCATATTAAGTGTTTCTCATAAACATTGCTTTAAATTTTTAATGAAAAATAAATAGGATTTTTTTAAAAGAAGAGGAATAGTTTCATTAAGGATCAGTACTAATTCAGTCAGTTGTGAAATATGACACCAATGCTCCCAAAATGCTAACTTTAACATGTTACGAGGAAAATGTACATAAAGTAATTAGCTGTAGAATATAAATTTAATAGTAATATATATATATATTTATATTTATATATATGAAATAGCATAATACAATGAGAGCCAGTGACACTGACTCTTAAAACCTGAGAACATAGACTCAGTTCTTAAATATGACATTTTCTGTTTGTGCTTATACCAGTCACTTAACTTGAAAGGTCCTCAGTTTTCTCACATGTAGGAACACATATACTATAAATCAACTCATTTGATCTTATTCATTTACTCCAAGATTTGGACTTATCTTCAGTTAGAAGTGAGCACATATTATATGTAAGGTATTATCTTCATTTTCACAAAATTATATTAAGCATCCCAGTGTGTTTTAGAGACATGTTCTGCCTAATACTTATAAAGGAAAATGTTCATAATACAAAACATTCTAAACATTGAAAAATATGAAGATATTATTTAATTGATACTATTTACATAAAAGGAATAATTAGGGAATACAGTAGTTAAAGTTTTGGCTCATTCAGGAAGAAAGTCAGGAAGACTATTCTTCCTGAATTCAAAACTTAGTAGTGGTATGATCTAGTGGAATCCTCTAACTATGCTTGCCTCAGTTTCCTCCTCTGTAAAAAAAGTTGGAGATGGAAATGACAAATCATTCCAGAATAAAATATTCCAAAGAGGGTCACAAAAAAATCAGACAATACTGAACAACAATTAATATATATTTCCATCTTGAATATCTAATTTTATAAAAATAAAATGATCCTGGGGCATATAAGTGGGCAAGTAGATAGACTACTAGGTCTGGAGTCAGGAAGACCTCAGACACTTACTAGTTCTATGAGCCTGGGCAAGTCATTTAATTCTTATTACCTATCCAAAACAAATAGATAAGTAATTCCTTATCAGAGATAGGGACTGGTTCTATCATATCATTGATATATAGAACATTTTTTTTAGGTTTTTGTAAGGCAAACAGGGTTAAGTGTCTTGCACAAGGCCACACAGCTAGGTATTAAGTGTCTGAGACTGGATTTGAATCCAGGTACTCCTGACTGCAGGGCTGGTGCTTTATCCACTACGCCACCTAGCCGCCCTATATAGAACTTCTTAGAAAGAAAACCAGACCTGAAAAATTCATCTGCTTTTTTAAGCGAGTGACATAAAGAAAACAATTGACATACAAGAACATCAAATAAAAACATCAACCAGACAGAACAACAAAAACAAAATAAGAACAAGGAGATGATTAAGAAATTTTTTCTAAAAGTATTCAAAGAGATCATTTGAAAAGAGAAGTCAAAAAGAAGTGGTGCAAGAAGTACAGACCTGGAACATTATCTGCTATTCCTTATCATACACTACATCTCAGTGAACCAATATATATTTGTAGTGATAAATTACAGAAGGGTAGTTGTAATAATAATAATGTTGATGGGAGTAAGAGTATAGCAATCCTGTCATGTATCCAAATTATATCAAAGATTATTATTGGAAGGAAGCAAACTCCAATAATCTCTTTGGGGAAAAAATGTTGACAAGAGAGGATATAAGGAAACAAACAATAGAAAAAAAGGTAAACTAAGGAAAATTTTGTTCTAATTTTGTGAGGGGTTACTTCTGATGAATACTCCCATGAGAAAGAAAGGTCATTTAGTCTAGGGAGAAGAAAACTTATAAAGGGAAATAACTGCAGGAATCTGATGACAAGAAAGTCTATTCATTCTGCCTCAGCAGGAGAAACAGAGCTCCTGACAGACAGAAGTGATCCACAGAGATTTCATGCCAAATGGGCAAATTGAAATGGAAGAGAGAAGTGGATATTTTATGTGACTATTTAATTGAGAGTTTAAAAAAATCCAAAGAATTAAAAAGCTAGATAAAATCAGGGAAGAAAAGATACTAATAGTTTAAGCATAATCCCCAAACTAGGAAATGATGTGACAGGAGAGAGAGAGGGACTTGAAGGTGAGGGCAAGAGAGTTAGTCAGATTAGTGATGTCTTAAAGAAGATTTAGCTGAAGTAACTGACGAGACAAAGTACTGCAGTTATAAAGGAAAAGATGGAAAAATATCCTAATAAGGAAATAAAGAAAAACATGGAGAAAACTATAAATCTAAATCATAACTTAAACTGATAAAATATAAAGAAATGATAGATTAAAAAAATCAAAACTCCATATTTTATAGCTTATAGAATTTAACCAAAAAAAAAAACTAAAAGAAGAAGAGAGAATAAAAGTGAAATTGGAAAAAAATCATTATTCATCAAGTAAATCCAAAAAGAAGATGAAATATTTCTGAGAAAAGTCTATATAAACATTACCAAAATTAAAAATGATAGACA
Organism: Macrotis lagotis; assembly: GCF_037893015.1. Taxonomy (NCBI): domain Eukaryota; kingdom Metazoa; phylum Chordata; class Mammalia; order Peramelemorphia; family Peramelidae; genus Macrotis; species Macrotis lagotis. The sequence continues at coordinate 524,098,753 of NC_133658.1, forward strand.
AGTAAACCTTATTATTCCAAAATAAATAAAATATAACTTATTATTAGTATTAAAATTATTTGTTCCAAATGCTCCAGCAACTAAATTCATAAAAAAAAGAACTATGACAAAAATAGACTGTTACAATACATCTGGAAATGTCTAAGAAATTGAAATTCTAAGAAAGAAAAACAAAATTAAAATTATACAAAGGAACAAATTGTTGATGAAATAGACTTAAAGGAATTTTGAAGTCTTCTATAAAGGACTGCTAAAGAATTATACCTATCTCTTGATACTACATAGTATTATTACAAAATTTTATATCAGAATGCAGTTATTGAACTAAAATGTAAATTTATAAATTCATTGCAGCTTGGTAAATTAGGGGGCATAATTACAATTTGCTTTCCATTATTACTTTATAAATTCGCAGATACATCAATAATACATTATTGTGTCTTTTTTACTTTAACCCCTCCAGCATATGCCATTCTATTTTTGTCAGCTTTGCTACCCTGATTATGAGGTAGAATCTCAGAACTGATTTGTTTCATTTCTGTAATTATTAGTAATTTGCAGCTTATCTTGCATGGCTACATCTTACTTGGATTTCTTCCTTTAAGAACTGTCTGTTTATCAGACCCAGTTATCAGTTGGTGAATGTCTCTTATAAATAGGAACCAGTTCTTTAAATAGTTTGAAAATATCTCTTCCAAATTTTCACACTTTTCTCAGCTACTGGTACTTTACTTCTTTCAAACGTCCCCAGTTCTCAGTCAGTCTTAGAAGTCAATTGACCTTAATGTTTCCTCAAAGTATAGGGAAAAAACTCCAGGGTTTAGAGTCAAAGAATGGCAATTCAGACATGGCTCTGCTTCTCGTTGCCTGAATAATCCTGTGCCAATCACTTTCTGCTATAGATTTCAATTTTCTTATCTGTAAAGTGAAGAGATTGGACTTCTAAATACAATTGAAAGCTAAATCTCCGATTCTGTCAAATTTCACCTCTTACTCCTTACCTAGTCAAACTCCTAGAAAAAGCTATCTTCTTTCCTTACTTCCTCTTTTTTTATCTCTCACATCTCTACTCCTTATTTTCTGATTTTGTTCCATCATTTAAATAAAACTACTCTCTTCAAAGTCAGTAATTCTGTCTTTTATTGCTCAATAAAGATGAAAATAGTTTCCCTCTTTGTTGAATGATTCTCAGTATTCTTTGAAGGGTCTCATCCATGTTTAATCCACTGTGTGTGACCCCAGGTCATTGTCTTCATCTTTCTTTTTTTTTTTCTTTTCTACTTTTTTTCTTGGTGATCCCATTAGCTCCCATGGGTTCACCCATCATCCCTATTGAAAATAACTCCACATCTGTGTCCAGCCCATATCTCTTTTCTTCAGCTCCAGTTCTATACCTGCTGGACAGCTCTATGGAACTGTCTACTAGTAATCTCAAATTCATTATGTCTAAACTTTAGCTCATTATCTTTCTGCCTAAACTTACACTTTCGCCTAACTCCCCACATTCACAATCTAGAAATCATTTTTGATACTCCACTCTAACAATTTCCAATATTTATTTAGTTGTCAATTTTTTCAATTGCAATTTATCAATATTTCTCACATTAGAGTCACATTATTATTTGTCAACTAGACTAGAGCAATAACCATCTACTTGGTTTCCCTAAATCATCTCTTCCTTTCTAATTCATCTTCCATATAGTTTTCAAATTGATATTCTTAATATTTTTATCTGACACTGTTATTTCACTGCTTAACATACTTCAGTATATCTCTACTACCTCTCAAGAACAAACACGCAGAGACACACACATATATCACATTCTTCTGAAGCTTTCTCTCAATGCTGAATCCTTCCAAGAATATCAATTTTTAAGGGAGACCCAGATCAGCTTCACTACCATGTATTTGTTCAGACTCCCACTTCCCCAACATGCTTGCACACACACACATGCACACACACACATACACTCAGAGGCATACATTTTAGTTCCTTTTTATATGCTGTCTTCCTACTTTTTTGTTTGTGATTTAATCCTCTGTGATTCCATCTAGTAATCATGTAAATAATGCTTGTTGACTTTGACCTATTATACATTACTCCTTTTGATTTCTATGTTCCAAATAAACTGTCATCCTTGCTATTCTTTGTACAAGACATTGTTTTATCAAAAACAGTACCTTTGTACAGGTCAGTTCTTAAATGTTCTCCCTCTCTAGTTATATATTTTAGATGACTCTGTCTTCCAGATTCAGTTTAAGTGTCATTTCATTCAAGAAACACTTCTTAACTCCCCCAGTTAGTTTAGTCTGTCCTTGAAATCATTTAGTACTTACTTGTACACAGATAAATACAAAAAATATATATGCATATATATGTGTGTGTGTGTGTGTGTATTAACATCAGAATGTTAATAAACATATTTAAAAAAAGGGCCATCAAATCGGTGTAAGCTCTGGTACTTAGACAAGGCTTAGAAAACTGCAAGCCATTATTGCTCATTGATGACTAAAGATCTCTACAGTAACTTAATCTCAAACTTGCTAAACAAAATAAGCAAAATGATTGACTTCTTATGTGAGATGATGAGTGGATCACAGTATGTCTCCAACCATCCAAATATCTGTAAGTTATGTGTGTCTTATGTCTAGAGCTCACTTGTTAAAAATTAATTCCTACCTTGAAAAGGCATTGTTCCCTGTTAACATGTCAGTACCTATTTGTTGTATTTGTTCAGTCATTTTGGTTGTGTCCAACTCTTTGTGACTCCATTTGAGATTTTCTTAGCAAGGATACTGGGGTAGTTTGCCAATTACATCTAGAGTTTATTTTGTAGATAAGAAACTGAGACAAACAGGGTTAAGGGACTTGCTCAGAATCACATAGAGAGTAAATATTTAAGGTCAGATTTTAACTCAAGAGGACTAATCTTCCTGAGTCTAGGACTGGTGCTAGGTCTCCTAGTTGCCCTGTCAATACCTATAGAAAGTGAAACTTAAAGTTGTGCTTGTTCAAATAATTTGCTATGTGTTCTTTTGGCTTCTTTTTATCATTCATTTTTATCAAAGTCCACTGTCAAGACCAAAGTCAGTATAAGTTGGTAATGGTCCAGGATACAGTGCACTGCCTGGAATCTTCACTATCTGACAGAGCTCTAAGCACCCCACAGAGTCTGCTTCAGTTCTTTTCATGGTGTTGAAAATAATCTTTCTCATCTTCCCATTCACCTAGGAAAAATGTTCACATGATTGGGGTTACTATCCCCCTAACTCCTTGACAAGTTTGAGTCTGATAGTGATCATTAATCTGGTTTAACCCATTTGTCAAGGGTTTGGTCACTGCTCATGATAAACCTTCGTAGAGCCATAGGTGAGAGCTGGGTGGACAACAAAGGAGGTTAAGAAGCCTGAAAAGAGTTCAGCAATCCCTCACACCAGTGGGATACTCCTATTAAATTTAAGATATCCTATGAACTCAAACCTAACACTCTACCACCTAACTACCCTGGATGTCTGTCTGTCATTCTGTCTGTATATGTGTGTATATACATGTGTGTGTGTATGTGTTAGGACAGATATGAATATCTTGTGTCACACCGTAATCAGATTTCAAAATTGAAATGCTAAAATATACCAAGTATCCCAGAGATAATATAGTATTAAGTTAGTTATTCTACCATGACATATAATAGATGTCAAGTTATTTCCTTTAATAGCTCCAAGTTCAACTATACATGCAATTTTGAGCTGCTTTTGTGGAACGAACTGAGCTACTGGGAAGATTCAGCAGTCCTCCAAATATTTTCATCTATTTCCCACCTATGATTCCTGAAACTATAGTATCAGAGATTCATTCTTAGAAGAATTAATGGTTTCTATTGAACATAACCCAGTTCCTGCCACACTTTCTTTCCTTTTCTAATTATTCAACATTAATATTATTAATGATTCATCCTAGAATTGTGTGGCACTGGACTTGGACTTATAAAACTTGGATTCAAGTTCGAGTTCTGAAACTGATTATGTAACAGCAGGGGGATAAATCACTTAAACATTCTGTGCTTGTTTTCTCCTCTATAAAATGAAGATGGTCATGCTTTTATTGTACAATTCATGGGAGTTGTTATTTTCACATTTACCCACACATATAATTAAAATGTACTTTAAAAATCATTTTATTATTATTAGTAATAATAGACATATTGGGTTCTAAACTTTCTGACACTTTTAAAAGACATATTCTTCCCTTTTTATTCATCCTTGATTATATTTCTCTTCATCTCTCTTATATTTATGTTATTTAAAAATTATATAATTTTCAAGAAATCTTATGTTTTCATTTATTTGTAGTTTATTTGTCTCCTCACTTGACATAGATTTAAAATTTCTGATTTATCAAAAAATATAAACAAATTGAATCTTTTATTATATAGGTCAGGTATAGATTGGAATAGGTAAATATAATTCCTTTCATCATATATGTGTATATACACACACACATATATAATATATAATATATATTATATATAAAATGCATATACATAGACACTTACTTATGACATTATTTTTAAAGAAATATGCTTCTCATATATACATAAATTCATATGTACTAATGTATTTATGTGTATGGCTATTCATGGGAGAAGGGATTGTGTAGTAGATGTCAAACCAGTGAAATCAGAAAGATGTATTTTCAAGCCTTGCTTCTGACATATCCTGATTATATGACAGTCACAAAGTCACTTAACCTCTCTGCTTCACTAGACTACTTTTAAAACCATAGTTTACACATAAGCTACTGACTGACATTAAATAAATGTCCCCACTAGCAATTCTATATGCCAATGAAATCAGAGTTCAGGGCTAAATTTGTTTTTGAAAATGGTGACTGAATCATAGAATCATTAGGTTAGAGGAGACCTATCATGTAACCTAACCTGAGGTAATCCAAACTAAAGTCATTCTAAGTAGGGATTGTTTTATAACTTATATTTTTGATTACAACAAGCTTTTTCCATACATTAGTCACCTGAAAAATTCTATTCTGTTTGTCTTTGTCTCTGTGTATGCATATAAAAGTGCATCATGTTTGTGTGTACAAACATTTTTATGGAGCTTATTATATTCCAGGCACTATGGTAAGTGATTGACAATTTATCTCTTGTTCTACAAAATGATTCTCAGATGAGGAAACCAAGGTAAACAGAAGTTAAATGCTATGTTCAAGGTCATACAGTTAGTGTGTGTCTGAGACTGCATTTGAACTCAGGTCCTCTTGACTCTAGACCTGATACTCTAACTACTCCTTTTGTATGAATGCATATATGCATGCATGTATATGTATGTGTGTTGGAATATATATATATATATATATATATATATATATATATATATATATATATATATATATGGAGAGATAGATAAGCCTTACTTTTAATAATTTCCAATAACAACCTAAGGAAATGAATTTTTTTTGGATTGCTTGAATTTTTTACAAGGGGTTCCTAACATTGTACAGAAATCCACCTTTCTGAAACTTTTAAAATTTCATCTATTATCACATGACCAAAATTTAGTCCTCTTATATTCCTAGAATCCCTTTTTTAATTTTAATTTAATTAATTTAATTTAATTTTAATACTGTATCTAGATATGAACAAAGTCCTATTGCCAGGCAATCTTCTTTTTTGAAATTGCCTCTTTTAATTTACCTTTTGAGGCTATTATATCATAATCATATTGAACCTGCAGTTTACTAAAATTTCTTTATCTTGTGAACTATTGATTAGCCAAACTTCCCCATCATGTCTCAATTTGTTAAATTAATTATTTTAAACCATATTTAAAATTTTGTATTCAATCTGATATAATTTAATCTTACTAGATTTGAACTCATATCTTAATCTACTTATTTTGAAGGACTATTTTTTTATTCAATTAATGACTATGGAGGATCTGGGTTCAAATCCTGAAAATTCCCTCAATACCTCTTATACTTTGGGCAAGTCACTTTTCTCAGTTTCTTTATTTTTCAATTAAGATAGGTAGATCAAAGGGAATCTGAACTCTTCAACCTTAAATCTGATTCTATTGTCCTATTCATCTCATTGCGAATTTTAAGATCAAATTTAACTTTTTTTGAGATAAAATTTCAAATTTATTTTGTGATAGTACTGGAGTTAGAGAACCAGTATCAATTTCAGAAGGATATGGATTCAAATTTTGAATTTCTCACCTGCTAACAGTCCGATTATTGAGAAAGGAATTTATTTTCCACTGCCTCTTATCAACCCTTTAATACTCTAATTTGTTCCTTAATTGATAAATGGTCAGATGATATGAGTAGACAGTTTTCAAATGAAGAAAGTAAAGCTATACATAATCATATGAAAAAAAGGCTCAAGATCATTTTTGATTAGAGAAGTGCAAACTGAAACAACTCTGAGGTATCACTTCACACCTTTCATATTGGCTAAGATGACAAAAAGAATTTTTAAAAAATGATAGACAGGGAAAATGATCAATGTTGGGAGGTTGTGAGAAGATTGGGACATTGATGCATTGCTGGTGGAGTTATAGTGATTCAACCATTCTAGGGAGCAATATGGAGCTATACCCAAAGAGCAATAAAACTATTCATACCCTTTGCCCCAGAAATTCCAATTCTAGGCCTATATACAGAAGAAATCATAAAAATGGGAAGAGCTGACATGTTCCAAAATATTAATAGCAGCTTTTTTTGTAGTGGCAAAGAATTGGAAATTGAGGAAATGTCCATCAATTGGGGAATGACTGAACAAGTCATGGCACATGAATAGTATGGAATATTATTGTTCTCTAAGAAACTGTTAATGGTCAGACTCTAGAGAAGCATGGAATGACTTAAGAGATCTTATGATGAGCAAAGAGAGCAGAACCAAGAGAGCAACAACATTGTGAGATGATTAACCCTAATGGATGCAACTGCTCTCAGCAGGTTACCCTATTAGAATGGCTATGGACATGTAATTCCCATTCAGAGGCAGAAAAACAAAAGAAAAGAAAAAAATTCCTTAAAAATCTGATGAATGCTACATTCACTTTTTGAAAAAAATCTCTTATGTTTTTATTTCCCTTAATTCTACTTCCTAATACTGAAAATGACTAATCTGAAAACATGATTAACACAAATATATATATATATATATATAAATATATATATATATATATTTTTATATTTATATATATATATATATATGGAGGGAGAGAGAGAGAGAGAAATATAGAAATATATGTATGTGTAAATGTGTATAATATTAACTTGCCTCTTCATGCCAAAGGGAAAGGGGTGGGAAGGGAGGGGGGAAGGAAATTTTGCAACTTAAATATATATATATATATATGTATATATATATATATATATATATATATATATGTATATAGATGAACGTGGAAAAACTTTCATAACCTGTATTTAGAAAAACAAAACATCAATTAAAAAAACTAATTTGCAAACTACTTGGCATTCTTCTTTGAAAGATCAGTGAAATCACATGTACAAACTCTTTCTTTCAAATAAACAAATAAAAGCCTCTTATTTACTATTTATAAATAGGTGTACCTATGTGTTATTTCTAAAACATTTTTTTTTTGATTTACTACTAAAAATTAACACAAACCTCTTTCATTTTTTCCTCCGGAAGTTTTATTATTCTATACTTGACCTAGATTTCTGTAAGAGAGTCACTCCATATAACCTCTTAATAACACAAATTCCTAGATGCATGTAAGAGCCATCATCTTATTAGACCATGTGGAAAATGATCATTCAGTCATAGGCAGGCACCAGATGTGGAATGTGATATGAATTAAGACATTATTAAAATATGAACACAGCTTACCTCACATGCAAACACACTTCAAATAGTATACTACTTAGGAGTGGTGCTCTGGTAATGTCTGATTACCATGGAAGGTATCTCTCTTGGCATGTGCTCCCTAATATCATAATATTGCCATTTCTCATCCAAACTATTTCTATTAAAAGTCAACGAGTCCCCATCCAGAGGAAGAAAATCAAAACAAAACAAAATGAAAAAACCCAGAATCTGATGAAAAATTTATAAAAATTGTCTATTAGGTATGTATTTCTTTCTCTTAATCCTAAATCCCCATACTGAAAATAATTCATCTGTAAACATGTTTATCAAAAATATGCTAACCTGAGTGTTTGCCACTGAGAGAATTGTGGTGTGAAGGGAGGGTGGAAGGAAATTTTGTAACTTAAAAATATCAATATGCATATGGATGAAAATAAATTAATACATTTTTGAAAATTTTAAAAAGTCAGTGAGAAAGGCTAAGCAATTTTTAAGGGAAAATGTATTCTTTGGTACACTTAAATATTTATTTAAAATTTTGAAGGTATACAGTATGTTTTTAAAAATAAAGTTTAGGTTAAATGCAGTTTTAATTGTAACTTTATTGACACATTTATTTAAAGATTGATTTTTTTTCAGGAACAACAAAATAGAATTTTTTTGTTTTATCTAATCCAATTAATATAGTCCCTAAGTTATTGTACAATACCTTTACTATAAATCTCATGAAATGGGAGTGGAATAAAATTAAAATATCTGGGGCCACTTAAATGGAATTATTTTCTTAATCATTCTAAATCACTCAAAAAACGTCTGGAAACTCCTTAAAGTTGAGCTATGGGTTTTGTTATGCTTTATTTTTAAATAGTTAATAGTTATTTTAAATAGTTACTTTGCCACATGCTGTAAATATTTACAAACTGTAATTCTTATTGTATTTTTGAAATTCAACATATTCAAAAATATTTATATTGACTTGATTCTAAACAAATGAATGAAATCTACTTAAATATGAAAAATTAAGACTTAATTTGGAGCCACCTTTCTTCTCTGAGGTTTTCATGGCCTAGGCTTCAATTTCTGAGAAAAGCAATTTGTCTTAAAACCTTTTCAGATAGATCAACAAGCAAGTACTGAGAAATGGATAAAGAAGTTTTAAAGTATTATATGTGGTGCCAACTACCGTGCTAATCAGTGGGGGATACAAATGAAAATATGACTGATTCTGATTTAAACAAAGTTTGATTTTACTGCAGAATGGCTATACAAAAAAGGGGTGATGAAAAGCAAGGAGTCTTCTTGAAGAGGTATGGTTCACACATAGATAAGGCAAAATCCCAACTTTATCAAATGACTTGGTGGCAGGAGTGGAATCTTAGTTTCTGGTAATTTGCACATTTGTCCAGCAAATCAATTGTGAAGAAATATATGGTAGGATTTAATCTAGTTTATTTATTGGTTGAAATGACTAGGAGTCTTAGATCTCTTGAATGTCTAAATGAGAAATTAGTCCATACAATGATGTGATATTGTTATAATTGAACATAGGGCCTTTTGTTGGATTAAAACGTATAATAAAATCATGTTTTAAACAACCAAAATCATGTTTTGAATAACTTCCAAATAAGGTAGCAACTTCTTGCTATCTTCTGTATATTTTCCAATTTTTCATTCCTTTATCCTTTGCATCATTTTAACTGGAAAGTAGGTTTTATGATGAGTATTAGTCCCATTTGATCACTTTTGATAAGCTGTACTTTCTTTTCATTCTTTCCTATGAAATTGTATTGGTGGTATTCTACAACTTACCCTGAGATAAATGGTCCTCATTTGAAAAGGGAATGAGATTTTTGTAATGCTACAACTTCTTAATAAGAAAAGGTATTTAGCTACAAGCAGGGGAAAATAACTGTAGAAACATTAGATTGAATTCCTGTTAATCATGTTTTTATTGAGGCTTTTTAGTTAAGAGGATATGTGTGTGTGTGTGTTTAATAACTTTTTCAGTTCTAAAATATAGTAAAATCATTAGTAAAATTTCATTTGATTGGTGATAAAAGGTGGAACAAAGAGGAATTGTTAATTTGCAAATTGGTTAAGTGGCTGAGTAAAATTAAAGGGTTCTGCATTATAATATAATACTTAATTTACAAATATGAAATATTTATATTATTTTAACATTTAAATCATACTATATTGGAAGTTATTTTATAATGACAATATTAATTATTAAAAATATTATATGCATAATCTATAGAGTAACCATGGTAAGAAAGTATAGTTTTTTTTCCTATGGAGTCAATCTATGTTAGCTGCATTAGAGATCTGAAATTAGATTAATAGTAGGTTATTATATATATATATATATATGCTTCATTATTTGTATAATTGTATATAGTACTACTTTTCTCCTCTTTTTTGCCATTTCACTAAAAAATAAGTCAACTACAGATGGCAGTCAGGTCAATATTTTTAAGTAATGAGTTTATGATGAAAGAGCCATATGGTCTATGTGTTCATCTTCAAATACTGCAAGGGCATAGACATTTTGAGCTTAAAAAAAAGTTATTCTCAACATAAGGATGTGCACAACTTTGTATGATCAATAGCAAAATTGCATACCTTTTGCATAATCAGAAATCAATGCAAACTTGTTTGTGTGTGTGCATACTTGAACAGATGAAAGTTTCGGACTACTTATGCCAACTAGTCATCTCTACATTTTACACTTTTTACCCTCAACTTTGATTCTCCAAATATTGTTAAGTTCCAAGATATACACTGTCACATATCACCAGAAGGAAGTGTGCTTTTTAAAGGGCATGGGTTCAGCAGTGCATTTTAGAATCATTTAAAAAAAACTGAATTTTTTCTAAATACAACCCAGTTTACTATTCATTCTTGTCCCAATTCATTACCCTTCTGTAATACCTATCCAGAGGATGTGAGCTAATGGGTTCACATTTAGTTTTGTATCATGTTTTAAATAATGAAAATTTCTTTTATTTAGTAGTTCCTACTTAGATTTTTAACCATTCCCTATAAAATAATCATGGATATCTTTGACAAGGCTCCATAACTTTCCAAAGGTTGCTAAAATCAATACAATAACATCTAATAGAATCTGGAGAACCTCCCTAGCCACAGGCAGTCACCTAATCTATTTGGGATTTGGGCAAAAAAATCCTGAATAATAGAGATGGACATCATTTATGTTTTATGCCTTCTTTGAATAGTCTTCATCATAGTTAATCTAGCATAATCACAACTTTTAAATGATAGAATAATTGTTGGTGGACAATCTTTAAGTAGCTATTTTTCTTTACTGAGGTGAGTAGTTTCTGCTAAACTATAGACAATGAAACAGAAGATCTTTTTATTCCATTTGAATTTTAGTCAATTATATAATTAGAATAAAAGTCTCCTCTAAAAAGTTTTTAAATGTCTGTCTACCTTCTTCACATTTTAATCAATTATCAATTGTTATTTTTTAAATATAGGATAAATCAAATACATTTAAATAAATTGCTTTTGAAGGGCAGTAATGGTGTTTGCGTTTCCCCAAACAACTTTTGATATCTGTTATATAGCACTCTAGCTTGTAAAATAATCAGTGATTTCAAGATTGTGCCACTTATAAAGAAGGTTTCATCGGTCTTATTTGGTCTAGCTATTTTTTCTGATTTTGTTTTAAGTGCTATTTAAGTATCTATCTGTCTGTCTATAAAGGTAGCTAGATGGAGCAGTGAATAGAGCACTGGTATTGGAGTCAGGATGATGGGAGTTTGAATCCAACCTCAGATACTTGACACCTACTAGCTGTGTGACCTTGGGTAAGTCACTTAACCCTGAATACCTCACACACAGGGCCATTCCTAGCTGTCCTGATTCATATTTGGCCGCTGCATCCAGATGGCTCTGGAGTAGTAAGTGAGACATACCTTAGAACAGGACTTCCTCACTCAAATCCAATTCATTTGCATCACCTCCCTGATGTCATGGTCTTCTTTGAGAAGGAAAGACAAATATCATCTGTCTATAGCTTTCTCTCTGTATATCTATCTCTCTGTCTATCTGTCTATCTATTTACCTAGCTTTCTTTCTTTCCACTTATTTGAGATCATCTTGATGTTTCCATCTATTAATGCACTGGTGGTGATATATATCTTAGATATAGAAATCTCTTGTAAATAACCTATAAGTTTTGTTTTAATTTCCTCTATTCTTCAAGATTTTTCAAGATTACACTGTTCCTAATTATTTGCTATGCTCTTCTGTAGTGTTTTACAAATGAAAGCTTGATGCTAATTGGCATGTGTTTTGCTTGCTAAGGTCACTCCACTTGACATGATTTTTGCCTCAGGTGGTTTTGTGACTCTTTGGACTCTCTGTTGTGTCTATTGTTTTATATCAGTTATAATTTTGCAGAGTATGTAATATCCATATGCTGGCAATGACTCTTTCAATAGAGATAGTTCAAGTTCCCCAACTCTGTGAAGTATCTTTACATATTAAATTTTTTGAATCTATTACTCCAATGTTATCTTCCATCTTTGCTCAAGTACTTAGTTTGCTCAGAATTCTGTTTCCGATATGGCATCCCATCAGTACCTTGTTGGTTCTTGTCAATTCAGATATAATTGATTTCTTTTTCTTTCTGCTTTCTTTATCATTTTTATATTATTAGGCACTCAATTTTTAAAGAACTTGCCAACTCTTTTAGAAGTCTAACTATGGCAATATTTAGGGAGTTTCTGAAACAATAAAAAACTTTTAGTCTCTTTAATTTCTCAAATTTTAGCTACATTTTCTAATATATTTATCTCCATAAGTTCCCATGATTATTGATTTAGCAATGAGGGAGAACTTTGAGGCCAACTAGCTAAAATTCCATATTTCACATTTGAGTAACTGAGGCATAGAAAGTTTAAGTGACTTTTCCTTGGTCACACTTCTGGTAAGTAGAACATTTTCAAACTCTAGCTCCAAATCCAGTGAAGTAATATCTGCTGGTTATTATTGGTTTTACAATGAAATAAAAGTTTTAAAAGTCATATCAGAAACAAAGCAACAAACATCATTATTTTTAACATAAATATAGAGAGAAAACATTTTAAGGTATAGAAATAATGGTGGTGATAGTAGTGCTGCTCCTAATTCTGGTCTTAGTGGTAATAGCAGTAATACAAAGTAGTAGTAATAGTAGTAGTAGTGGTAGTAGTGGTAGTAGTAGTAGTAGTAATCATCAGTATTTCTAGTTGTAGTCTAGGCATAGTAGTTGTAATAGTTGTAGAAGAAGTTGTAGTCATGGTAATACTCATAGTTTTATTCATAATTGAAGTGATGGAATAGGATTTGTGCAGGGACAATTAGTGTCACTGATGTGAGTAGTATTGAGCTTTTCTCAGGGCTACTTTCTACCTTTGGTGTCCTCCTGACCTACCTAATTCTCATATATGGCTTGAAGAAACTGTAGTATGTACAATGGATGTCCTGTAGGAGCTGGTATACATGAATGCCTAGCAAAAGAAGTGAACTGCAGGTTCATGATAATTTGATTGCCACTTACAAGAAAGCACCATTCCAATATAATCAGTAACTATGCTCTCATGATGATGAACCTGATGAGGTCAAAGAAAAAAATTTATGAAGGTCTTTAGACTCTTATTATTAATGTGCTAAAAGAGAACAAGCTTATAATTCTGGTTGACATTAATGCTAGAATAGGTTCACTCAACTATACCTGCCAGGGAGTTTTTGGGAGGAATGGAATTGGAAACAGCATCAAGAATGATCACTGACCACTGAAGACTGGAGATCTTATCATCAATATTGTCTTTCATTTGCCTAAATGCAATGACACTTCATGGACATGCCCTCACAGCAAACATCGGACTTTAATAGACTGTATGAGTATAAGGAGAGTAGATGGACAAGATGGGAGAGTGACAAAGATAATGTGTGGTGCAGAATGCTGGATTGATCATAAACTTATCCTCTCCAAGTTAACTATTTGCATTCATCAGGCCCCAAAGCAAGAGGAATTAATGTGATTAGAACAGTTCTCTGAATAATAACAGTTTGATGTTTACTTGAATATCTGTAGTAGCTCATCTGGGGCAGAACACTCAGGTAAATCAAGACTGGTTTGCTCAAAATGATGGGGAAATATAAAGGCTGCTCAATGAAAAATGAGAATTCCACAGGGTTTACCAGTAGGATACTTCATCCACTTCTAAAAAGTTAGTATTTAATTCCATCAAATTTAAGTATTAACAAAATTTAGAGAGATATAGAATTCTTGGATGAGTAAGAAGGCAGAATAAATTCAGTTTTATGTTGATAATAACAATTCGAAGCACTTTTATGATGCCCTGAAGGCTATTTATGGGACAGAGAGATCCTGTGGTACACCTCAAATATGGTACATCTCAAATATTCAATGATGAAGGAGCCACACTGATTAGTGATAGGTACATAATCCTAGAGAGATGGGCCTTTCAACAGACTGCCATCTCAGTAGTGCTCTCAATAGACTGTTATCAATCCATGCTAAAACCATTGACCATTTATGTTAGGTTAAAGCCAATCTCTCCCTAGTTGATGTTCCAATTGAAGAAGAAGTTTTGAATGTCATTGGGCCCCTTTTTTGAGGCAAGTCACCTGGTGCTGATTCTATTTTAACTGAGACTTACAAGGTAGAGGGTCCACTGCTCATAAATAAGTCACCTGAAGTTTTTTTGGTCATATTAATAAGGAGATTATTTCCCATACATTTAAGACTGCCTCCATTTCCCAATTCTTAAAAATATAAAGGGAATAGATTGTCCTTCTCTCTTAATATTTGCTAGCATGATTCTTGTCTGAATTCTCCTTAAAAATCTGATCTTTTGGGCAGCTAGGTGGCATAGTGGATAAAGCACCGGCCCTGGAGTCAGGAGTACCTGGGTTCAAATCCAGTCTCAGACACTTAATAATTACCTAGCTGTGTGGCCTTGGGCAAGCCACTTAACCCCGTTTGCCTTACAAAAGCCTAAAAAAATCTGATCTTTTGGGGAAGCTAGGTGGTGCAATGGGTAGAGCACCAGCCCTGGAGTTAGGAGTACTTGAGTTCAAATCTGGCCTCAGACACTTAATAATTGCCAACTGTGTGGCCTTGAGGCAAGCCACTTAACCCCATTTCCTTGCCAAAAAAACCCTAAAAAGTAAATCTGATCTTTTATCTAGAAGATGGCCATCTCAGGGTCAGTATGGCTTCAAAAAGGGCCAAGGAACAGCCACCATAGTGTTTACTGCTAGGAGCAGAACAGAGGTCTGTATACAATATTTGTAGGTCTGATCAAGGGCTTCAATGCTGCCAGCAATGAGGGCTTATGGAAAATCATATAAAAAATGTGCTTGCCTATAGAAGTTCATCAGAATTGTATGTCAATTTCCCAAAAGCATACTTGCTCTTATGCTTTCCCAGTCACCAGTGGACTGAAATAAAGCAGTATGCTTCCTCCCATGCTTTTTTTAGCATGCTGCTTTTAGCCATGTTGTCAAACACCTTCATTGAGGCTGAATGTAACCTCAAAGTCAACTACTGCACTGCCAATGTTGTTTTATGATCTTCTGTTTGCATATTATTTTCTATTTAATGAAGTCTTTTATGCTGAGATGCAACATATGGATTGGTTCTCTGCTGTTTGTGCTAATTCTGGCTTAACAATTAACACCAAGAAAACACAGGTGCTCCATCAGCCAGCCCCACATTGTCCATATGTGAAACCATTGGTTACAGCAAATGGTGAAGTTTTGAATACTGTGAATAGGTTCACTTACCTTGGCAGTATACTTTCTAGGAACATACACATTGATAGTGAAGTTTACACTAGCATTGTGAGAGCTAGTTCTGTCTTTGGGAGTCTCTCAAACAAAGTGTTGGAAAGAATTATTAGACTGGTCACCAAACTAAAGGTCTAGAGAGCCTTTGTTCTGACTTCATTGTTTTTAACTTATAGAAACTGTATGGTCTATCAATACTACTGCAGGAAATTGAGTCACTACCAGTTAATTGTCTTAGGAAGATTATGAATCTCATCTGGCAGGATAAGATATTAGACAATGAAGTCATTTCTCAAACTAATCTGTCAACCATCCAAATTCTACTAGAGAGCACAACTCTGATGGACTGGTCAGATTGTTTGCATGTCAAAAAGTCTATTTTCTGGAGAATTCACATAGGGCAAGCACTCACAGTTGGAGTTCAGATAAAAAGGTAGAAGAGTAGTCGCAAAATCTCTCTTAACAACTTTGAAATTGATTATTCAATGGGAAACACCAGCACAGGGCAACCTAGACCAGTGAGGATGCTGTGCTCTATAAGTGAAGCAGAATTGAAGTACCTTAAAGAGAAGCATGAGACGTGTAAGATTAAGGAATCTGTAGCAGGTCTTCACATGGACTATTTGTGCTTTATCTGTCATAGAGAATTTCAAACTTGTATTGATCTGATCAGCCACAGTTGGACACATGTTAACTTGTCTCTTACTGTAGTGATGTCATTTTCATCTTCTTTGTTGAAAAAGAACAAGAGACAATCAAGTAATATCAGTAACAGCATCAGCAATAGCAATGTATTCATAGTAGTTGCAATAGTCATAGTATTTTAATAGATATTTTAATAACTCTTTGTAAATAGAAGCCATAGTGGTGATGGTGATAGTAATTGTAATAATCATGATATGGTGGTACTGGTAATGATAGTAGCAACAAACAATGCATATGTACTTCCCCTTCCAAAAAAAAAAAAAGAAAAGAAATAAGTGATTCAAGACTTCCCATGAATTATTTTCCTATGATGCCATATCAAACAGAACACATTGTATTTCTTCATACTGCAGATTCTTCCCCTGTAAAAACCTTGAAAAATGCATCCAAGAAGAATGAACAGATTGTAGCTATTGAAATACTTCATAATGAAAGCTATCTCACTCCATAATGTCATTCTTCAGTGGCTCTTTCCTCTTCGGGGCAACTAGGTTTCTCAGTGGATAGAACACTGACCTAGGAGTCAGGAGGATGGGAGCTCAAATCTAGACTCAAAAATTGACACTAACTCTGTGACCCTGAGCAGGTCACTTAACCCAGATTGCCTCACATCCAGGGCCATATCCAGTTGTCCTGATTCATATCTGGCCACTGGACCCAGAAGACTCTGAAGGAGAGTGAGACTGGTGACTGAGAACAACTCTCCTCACTCAAATCCCATTCATGTGCTTGTCTTGGCATCTCCTTCTCTGATGTTATGCTCTTCTTTGAGAATAAAAGTCAAACATCATCATCACCTCTTCACCCATATTCATTTGCCATACATATTAATGTATCTTATTCCTGTGCCACTATCCAGTCCATGAATATGTCTTATTTTAACTTTGACTCTTCCCTAGTGTACAATAGTTCTAAGTACAATAGTTCTAAGTAGATAATAATTGTGGAACAAAAGAATGATTACAACTTCAAGCAGTTCTTTAGACATTCAAAAACAAACTTTTTTAAGAATAATAGCTCTAAAATATTCTTTAGTGCATATTTACAATTAGAAAGTAATAATAGATGTTCATTGTGTGCCTAATCTCACATTTATAAACCAAAACAAAAATTTTATATATGTGTTTGTGTGTGTGTGTTTATGTATTGCAATCTTAAAGTGAGCCTTATTAAGATAACAGAAGAAGCTCATTAAGATGACAGAAAGCAGTTAAGCTTATCAAGGATAAAACACACATACAGACCCACACAAAAATAATTCTATAGAAGCATAGAAGCATTTATGAAAATCACATATGTGAAGCTCTAAACTTTTACAAATGAGTGCTTCACTGAATCCTTTTGTAAATATCACATACAAAAAGAATTTTCTTAACAATTTATTTCAGCATTCTAAATCATTAGATCCTAATCTATGACCTATGAGTCCCTGCCTAAAGACTCAAATGTTCATCTTAATAAACATGCATTTTTTTAAAGACACTACATTGTGTAACCTGAAAGTTTTCATTACTCAAGTAGTAATTGGTCAAGTATTACAATACCCCTGAAGTTATAAGGATATATTTTGTTTTGATATGAACCTGTGATTTCATTGCTTTAGAGAACTTATATGAGGAAACAACTCATTTAGGATTGTGGAATGCTTAACTTCAAATATAGTCTTAGAAGATTATCTGGAAGCCCTGAAAAGTTAAATAAATTGTCCAAAATCACTTATTCAGTATGTATCATAAGCAGGACTTGAACTTTTTAAAGGTCCTTCTGATTCTCAGACTGGTTGTCTCCTCTGCCAATCTTCAGATGTCATCAGCAAATATAAATATTGATTAATATACTAGTCCCTTTGTAGGCTGTAGTCAAAATTCACTTCTCCCCCTCAAACACACAAAATAGCATCTCTTTTCATCCATTGCTCTATCTCTGATTATTGGTAACATTTCAAAAGAGACAAAATATTCAAATATCCATTTACCTAATCATATGGTAAATCAATTGAGCCCTTATTCGTTTTTTGCAGATATGATCCCCTTAAAGATTTTGCTCTGAAAATCAAATGTCATATGATGATGTGGAATAATATAAAAGTTCTCATAAAATGCTGTCATAAATTTTTGTCGAGTATTATGTCCTGATGGAAATTTTATCTAGAGCTAGAGTTCTTAATTTGGGGGTGCATTAACTATCTAAGGAAACTAAGAGAGATTAAAAAAGGTCTAAGAACTTGGTTGTGGGAGAAGAGACTATTTTCAGTAACCTCTAGCTGAAATTTAGTATTTCTTTTAATTATGAACATAAGCAATGGACATTAATCTGGGAAGTGGTCTATAGGTTCTCCCAGTCTTCTGAATGGGCCCAACACACACACACACACACACACACACACACACACACACACACACACACAAACACACACACACACAAATACACAAACACAAACACAGAAAGGTTAAGAATCCTTGATTTAAAGCATTATGTGGAAAGGGCAGGTTGATTCATTTTTATCTGAACTGATGCAGACATGACCACCCCATTTGTGCTCCTTGGCATGTTAATATTTATATAAAATTGAAATCTTTATACCTTGTTAAAATGACATGATAATTTTTCTGATGGTAATTTATTAATGGTTTAGGTAGCTGGGTGATACAATGAATAATATTGGGCCTGTAGTTGGGAAAATTGCATGACTCTGGGCAAGTAACTTAACCCTGTTAGCCACAATTTCATCATCAGTAAAATGAGCTGGAGGAGGAAATGATAAATCACTGAAGCATCTTTTTCCAAGAAAACTCCAAATGGTGTCATGAAAAGTTAAATGCACCTAAACAAATGAGCAGACAAACAATTATTAATGATTTTTGTGGTTTTAACCATCCTTTTGTTTATGCAGTTTTAAATCACTATGTTTTTATTATAGTGAATATCACATGATGTGTATAAATGACTAAAATTATGATAGTCAGAGAAGAATATGTCATTTTTGCAATGACCTTGTCTTCTCTCAAAACATTAACACTTCACAATTAATATAATTATACAATATAACAATACAATTCGTATAATCTTTATTAAAATTTTAAAATGTATTATATTATATTAAATATTTTCTATTGTGAGAGCTTCACCTATTTCATAGTCCTCTAAATGCTTCATGCATTAAAAGATAAGGTACAAGAAAGATTGAAAAGTTCAGAGAGTAGTTCCCATTTTACTAGGCAATTTTAATTTTTCAATATACATTTTTCTGGACTAATTTGCAACTTATTTGTCATCTGGTCAATCTATTTTATTGGCCCCAATCTTATAAGATATTTACCCAAAAGAGACCTTAAAGCTATAGATAACTGAGATTGTCAGAAGAATCACATGACTTAAATATGATGGGGGGGTTTCAATTTGCAATAGATCAAGAAATTTTCAGTCCTTAGGTGTGATTATGTGAAAATATATATACTCAAAACAAATATTCCCTACGCATGTATCAAGAACTGATGTGAAATATTCATGTTGGCTTTCTTTTCAGTGACCAGCTACCTTCTAATGACTTTCCCAGCTGTGATACTAGTAGGAATTAGTTTTAGAGTATATTTTTATTCAAGATGTATTCATTTATTTTATGTTAAGTTATATATTTTATTTAAAGAGTTCCCCCCATGTATTTGTACATTGGTACCACATAATATAATATCATTGTGTGATAGAAGGTAAACACATAGAGTACATGCTTTCCTAATCAAATATTCTTTTTCATGATATTTCAATTTCTACTAAAAGCTTCCTCAAATCTCAAATAATATTCTTTTTAATTGATATTTTATTTTTCGAAATACATGTTATGAAAGTTTTCTCACCCTTCATTCATATATGCATATGTATATTTTTAAGTTATAAAATGTCCTTCCCAACACCCATCCCTCAGCTGTGAATAGTCAGGTTAACATTTTACATATATATTTGTGATAAACATGTTTACAGATTCATCAGTTTTGGTATAAGGAATTCTGATTAAGGGAAAAAATACCCAAGAGATAATTTTTGTAATAAATCATCAGATTCTGAATTTTTTTTTGGTTTTCTTCTGTTTTATTTTGTTTTTTTCCCACTGGATGGGGATAACATTGTCCACCGTCTGTCTAAAACAGTTGCCTAGTTCTTCGATTTGTTGAGAGGAGATGCTTCCATTAAGTTTGATCATCTCATAATGTTGTTGTTAATATGTATATTGCTCTCTTGGTTCAGCTCTCTATACTCAGCATCAGATCCTGTAACTCAATCCATGCTTCTCTAGAGTCCGATCATTTATGGTTTCTTATAGAACAATAATATCCCTTAGTATTCATGTACCATAACTTCTTTAGACATTCCTAAATTGATGAGCATCCCCTCAAGTTTCAATTCTTTGCCACTACAAAAAGAGCTGCTTTTAATATTTTGGTATATATGTAGAACTTTTCCTTATTTTTATGACTTCTTCTGCATATAAGCCTAGAATTGGAATTGCTGGGTCAAAGGAAATGAACATTTTTAATTGCTCTTTGGGCATAGCTCCAGATTACTCTCCAGAATGGTTGGATCCATTCATAACTCCATCAGCAATGCATCAATACCCTAGTCTTCCCATAATCTCTCCAACATTGATAATTTTCCCTTTATCTCAACTTAGCCAGTCTGATAGGTGTGAGGTGATACTTCAGAATTGTTTTAATTTGCATTTCTCTAATCAATAATGATTTGGAGCATTTTTCATAAGATTACATATAACTTTAATTTCTTCATTTGAAAACTATTCATATCATTTGACCATTTATCAACTGGGGAATGACTTGTACCCTTAATAATTTGATGCAAATCCCTATATATTTTGAAAATTAGATGATTTTCTCAGGTTCTCTGAGCATATCATCATATCATTTGCAAAGAGCAAAAGTTTTTCTTCCTCCTTGCCAATTCTGATTTCTTCAATTTCTTTTTCTTCTCTTATTGCTATAGCTAACATTTCTAATACTATGTTGTATATTATTGGTGATAATGGGCATCCTTGTTTTACCCCTGATTTAGTTGAAAATATTCTGAGTTTATTCCCATTACATATAATATCTGTTCATAGTTATATATATATATATATACATATATATATATATATATATATATATGTACTAAAATTATTTTTTTAAGAAAAGTCCATTTACTCTTGTGCTTTCTAGTGTTTTAATAGGAATGATGTTGTATTTTTATCATACCTTTTTTCAGCATCTATTGAGATAATCATATGATTTCTGTTAGTTTTGCTATTGATATATTCAATTATGTTGAGTGTTTTTCTAATATTGAACTATCCCTACATATGGGGTATAAATCCTACCTGATCATGGTGTGTTATTCTAGTATTCTACTTTCTGTAGTCTTATTGCTAAAATTTTAATTAAATTTCTTAATTTTAATTAAAATTTTTGCACCAATATTCATTAGGGAGATTGGTCTATAATTTTCTTTGCCTGTTTTGGTTGCTGGTTTAGGTATCAGCACCATGTTAGTGTCCTAAAAGGAATTTAGCAAAATTCCTTCTTTTCCTATTTTTTTGATTAAACAAATATATTATTTGTTTTCCAATTATATACAATAGTACTTCTTCCTATCTTTTTTGGTAATTTTTGAATTTTATACCTTTCCTCCCCCAGCCCTTCCCTCCTCCCTCCCCCTCACAGAAGGCAATCAGATAATCTTTGCAATGTTTCCATGCTATGGAAACATTGATCAAAGCACTGATCAATACTGAATGTGTGGAGAGAAAAAAAATAACCTTGAGGAAAAAATAAAAAATTAGAAATAGCAAAATTCTGAAGTACATAAGACAAACAATAAAAAAATGAAGTTAACAATCCTTGTTTATTTGTTTAAACTCCACAGTCCTTTCTTTGGATACAAATCCTATTTTTCATTGCAGATACCCTGAAATTGTTCCTGATCATTGCTCTGATGGAATGAGCAAGTCCATTAAGGTTGATCATCACCCTCATTTTGCTTTTAGGGTGTGTAATGTTCCTCTAGTTCTGTTTATCTCACTCAGCATCAATTCATGCAAGTCTTCCAGGCTTCTCTGAAATGCCATCCCTCCTGATTTCTAATTGAACATTGGTGTTCCCTAAAATACATATACAACAATTTGTCCTGTCAATCTCCAATTGATGGATATCCCCTTGGTTTCCAATTCTTTGCCACCACAAGCAGCTGCTTTGAATATTTTTGTACAAGTGGTGCTTTTACCCTTTTTCATGATCTTTTCAGGGTACAGACCCAGTAGTGGTGTTGCTCAAACAAAAGATATGCACATTTTAATTGCCCTTTGTACATAATTCCTAATTGCTCTCCAGAAAGGTTGGATCACTTCACAGCTTAACCAATAATGCATAAGTGTCCCAGATTTCCCACTTCCCTTCCAATATTGATCATTGCCCTTTCTGGTCATATTGGCCAATCTGAGAGGTATAAGTTCTTTTAATTTGGATTTCTCTAATCAGAAATAACTTAGAAAAATTTTTCATATGACTTTTGATAACTTTGATATTCTCATCTGCATATTGCATTTGCATATATTTTGACCATTTGTCAATTAAGGAATGGCTTTTTTTTTAAATAAATTTGACTCATATTTTTTCTAAATGAATCCTTTTTCAGAAATACTAGTTGTAAAAATTGTTTTCCATTTTGCTACATTTCTTTTGATCTTGCTTGGAGTGGTTTTGTTTGTGCCAAATCTTTATAATTTAATGTAATCAGAATTATCCAGTTTGTTTTTAATGATGTTCTCCATCACTTCCTTGGCCATAAAATGAATCCCTTTCCATAGGTCTAATAATCAAACAATTCCTTGTTCTCCTAGTTTGCTTATAATATTGTCTATTATGTCTAAGTGCTGCACCCATTTTGATCTTATCTTGCTATAGTGTGTGAGATGTTGGTCTAATCCAAATTTATGCCATATTAACTTTCAATTTTCCCAACAGTATTTGTTGAAGACAGAGTTCATACCCCAGAAGCTTAGTTATTTTGATTTCTCAAATAGTAGATTACTATAATCATTTCCTGCTTTCTCTTTTGTACCTAGTCTATTCCACTGATCTACCACTCAATTTCTTAGCCAGTACCAGACAGTTTTATGACTGATGCTTTATAATATAATTTTAGATCTGGTCAAGCTAAGCCACCTTCTTTTGCACTTTTTATGATTAATTCTCTTGATATCCTTGACTTTTTGTTTCTTCATATGAATTTGGTTACAATGTTTTTCTAGCTTATTAAAGTAATTTTTTGGAAGTTTAATTGGGAAGGCATTAAATAAGTAGTTTAATTTAGGTAGAATTGTCATTTTTATTATGTTAGCTTGCCCTATCCATGAGTAGTTGATATTTATTCAGTTATTTAAATCTGATTTTATTTGTGTGAAAAGCATGTTGTAGTTATTTTCATAGAACTTTTGTATCTGCCTTGGCAGGTAAATTCCTAAGTATTTTATATTGTCTAATAAAAAGATATATTTTAAATGGGATTTCTCTTTCTAACTCTTGCAGCTGTATCTTGCTAGTAATATATAGAAATGCGAAGGATTTATGTGAATTTATTTTATATCCTTTAACTTTGCTAAAGTTGCTAATTGTTTCTAGTAGTTTTAGATGACTTTTAGGGTTCTCTAAGTATACCATCATTTCATCAGCAAAGAGTGAGAGTTTTGTTTCTTCCTTCCCAGTTCTAATTCCTTCAATTTCCTTTTCATTTTTTTTTAGGTTTTTGCAAGGCAAATGGGGTTAAGTGGCTTGCCCAAGGCCACACAGCTAGGTAATTATTAAGTGTCTGAGACCATATTTGAACCCAGGTATTCCTGATTCCAGAGCTGGTGCTTTATCTACTGCACTACCTAGCCATCCCTCCTTTTCTTTTCTTATTGCTGAAGCTAGCATTTCTAAAGAAATATTGAATAGTAATGGTGATTACAGGCATCCTTGTTTCACCCCGATGTTATTGGTAATGCCTCTAGCTTATCCCCATTGCGTGTAATGCTTATTGATGGTTTCAGATAGATACTGCTTATCATTATAATGAACAATCCATTTATTCTTACATTCTCTAATATTTTTAGTAGGAATGGGTGCTGTATTTTTGTCAAAGACTTTTTTCAGTATCTGTTGAGATAATCATATGATTTCTGTTAGGTTTATTATTGATATAGTAAATTTTACTGACAATTTTTTTAATATTGAACCAACCCTGAACTCCTGCTATAAATCCTGTTTGGTCATAGTGTATTATCCTAGTGATAACTTGCAGTAATCACTTTGCTAAGATTTTATTTAAGATTTTTGCACCTGTATTCATTAGGGAAATTGGTCCATACTTTTCATTCTCTTCTTTGACTCTTCCTGGTTTAGGTATCAGCATAACATTGGTGTCATAGAAGAAGTTAAGCAGAGTTCCATCTTCAACTACTTTCCCAAAGAGATTATGTAGAATTGGAACCACTTGCTCCTTGAATGTTGGATAGAATTCACTTGTGAATCCATCTGGCTCTGGAGATTTTTTTCTTAGGGAGTTCAATGATTACTCATTGAATTTGTTTTTCTGAGATGGAGTTACTTAGGTTTTTCATTTTCCCTTCATTTAACCTTGGCAAATTGTTTTTCATAAATATTCATCCATTTCACTTAGATTATGAAATTTATTGGCATACAATTGGGGAACATAATTCTGAATTCTTACTTTAATTTCCTCCTCATTGATGTTGAGTTCACCTTTTCATTTATGATACTAGCAATTTTGTTTTCTTCCTTCTTTTTCAATTAAATTAAGCAAAGATATATTTATTTTATTGTTTTTTTATGAAACCAACTTTTCATTTTATTTATTAGTTAGTTTTCTTGCTTTCAATTTTTTAATTTCTCCTTTAATTTTTAGAATGTCTAATTTCTTATATAGTTGGAAGTTTCCTTTCTATCCCTGTCCAATTTTCCCCCATGTTCTATCATATCTAAATTTTCAAACAATCTATTTGGCTCCTTAAGTTCCTTCTTGTTTATTTTATGGCTATATTTAACTAATTCTGAGAGAGGGAGGTTGAGTTCTCCCACCAGTAGAATTTTGCTGTCTATATCTTCCTGTAACTCATTCAGCTTCTCCTCTAATTATCTGGACACTATACTGCTTGGTGAATATCTATTTAGTATTGAAATTGCTTCATTGTCTATGGTACCTTTTAGGAGGATATAATTTCCTTCCTTATCTCTTTTAATGAGATATTTTTTGCAGCACCCTTGCTACCCCTTCGTTTTTCACTTCAACTAAAGCATAATATAATCTGCTCCAACCTTTTACCTTTATCTATATGTATCTCTCAGCTTCAATGAATTTCTTGTGAGCAGTCTTTTGTAAGATTATGATTTTTAATCCACTCTGCTATCTGATTATGTTTTATGGGAGAGTTCACCCCATTCACGTTCAAAGTAATAATTATTAAGAGGGAAGATATTCCCTCTTTTTGTATTTTTCCCCTTTTTACACCCTACCCATATTCCCCAGTATTTTGCTTATAATATCACCTACTTCAGTTTGTTTGCCCCCTTATATCCGACCTTCTCCCCTTTTTCCCTTTTCCCTTTTCCCCTTCTTTCCCTTCCTTCTGTCAGTTCTTCTTTTCCTTCCCCTCTCCATTTTACCTCTTAATGCTTGAAAGATAAGATAGTTTCTTAACTGAGTGTGTCTATGTTAATCCTTCCTTGAGTCAAATCTGATGAGAGTAAGATTCAGGATTCTCATCTCCTTCTTTCTTCCCCTCTATTGCAATAGGTCCTTTGTTACCCCTTCATGTAATGTAATTTCCCCATTCAATCATCTTCATCCTCCCCTCTCTTTACTGTCCTCCATTTTTGAAGAGATATTGTTTTAAAATCATTCTATCAGAGTCACAAACAAGTCAAGAGTGTTCATTCCTTCTGGCTAAGGCTATTCTCTCTAGTAGAGTTATAATTCTCAAGAGTTACTAGAATCTCTCAGAAGGGATATATACATTCGAAATCTATAGGATAATATTCTTTTTCTTTTCCCTTTTCATCTTGTTGTATATCTCTTGAGTCTCCTGTTTGAAGTCGAAATTTTTTATTTAGATCTGGTCTTCTCATCAGGAAAAGTTGTAAGTCTCCTATTTTGTTAAATATCCATCTTTTCTCTGAAAGAGAAGGCTCAGTTTTGCTGGATAATGAATTCTTGCCTGCTTCCTTTATCTTCAGAATGTCATATTCCTGGCCCTTCGATCCTTTAATGTTGATGCAGTCAGGTTCTGTGTAATCCTTACTGTGGGTCCTTAGTATCTCAATTGTTTTTTTTTTATTGATTAGCAGGATTTTCTCTTTTATTTGATAGTTTCAGGAGGGGGTTGATGTTTTCTTTCAATATTATTTTGCCCCCTAATTTTATGAGATCAGGGCAATTATCCTTCACCAGGCTTTTTTGTTATCTTCAATGTTTTCAAGAAGACCAATGATTCTTAAGTTGTCTTTTCTGGATCTATTCCCTAGGTCAGTTGTTTTTGCTGATGAAGTATTTTACATTTTCTTCCAGTTTTTCATTTTTTATTTTTGTTTAACAGATTCTTGTTCTCCCATGAAGTCATTAGTTTCCACAGATTCCAATCTTAGTTTTTAGAGAATCATTTTCTTCATTTACTTTTTGCAATTTATTTTCCAATTAGTCAGTTCTATTTTCCATTTGTCCAGTTCTGGTTTTGAGAGAATTATTTTTATTTGGCACTTGTCCAGTGGTGTTTTCATTTTCTTGTTGAATGATGATAATTTTCTCTTGCAAAGTATTAATTTTCTCTTGCATTTATTTTCTCAATTTTCCCAACATTATTTAAACTCCTTCCTGATCTCTAAGAGGACTTTCTGGTCTGTAGACCAATTCATATTATCCCCAGAAGTTCTAGATCTCTCTGAATTAGGATCTTTGTCTTCAAGGTAGCTTTCAAAGGATCCCTTCCCTTAGCTGTATTTCTTCATTTTCCTAGGATCTTGTGTTAGGGGAGGGGCTAATTCACAGATCTTTGGTGTTGAAGTACCCATACTTTGTTCACTGCCCTTAGTAACTCCAAGTATGTTGCCCAGTAGGGGATGCTAGATACTTTCTCAGGAGTATCTGTGATGTTGATTTGTGATCCACTAGGCCTGGGGGACTGTGAGGGGGGGACAACAGGATCTGGATTATCTTAGAACAACATAGGCTGAAACTTTGGGCTATATAATTAATCTCCCTTTTTTTAGGTTTTTTGTAAACCAATAGGATTCAGTGACTTGCCCAAGGTCACACAGTTAGGCAATTATTAAGTGTTTGAGGCCAGATTTGATCTCAGGTCCTCCTGACTCCAGGGCCAGTGCTCTATTCACTGGGCCACCTAACTGCCCTATAGTCAATCTCCTTAATCTTCATTTTACACTGGGGGTAGATCTTCTGAACACACCTGATCCTGGGAGGGAGGGAGGGGGATAGGGGGTCATTTCTATGTTTTTTCTGCAAAGAGTCACTTTCTCCCACAGGGATGGGGGGAGGGGATTCAACTGGAAACACAGGGACTCTACAGGGAATGCATGGCTTGTAGACTTATTCTTTAAGACCAGCAGAGATGATCAGAACAATGTCTTGCTGCCTTCTAGAACCTTCCTGCCCACTACACTGGATCTATCCCACCCACCACTCACACAGCGAAAGCCTCTGGTGCTGTTCTTAGGTTAGTCCCTGGGTTTTACTGCACTCCTTCTGCCCCTGGCTCTCTGCCCCCAGCTCACTCATGCTCCCTGAGAAAGACCTTATTGGTAGATGTTCTACTAAGTTCTTTACTAGGTTTTGTGAATCCAGATTCTGTTAAGAGGCATGATTCTTGTTAGTTCTGGGGAAAAGCCATTAGAATTTAAATTGGTGACTGGCTTCTCTCCACCATCTTATCCAGAAGTGTCTATTCCTATTTTTAAATAGTTTATGTAGAATAGGAATTAATTGTTCCTTAAATGTTTGATAGAATTTATTTGTAAATCCATCTGGACTTGGAGACTTGTCCTTAGGGAGTATTTTGATGATTTCTTCAATTTCTTTTTTCTGAAATGGGGTCTTGTAAATATTTTATTTCCTCTTCTGTTAATCTGGGCACTTTGTACTTTTGTAAATATCCATCCATCCATTTCACTTAGGTTAGTCAATTTATTGGCTTACAGTTTAGCAAAGTGGTTCCAAAATATCTCTTTAATTTCCTCATCATTGGTTCACCCTTTTTGTTTTTGATACTGGTAATTTGGTTATTTTTTTCTTTTTTAAAATCAGATTTACCAGAGATTTATCTATTTTCTTGGCCTTTTCATAATACCAATTCTTAGTTTTATTTATAAGATCAATGGTTTTCTTGCTTTCATTTTTGTTAACCTCTATTGATTTTCATAATTTCTAATTTGGTATTTAACTGAGGATATTTCATTTGTCCTTTTGCTAGTATTTTTAGTTGCATATCCAATTTATTGATCTCTTTTTCTATTTGCTTCATATAGACATTTAGAGATAAAAAGTTTCCCCTCAATACTACCTTGGCTGTTTCCTCAAATTCTGAAATTAAGTCTCATTAATATCATTGTCTTGGATATAATTATTGATTATTTCTATTATTTGTTGTTTGATCCAACTATTGTTTAAGATTAAGTTGTTTAGTTTCCAATTAGTTTTTGATTTATCTTTCCATGACCCTTTATTACATGTAATTTTTATTGTATCATTATCTGAAAAGTGTGTATTTATTATTTCTGCCTTTCTGCATTTGATTATAAAGTTTTGTGCCTTAGTATATGGTCAATTTTGGTATAGATGCCATGCACTGCTGAGCAAAAGATAGATTCTTTTCTATTCTCATTATACTTTATCCAGAAGTCTATTATATCTATGTTTTCTAAGATCTCATTCACCTTTTTAATTCCTTAATTCTGAGAGAGGGAAGCTCAGGTTCCCCATCATTAAATTTTTGCTGTCTGTGTCTCCTTGTCATTCACTAATCTTTTCCTTTAGGAATGTGGATGCTATAACATTTGGTGCATATATCTTTGGTGATGATATAGCTTCTTTACCTATGGTGCTTTTTAAGATGTAGTTTCTTTCCTTATCCCTATAAATGAGTTTGATTTTTGCTTTTAATTTATGTGAAATCAGGATTGTAACCCTGATTTTTTTTTTACTTCAGCTGAGGCATAATATATTTTGCTCCATCCTTTTACCTTTACCTTGTGTGCATCTCTCTGTTTCAAATGTATGTCTTGTAAACAACATACTGTAGAATTCTGTTTTTTAATCCATTCTGCTATCTGCTTCTGTATTATCAGACAGTTCACCCATTCATAATTACAGGTAAGATTATTAATTCTCTATTTCCCTCCATTCTATCTTTCTCCATTTATATATTTTTCTTTTTTCCTTTCCTCTTATTCCCCCTCAAAAAAGGTTTTACTCACTTTCCCCTTTTTTCTTTAAAATGTAATTTTCAGTTTATTTTCACTTATACCTCTACCTTCCATTTTATCAGTCCCTTCTTCCTTTATCTTTGCCTTATCTGTAAATTAGATAGATTTTTATTCCCTCTCTAGGCTAAATCTATTGAATAGAATTTACTCTGTGTTCACACTCTCCCTTCTTCCCCTCTGAAATTATAAATCTTTGTGTCTCTTTACTTGGTATTATTTATCCCTCATGTACTATTAATCATGTATTGTCAGTCACAGTTTGATTATTCGATTTCTTGATTAAACTCATCTTTTATGGAAGTATCAACACAGATTGATTGCTTAATATGAAGTATTGTCTCAAATTACATCAAATTATAATTTTAATCATTTTTTACCTTACCCCCTTTTCAAATACCCTCCAAGGAGGCACTATCCTCCTCCTGAGACAAAGTATCATCCAAAACCAAATCATTTCTTCAACTGTTTGTACCCCTCCACCCAGGCCTATTATCTCTCACATTTTACCCTCCCTCCACCAGTGTTCTTAACCCCTTGTTAAATGAAGCAAAGATTAAGTCAACCTGGATTTAATTAACTGCAAGAATCTTAAAGTACTAAGTACTGGGAGGTTTTGGAGGTCTCACCTGAGAACTTTACAAATGATTGCAAGTTATAAAAGACATGACCCAGGACCACCCAGTTTAATATGCCCTCATCAAAGAAAATTCTAAGCTTTGACAGCATAGCAGAATTAAAGTTGGTCAAAGGATAATGAAATATTTAAGCTTAGAGATAATACCTCTGCTTTTCATCAGGGTTTTTTGTCTCAAACATAGTGATGTCATTTTCGATCTCTTCAATGGAGAGACAAGACCCAACTCTATTAGTATCCTTTTATTCCAATTTCTTCAATTATTTTCTACTCTTTAATTATCCTAAGAGAAGTAAAATTATTAAGAATTAGAACTGTTATCTCTTCCCTTTTAGGGTTGCATACAATTTGATGGTCTTGCCCAACATTTGTTTTGTTTGCCTTTGTTTTTCCAACCCTTTTCATTTACCTTTTTATGCAACTCTTGAGTTTTGTTTATTTCGCAATTGAATTCTCTGTTCACTTCTGGGCTTTGTGTCAGGAAATTCTGTAAGTCCTCTATTTCCTTGATTATCCATCTTTTCTCCTGAGAATATTCAGAATTTTGCAGGATAGTAAATTCTGGGTTGTAATCCTAGGTCCTTTGCCTTCTGATATATGGTATTCCAGGTCTTCTGGTTCTTCAGTATTGAGGCTGATAAGTCTTGTGTGAGTCTAATTGTGTTTCCTTTTTATTTTAATTGTTTTCCTTTGGCAGCTTGCAGTATTTTCTCCTTTATTTGAGAGTTCTGACATAATAACCCTTGGAGTTTTTATCCTGGGGTCTCTTTCTGGATGGGTTCTGTGTTTCCTTTCAATGTTTTATTGTCTTCTTGTTCTAGCAGATTCAGATAGTTTTATCTAATAATTTCCTGTATGATGTTTACCAGGTTATATTTTTTTTGATCTAGGCTTTCTGGTATTCCAAAGATTCATAGATTAGCTATCCGAAATCTATTTTTCCAGTTCATTTGTTTTTCCTGAAAGGTACTTTATGTTTTCTCTCAATTTTTTTTGCCTTTTTATTTTTTTGATGTAATTTTGTAATCTCAGATTCAGTGGTTTCTATTTGTTCAATTAATTTTTAGAGTTTTATTTATTTCAATTACCCTCTGTGTTTCCTTTTTTTTAAGGTGTTGAATTCTCTGATCAATTTTTCATAATGTTCCTGAATAACTCATTTTTTCCCATTTTTTTCTGCCTTTCTTCTTAGGTTATTATATTCTTTTTTAAACTCTTCCATGTGATTTTGGATTTGAATCAAAATCATAGACTCTTTTGAGATTTCCTCTGTGAATCATTTTGCACTGATTGCTTCTTCAGACATGGCATTGTTATCATCTTTGTCCATAAAGTAGTTTTCTATAGTGTGTAATCTTTTAGCTTTTTTTGGCTCATTTTGTTGTTTTAACTCTGCTCCTGGGGTATAGGGATTATAGATCCAAACTTTCTATCCTGGGGCTGGGATCTCAACCCTGACTTGCCATTGACTAAGATGTTCCCTATGCAGTCCAGACCTTGCCTTTGCAGAGGTGTCTTTCCTCCTTTATGTCCAACAGTGGACTTTATGACTTAGCAGTGGTTTGTTCCCAACCTGGTCCTGTATTTTGCCCTGGTGTTCCCAGGGTTCAGATTATATTTGGGGTTGGGTATTGGGAGCTTCCCTTGCTATCTAGATCCAAGGACTTCTGCTACTTTCAAGTTGTTAGGATGCATACTGAACTGTGACTAAAAGTCTCCCACTGGCTTTCCCACTCTCCCATCTCCTGGACTTTACTTCCCCAAACCTTCAGTGAAGATCCTTCATGATGTCTACCATCGAAAACTTCTTTGAATCCTCTCTATTTCTTGGTAGGGTCTACAGTTTGAACATAAGTGCAGAGTCTTAATTTATTTGATAGGGTAAAGCTCTGGGAGCATGTTCACTTCACATTGCCATCTTGACTCTGAATAATATTCTTTTTACAGTTGGCTGTGTCTCAGGCTTTTTCCCCAACACTTACTCTATGAATAAATGATATTGACTCCCTGACTCTTCCAACAAGACACTCCATCTCTCATCTCCCAGCATTCTGTTTAATTTTTTTTCTGTTTGAAATTTAATTGATACTGCACAATAATGAAAATATCAACTCATAAGATTTTAGATACCACATATACTTTGTTATTTCAATTAAATTTTATTTCATCTTAAACAAATATCAAAGCTTTCTCTCCTCCCATGGAAAAATCAAGAAAAACAGAATATATGTTATAAAAATTTATACCTGATAAAACAAAATTTCCCATTGGCTATAGAGGAGTAGGAGGAAAGAGATTTAAAAAAAGATAGATTACAGATAGATAGAGTGAATGAGTGACTGGATGAGTGAGTGTTGTGTATATGTGTGTGTACATGTATGTGTATATGTGTGAGAGAGAGAGAGAGAGAGAGAGAGAGAGAGAGAGAGAGAGAGAATTAATGTTTTTATTCTGTCTCCCAGGAACACTGAATTAGTGGTGAAAACTGAATGATTGCTCTGGGGGGCAATACAGGGTGAGGTTTCTGTGAACACTAGTCACGACATTTATTTCAGTATCTTTCAGGATGACCTAATCTACAAATAAGCAAATTTTCTTTCTTTTTTCCTAGATGTACCATATAGTTGATTTATTAACATTGAACTCACAGCCAACAACTCCTTTTTTCTTAGCGGATGAAGTTTATCTATTTCTCTGTAAGGTCAACCATACTTTCTTGCACTCCTTTTGGGAGCCATTTTAAGCAGTGAAATCACCAAAAAGCAGAGATTTTCAAAAACCAAACAAAACGGCATGCCACCAAATAAATCATGAGACTCATTTCCAGAATTTCTAATTTGTTTTTAATGGGGAATTTAAAATTTCTTATTCTTCTAGAATTTTTAGTTGCATACTCAATTCATTGATCTTCTCTTTCTCTATTTTATTCATGTAAACATTTAGAGACATAAAATTTCTCCTAAGAACAGTTTTGTCTTCATTCCATAAGTTATAATGTCTCATTATTGTAATTCTCTAGAATGAAATTGTTGTTTCTATGATTTTTGCATTATGACCTGAAAATGATACATTTAATATTTTTTCCCTTTCTGTAATTGATTGTAAGGTTGTATGCCCTCATGCATGCTCAATTTTTTGTGTAAGTGCCATACTGATGAGAAGAAGATATATTCTTTTCTATCTCCATTCAGTTTTCTCCAGAGGTATATCTTATGTAGCTTTTTCCTAAAATTCTATTTACCTGCTTCTTTCTAGTTTGTGTATGTATATGTGTGTTTATGCATGTTAGTTTTATCTAATTATGAAAGAGGTCCCCTAATTGAATAGTTTTATTTCCATTCCTTTCTTAACTCACTTCCCTATTCTTCTAAGACTATGGATATACTATTACTTAGTACATTCATTTTTTTATTGCTTTTGCTTCATTGTCTATAAAACCATTTAGCACAATGTAGTTTTCTCCCTCATTTCTTTTCATTAGATCTATTTTTGCTTTTATTTTGTCTAAAATCAGGATTGCTACTCTGCTTGTTTTTAACTTCAGATGAAGCATAATATT
Organism: Macrotis lagotis; assembly: GCF_037893015.1. Taxonomy (NCBI): domain Eukaryota; kingdom Metazoa; phylum Chordata; class Mammalia; order Peramelemorphia; family Peramelidae; genus Macrotis; species Macrotis lagotis. Next base: position 524,132,872 of record NC_133658.1, read on the forward strand.
TTCTGCTTAAGCCTTTTACCTTTAATCTCTGCATATCTCTATGCTTCAAATATGTTTCTTGTTAGTATTTTGTAGGGGTACAGTTAACTGGTACATCGACCCTGGAATCAGGAGGATCTGAGTTCAAGTGCAGCCTTAGACACTTAATACTTACTTAGCTGTGTGACCTTGGTCAACTCATTTAATCCTATTGCCTTGCCAAAATAAAACCAAAGCAAGATAGTATATGATAGGATTCTGGTTTTTAATCTACTCTGTCATCCACTTCATTTAATGAGAAATTTCATCCCATTCAAATTAACAGTTATAATGTATATTTCCCTCTCTTCTGTTCACCCTTTTTTTAATCCTTTTTTTCATCTTATGCTTCTTATCATTGTTTGGTATCTTATCATCACTTCGCTCAATCTGTCCTCTTTTCTTTCAGGACACTTTTCTTTTCTTTCCCCTCCTACCTCGTTACTGGTTAAGATAAATTTCTAAATTCAGTTGAATGTATGTGTACATTTTAAGCCAAGTCCAGTGAGAGCAAGATTCAAGCAATGCTCGCCTTGTCCCTTCTTTCCTTTTTTCTATAAATTATCCTTTGTGCCCCTTCATTTGATATAATTTAACTTATTCTGAATCCCTGTTTGATTGCTTGTTTGGTTTTGTTTTGCAATGGGGTCAAGTGACTTGCACATGTTCACACATCTAGGCAATTATTAATTGTCTGAGGCCATATTTAAACTCAGGTCCTCGTGACCCCAGGGCCAGTTCTCCATCCACTGTGCCAGTCAGCTGCCAACTTTTCATTTTTGATATTAGTAATTTGATTTTCTTCTTTCATTTTTTAATCAAATTAAACAAAATTTTATCTATTTCATTGATTTTTTAAAATAAAATCAACTTTTGGTTTTATTAGTTCACTTGTTTTCTTGCTTTTGCTTTTATTAATTTCTTTAATTTTTAAGATTTCTAAATTGCTATTTAATTGGGGATTTTTAATTTGTTCTTTCTCTAACTTTTTTCAATTGCATGTTTAGTTCATTGATTTCCTCATTCTCTACTTTATTCATGTAACCATTTAGAGATATATACTATATGCCTTCATATCTGCTTTAGCTGTATCCTGTAAGTTTTAGTATGTTCTTTTTCCTTGTCATTGTTTTGGACAAAATAATTAATTCTTTCTTTGATTTGTTGTTTGATCCACTCATTCTTTAAAATAAGACTATTTAATTTCCTATTAGTTTTTGGTCTATCTTTCTATGGCCCATTATTGTATGTGATTTTTATTGCATTATAGTCTGAAAAGGATATAGTCAATATGCCTTTCTGCACTTGATTATGAGGTTTGTAACCTAGTACATGGTTAATTTTGGGTGCCATGTACTGCAGAAAAAAAAGGTATATTCATTTCTATCCCTGTTCAGTTTTATCCAAAGGTCTATCATGTCTAGGAATTCTAACATTCTTTTTGCCTCCTTAACTTTCTTCCTTCTATTTTATGTTTAGGTCTATGTAAGACGGGGTTATTTAGGTATTTAGTTTCCTAAGGTTGATGTCTTTCCCCAGTAGAGTTTTGCTGTCTATATATTCCTGTAAATCATTCAGCTTCTCCTCTAAGAAATGGATGCTGTACTGCTTGGCGCATTCATATTTCTTATTGAAATGACTTCAGTGTCTATGGTACCTTTTAGTTTATAATTTCCTTCTTCATCTCTTTTAATGAGATTGATTTTTTTTCAGCTGCTTTGTCCGAGATAAGGATTACTACCCCTGCCTTTTTCACTTCAGCTGAAGCATAATATATTCTGCTGCAGCTTTTTACTTTTACTCTGTAGGTATCTCATTGCTTTAAATACATTTCTTTTAAGTACCATATTGTAGGATGCTGGTTTTTAATCTATTCTACTATCTACTTACTTTTTATGGGAGAGTTCATCCCATTCACATTCACAATTATAATTACTTAGTCTTTATTGCTCTCCATGCTATCTTTTCACCCTTTTTAATTTTCTCTTTTTTTATCGTATCCCTACCTGCCAGCATTTCCTTTTGAATGCCACTTCCTTCGATGTGTTTGCCCCCTTCTATTCATCCCTTCTCTCCCCTTTCACCTTTACTTTTGCCCCTTCTTCCTTCCCTTCCTTCTATCAGTTCCTCTTTTCCTCCACTATCCTATCCCCTTTTCCCCTCTTAATATTTGAAAGGTGTAAGAAAACTCAACTGAGGTGTAGTAATCACTCTGAGCCAAATCTGATGAGAATAATATTCACGTGATTCTCGTTTCTCCCTTCTTCCCCCCCTATTGCAATAGGTCCTTTGCACCTCTTCATATGATATAATTTACTGCATTCAATATCCCCCTTCCTCCAGTCTCTTTACTGCCCCCTCACCCTTTTGAAGATGATATTATTTTTAAATCATTCCATCAGAGTCATGGACAAGTCATGAGTGACCATTAGTTCTGGCTAAGTAATATTCCCTCTAATAGAGTTACAATTCTCAAGATTTATGAGAACTTTCCTCCCAGGTGGGGAGGTTCATCATATTGGATGACAGTTTTATTTTTATTTTCCCCTGGTTACTTTTTCATGTATCTATTGAATCTCCTATTTTGAAGACCACATTTTCTGTTAGCTCTGGTCTTTTCAACAGAAAAAGTTGAAAGTTTCCTATTTTGTTAAATTTTTCTCCTAATACAGGATACTCAGTTTTGCTGGATAGGGAATTCTTGGCTGCATTCCAGGCTGTGGAATATTTTATTCCAGACCCTTTGATACCTTAATGTTGACGCAGTCAGATCCTGTGTATTCCTGACTATGGCTCCTTGGTATTTAAATTGTTTCTGTCTGTCCCCTTGCAGGATTTTCTCCTGGACCTGATAGTTCTGGAATTTAGCCAAAATATCACTTGTTGTTTTCATTTGGGGATCCCTTTCTGGAGAGGATCAAAGTATTCTTTCAATGGTGATTTTGCCCTCTTGTTCCCAGGTAGCAGGGCTGTTCTCCTTCACCATATCCTGAAGTAAGAGTCCAGGCTTGTTTTTTTATTTTATTTTGTTTTGTTTTTTTTAGTTTTTTTTGGTTTTTGCAAGGCAATGGGGGTTAAGTGGCTTGCCCAAGGCCACACAGTTAGGTAATTATTAAGTGTCTGACGTCAGATTTGAACTCAAGTTCTCCTGACTCCAGGATTGGTGCTCTATCCACTTCACCACCTAGCTGCCCTCAGGCTTGCTTTTTCTTGAAGGTTTTCAAGAAATTATATGATTCTTAAATTGTATCCCCGGACCTACCTTCCAGGTCTGTTTCTTTGCTGATGAGGTTTATTACATTTTCTTCTATTTTTTTATTTTTAACAGATTCTTGGTGCCTGATGAAGTCATTACTTTCCTCAGGTTCCAATAATTTTTTTAGAGAAGAGTTTTCTTCACTTAACTTTTGCACTTCCTTTTCCAATTGGTCAGTTCGATTTTTGAAGGAGTTGTTGTATTTTTGCATTTGCCAAATTGGGTTTTTGAGAGAATTGTTTTCTTTTTTTCACTTGTCTAATTGTATATTCAAAGCATTTGTCTATCTTATTGTAAGACGTTAATTTTGTTTTCCAAAATAATAATTTTATCTTGTTTTTCTGTTCCCAATTTTTCCATTTGATTTTTAAACTCCTTTCTGATCTCTTTTAAGATGTCTTTCTGTACTGGAGACCAAGTCATATTCTCTTCTGAAGCTCCAGGCTTTTCTGAGGATTCTTGCCTTCAGGATAATTTCAATGGGTCCTGCTGATCTATCTTCATTTTGGGCCCTTTCTCTATGGTCTTGGGTTGGTTGAAAGACTGGTTCACAGATCTTTGGTGTTGATATCCCTAGAGGCCTTACCTTGTTGAGTAACTGGAGGTTACTCAGTGGATCCACCTGTAAGTAATGTCAAAGCTTTCTCTGGATTTTCTGTGATGTTGATTACTGGCCCACTCCCTAGATCTGGGGGTGGGGGATGGAGATGGAAGGCAGGATCTGGGCTGTCCTTACACAAAGTGAACTAGACCTTCAGGCTAGACAATTTATCAACTTAATCTGCAATCATCTCTGGGGGGAGATCTGACTGCCATCCATACCCAAGCCTTGGGGAAAGGTGTAAATACCTGGGGGAGCTGTTACTTTGTTCTGGAGAAAGTCATGTTCTCCCACATGAATAGAGAGGGACTCAACTGGAAAATGGGCACTCCACTGAAAAAAAAGGGGAACTAAAGACCCAAGTCATCTTCCAGGCCAGTTGAATTGATTGGATAGAAGTCTGGGCCACTGTGCTGGAGGTCTTCCCCAAACCATACACATACACACACACACACACACACACACACACACACACACACACACACACACGAGTATTCTTCCATCACTGTTCTCAGGTCAGTCCCTTAGTCTCACTCCATTAGCCCTGTGTTGGGTTTCTCTTCTCTGCCCCTGACTTGCCTATGCTCCCCTGTGACAGATCCTGCTGTGGGATATTATCCTCATTGCTTCTCTGGGTGTGGATCCAAAATCTGTTAGGAGGCTTGTTTCATTTAGTTCTAAGGGAAAGCCAGGAAATCTTAAAAATAGTGCCTGGCTTTCTCTGCCATCTAGGCTAGAAGTCTCAGTACTACATCATTAAATCCATTATGATTGGTCCTTCCCATATATCCTCTCTGTGCTTCACCTGAGTCCAGTTAGAGATCAAACTTTCTTTCCTCTCTGGTCATTTCAACAGGAAAGTTTGAAAGTCCCCTGTTTAATTGAAAGTCCATCTTTTCCCCTGAAAGAGGATGTTCAGTTTTGCTGAGTGGTTGATTCTTGGTTGCATTCCAAGCTCTTTTGCCTTCCAGAATATCATATTCCAAACCTAAGAGCTCTTAATGTAGATGCTACCAATCTTGTTTCATCCTGACTGTAGCACCATGGGGGTTGAATTGTTTCCTTCTGGCAGGTTGTAGTATTTTCCCTTTGATCTGGGAATTTTGGAATTTGATTATAATATTCCTGGGAGGTTTGGGGGGATCTTTTTCAGGAGATGATTAGTGAATTCTCTCAATTTCTATTTTATCCCCTCTGCTTCTAGGATCTCAGGGCAATTTTATTGAATTATTTCTTGAAAAATTAAGTCTAAGCTTTTTTGCTGGTAATGACTTTCAGGTAGCCCAATAAATTTTAAATTATCTCTTCAGGATCTATTTTACAGGTCAGTTGTTTTTCTGATGAGATTTTTCACATTTTCTTCTAATTTATCATTGCTTTGGTTTTGTTTTCTTGTTTCTTGATTTCTCACAAAGTCATCTGCTCCCTTTAGCTCCATTTCACATTTGAAGAAGTTATTTTCTTCAGAGAGTTTTTTACCTCCTTTTCCATCTGACCAGTTCTACATTTTAAGACATTCTCCTCATCATTTGCCTTTTGGATTGTTTTTTCCATTTGGCCCAAACTGAATTTTAAAATGTTTTTTTCTTCAGTATGTTTTTATAATTCCTTCACCAAGCTGCTGACTTGGTTTTCAAGATTTTCCCACATCACTCTCATTTCTCTTACCAATTTTCCTCTATCTTTTATTTGCTTTTCAAAGGCTTTTTGAAGTACTTCCATAGCCTGAGATCATTTCCTGTGTCTCTTGGAGGCTTTGGATACAGAAGCTTTGTCTTTGTCATCTTCCAAGAGTATATTTTATTCCTCCATGGGACCAAAGTAATTTTCTATGGTCAGGTCCTTTTTTATCTGTTGTTAGCTCTTTTCCTCAGCCTATAACTGAATTACTTCACTTCCAAAGTTTAAAGAGTGTTTGGTACACCCCTCCTCCCCCACCGACATGTATTCCTCCAATTTCTTATCAGAAGCTCTTGGCCTATGTTCTGGTCTTTGGATGACCACAGGCACTCCCCTCTTCCCTGGTGCTGTGAGTAGGGTCCCTAATCCTCTGTGGTAGTGTGGGGGCCCCAAATTGAGCCCTGGAACTGATTATGGGCAAAGCAGCAGAGTCCTGTCCGGGGAATAGCAGAGAGAACTCTATAGTCTCTTCCTACCTCTTTATACCTATGGTATGAGTACACTGGAAGCAGCTGCTGGGTGTCTTCACAGGTTCCCATAGTGGAGCTGCCCTGAAGTCAGAACTGGTTCAGGTTATGAGCTCGCTCTGGTATAGCACAGTTCTCCTACAGTTCTCCAAGCTGTCTTCAGTGATCCCCCAATCAAGGGTCTGGAAACTACTCCTGTTGCCAAGCTCCCAGATGCCCCACAGTCTGTTCCTGGCTGAATAAATGGTGCTGAATTAATCTTGATTATTGACATATTGTTCAATGACCTGACTAGATGCTACTAGAGGAACTGAATGATAGCAATAATAGAATTTGTTTATTTAAAATTATTTTTTTCATCATAAGCATATATATATTTTTAATTACAAAATTTCCTACCACCCACCCTTCCCACTACCCTCCTTCAACAATGAACGGTCAGATTAGCATTGTAAATACATATTTTTGATAAAAATGTTTGCAGATTAGTGGTTTTTGGTATGAGGAATTGGGGTTAAGGGAAAGAAATACATAAGAGTTAATTTTTATAAAGTATTCATCAGATTCTAAAGGGTTTTTGTTTGTTTTGTTGGGGTTTTTTTCTTCCTTTGAAAGGGGATAACATTATCCATAGACAATCTAATACAGCTGTCCTAGCTCTCTGAATTGCTGAAAGGAGCTGCTTCCATCAAGGTTGATCATCTCACAATATTGTTGTTAATGTGTACATTGTTCTCTTGGTTCTGCTCCCTTCACTCAGCTGCAGATCCTCTAAGTCATTCCATGCTTCTCTAGAGTCTAACCATTTATGACTTGTTATAGAACAATAATATTCCCTACTATTCATGTACCATACTTTGAATAGCCATTCCCCAATTAATGGGCATCCTCTTAATTTCCAATGTTTTGCCACAACAGGAGCTTCTATGAACATTTTGGTATATGTGGGACTTTGCCCATTTTGTATGATTTCTTCTGGATATAGATATAGAATTGGTATTACTGAATCAAAGGGAATGACCATTTTTATTGCTCTTTGTGAATAGTTCCATATTTCTCTCCAGAATGGCTGGATTCATTCAAAACTCTACCAACAATGCATCAATGTCCCAGTCCTCCCACAACCTCTGCAACATTGCTCATTTTCCATTTTTCTCATCTTGGCCAATCTGATAAATATGAGATGATACCTCATTGTTGTTTTAATTTGCATTTCTCTAATCAATAATGATATAGAATATATGTATGTATAGCTTTAATTTCTTCATTTGCAAAACTATTTATATCCTTTGACCATTTTTCAATTGGGAAAGGACTTGTAACCTTATAAATTTTATACGTTTCTCTATATATTTTAGAAATGAGACCTTTATCATAAGTCCTAGTTGTGAAGATTGTTTCCCAGCTTTCTGCTTTCCTTCTAATTCTGGCAGCATTGATTTTATTAGTGCAAAACCTTTTTAATTCAGTGTTGTCAAAATCATTCATTTTGCATTTTATAATGTACTCTATTTCTTATTTGGGCACAAATTTGTCCCCTTTCGCTAGATCCTATTGATAGAGTATTTTTTATTCTATTGATTTATCTATGGTGTTGCCCTTTATAGCTAAATCTTGTACTTATATTGACCTTATTTTGGTATAGGGTATGAGATGTGTGTGGTTCTAGTTTTCTCATTACTATTTTTCAGTTTTCCCAGCAATTTTGTCAAATAGTGAATTCTTATACAGAAGCTGGTGTCTTTGGGTTTGTTCAACAGTAGATTGCTGTAGTCATTTACTGCTATTTCTTTTGTTTGTATGAAAATCTATTGATCTATTACTCTATTTCTTAACCAGCTCTCCTACAGATAAGTTTCAATTTTTCCTTTTAGTGAATATCTTTTGGATTAACAAGCAAACAAAAAATGCTGCATATATTCCACAAAGAGATCCAAAAGTTTTTGTTTGTTTTTTCCACAAATTTCCCATACATGAAAACAAATATTGAATAATACCTTTTTGAGGAAATACATTTTTGATATATAAAATTGTTATTAGCTGAAAAATCCAAATTATCCCCACTCCATGCTAAATGATACATTGCTTCTCTCACCATCTTGGTCAGATGAAAACCAATCTCAATTGAATCAATCAATAATTATAATGAATAAGGTCAGGAATAGCTGTTCAATCAAGGTATTTCAATAATATGTATAAGGAACTCTACATGGATTTCATTGCCCATACTTGACTTGTGGAATATCAGAAAGTGACCTTGGAATCAATGATTTTGACAGAAAGCTTAGGAACTGAGAACAGATTTGTCCTCATTATCAAAATGAAAGCCTGCAGAAAAATCACATTACATTTAAATGACTCATCTTGCATTTCCTAGCAAAAACTGCCTCAGGCTTTTAAGTTGTCTTTTAGGTTGACTTTTATTTACCTTGAAACAAATTTTGTTACTCATTTTGCAATTGTGTTCAAGAGTTATGCAGTATTTTCTGTTGAACTTGAGTTAGTAAATTTCACTTTTTCTTAATGTCAACTAGTTCAGTAAAAATACTATCAGAAGATATTATAGACACATTTTATAAAGTTTTGAAAATCCAATCAAGATATTAGAACAATTTAGAATATTTTGTTTTCAAGTTTATGTGAACATAATTTTTGTAGAAGACAATTTACCTTTTCCAGCAGCAAAGGCCTTAGTTTTTAAATGCTTTGATGATGATACCTTCATATTCTCCTTGACTGAAATCTCAAGGCATAACATACATTGCATAGAGCACAATCCATCACTAACGAGGTTGTATGGAAATAAATACATTTTCCAATGATCTTGATAATTTTGTTTAGGTGGTATTTTTAGTTTGAGTTATCTAATTAGAATATCATTTTTACTTCAACACGACTAATGAAGAGGTCTATTAGGAAAAGAATTGTACCTTTTGCTATTTTGTGCTGTTTGCTTTGCTTAAATAATTAATATTATTATTATTATTAATTCATGATTCCATTGCAGAAATCTTTTAAGTCATTTGTTCATATTGATAAGGTCAGTGTAGTAGAAATTAAGTAATATAATAGATAAGGTTGAACCATGTTTGGAGTCAGGATGACCTGAGTTTAAATCCAGTCTCAGACTAGCAGTATGATCCTGGTCAAGTCACTTATCTGTATTTGTCTTAGTTTCCTCATCTGCAAAATGACTTGGAGAAAGAAAAGATAAAACACTTCAGCATCTTTTCTAAGAAAACCCCAAGTGGGGTCATGAAGAGTTAAAAATGACTGAAAAACTGAACAACAACAAGAAAAATGTGGTGTACTATAGGCCACTAAAAGAGTATGATTTTATGAGGGTACTATTGACAACTGTCTCCATATTTTTGGACTTAAACTATTTTCTCAGACTAAATTATGTACCATTTATGATGTATGTCTGATACAGATGTCAGGTGAAGATATGACAGGTAATTCATATATTAAATAAATTCATATATTAATAAGACAAAATTGAGGATAGTAGGTGGTATAGTATATAAAGCATGAGATTTCAGTTTAGGAAGACCTTAGTTCAAATTCAATATCACATACTTTCTTAGTTGTGTGACCTTAGGAAAGTTACTTAATCTACCTCATTTTCCTCACCCGTAAAAACTATATCACCTACATTCAAGGATCATTGTGAATATAAAATAAGACAATATTTATAAAATATTTTCAAACTGTAATGTATTATACAAATGCTTGTCACTCTCACTTTATTATTATTATTATAACCACTAGTTATGATAATTAGTAATAATTTTTGTTTCTACTAAATTTAGTTTAGCTAATGAGATACAGAGCTTTTTAAATAAAAGCATTATGTTCTCTCAAACTTAATCAGGGGGGAAATTAAAAATAAACCTAAACTGGAGCAGCTAGATGGTGCAGTGCATAGAGTACTGGCCCTGGGGTCAGGAGGACCTGAGTTCAAATTTGAACTCAGACACTTAATAATTACCTAGCTGTGTGACCTTGGGCAAGTCACTTAACCCCACTGCCTTGCAAAAAAAATACACCTAAGCAAGATTCAAATATTTTTTCATAAGTCATTTTAGAGACTACTTGTCCAGACAAAGGTAATCAGCAGACTAGGTAGATTTCTTCTTCCTGCCTTTCTTCTCCCATTTTTTACTCCTTCCCCACCCCATCCACCCCTGCTCCCGGGCCCAGCAGAACTTACAAGAGGAAAAGGACAAGAATTAAATGTGGGAAGGTGTTTTGATCTTCACTTTTGGAGAGAATACCCCACTTCTACATCTATGGAATTACAGTTCATCATTGTGTAAAACAAGTTAATTGGTTGGGCTTGAAAGGGCACTGTGCCTTTATTAAATAGTCCCATTTTTTATGTAGCTAAACTAACTTCTTTAGAATAGGCTTTGATAGAGTGTTCAGTTGAAAGTTTGTTTGTTTTCTTTAAAGATAGCTGGTGAGCTATATAATCCCTTTTTGAGAATTTGGAGCTTTTCAAAAGTTTAGTAGAGGTTCAGTCAAGCTGAGCATATAATTCACTAGTTCCCCATATTTTCCCTGATCCCTTAATGAATGTTATATGAAATCCCCTGCTGGTTTGTTGATAAGTAAATAATTATAATAATAATCATTCATATTTTATGGCTAGAGTAGCTTAGCCCTAAAATTAAGCCTACAGAAAGCCAAAGCAAAGTATTAAATCAAAATACTATATTGAAGGCTTTTTTCTCTTTGATAGCATGGTCATTACACGTAATTTTTAATTTCAAAATCAACATACCTTTAATACTATAAAGCAATTATAGCTGACAAAGAATGGGTTAGAATCTGTGAAGAGCTTTTAAAGTTTTTCTTTTCTTCTTCACAGTAACCCTTTGGTTATGAACTGAAACTAAAAAATGTTAAATGATTTGTTCATTATCATTCAACCAATAAAATGTCCAAAATAGAATATCTCTCCCGAATATAGTATTCTTTCCTTTAGAATATACAGAACAGAACTTTTTTATCAAAAGGTAAGTACATATCAGAATATAAACTTCTTTTCTTCAAATAGGTAGTTAAGTGGCATAATGAGAAATATTTAGTCTCTGCAGTGACTGAAGTAAAATGAAAAAGGAAGGGATGCAAGAAACTGTGCTATCAAACGGTAGAGATCAGTTAAAGAAATTTATGAAGTATAGATTGTCTTTCTCTTGTCATCTAGTGTTTCTGGATCACTGTGCCTTTTCCCAATCTGTTCTTTTTCTCAAAGCACAGAGAGTATATAAATGCATTTCAACATTAGCCTAAGATAAGAAAAGGCCTAAGAAGGTAAATTTGCTCAAGAGAAATCTGATATAACATCAAAAAAACTCCAAAAATCAAATAGTATCCATTTTAGTAATTCAATATAAGCTGAGGCTTTCCCTATTACCATGAATAATTGAAAGGTAAATACACACACACATTCACATATACATATATAAAATAGATAGTTTTTATTTTATTCCTTTTCTCTTTACTACTTTTTCTATATATTTAAAATGAATCAAATATAGGTTTTATTTTAGAAGATAATATATTTCTTAGAGACTTCACTTTCTTATGCCAAATGACACCTTGACAAAAAGAATAAACTAATAGATTTTTCTGTGTAGTTGATAGATTGACCTTCCTCTACCCACATTGCCTTGATTTTTCTCTATTATGACCAAAAACACATCTTTAATACATAGCTGTGTTCTGTCACCATAGAAGAGTGAAAATTACTAAGCCATAGCAGTTTTATATCTCCGTACTTGGCTGTATTACTTCTAAATTCTAGGGATTCTTGATTGGTGTCCATAATCTTAAAGTCCTATTGAACCTCAGGATGACATTACAAGTAGTAATATGAAAAATAATTAATTAATTTGTACTTTTCTCAATTTCCTAAAATAATAATGTTTTCAAAAAGCTAAATGAAATTAGCAATAGTTCTTTTAGATTATCTGTGATTTATAGAATAGAGAAGTAGGTATGATTTTTTTTGAAATATAAAATTTCAAATGGTCCACAAGTTCATCAGCATAGAATAATCTTGTTTCCTATGTAAAACACAATCCCCTCCCTGGCCTCTTATCTGACATGATTATTAGTAATATTTCTATAATTCCTACATGGAAAATACAATCACTATAATAAAATTCTTCTTATACCTTTAATATTTTGTTATCTCTGTTATCTCTCATTCCTACCTACCTTATTTTCTAGTTTTATATATACCAGCAATATGTCGCAGGCTGTTTAATGGAGTTACATAACAAATGCTCATCATTTGTTAAAATAATTTCCCCCTATCCCTTGTGTCAGTTGCAACTGTAATTCTGAGATTTAATGCTTTTTAATTTTTTAACCACATAGCATCACTTAAGGAATATTGGTATTGAAGACGTAGTCTTTGTTGAGAGTGAGCAACTGGGAAATCACTGAATTTATATTCCCTGATTGATAATTTGATATTTTTGCTTCAATCTGAATTCTTCTTCAATTCTGAAACAGACTAATCATTCATGTTAAAGGTCCTTGTACTATAGATTAACACAGTGAGTTGATGATAAAGATAAACCATATATCCAATATGATATTTTTTCTTGTCAACAAGTATGCCAACAAGAATGAGTTACTGAATTTCATAAAACAGGTCATGTGATTTTCTGGGATTCAATAATTTCAGTATAAAATTTCTTCAATAAAAAAGACCATAGAATTTTTTAATAGAGATTTCCTTTTGTATTACAATTTCATTAATTAAAAACATCCCCAATCACCTTGATAAACATGATGATAAACATTTCCTTTTCCCATTGGTGTCACTTACTAGATAATTGAACAAAGTTATTTCTTTGTTCTGTATCATCAAATTTTGCATAATCTCAAAATACAGGAAATAACCTATGTAAGAAGAACTGTATTTTATCTATTTTTCAAATATTTTTTCTAAAGATATGTTCTTCTATAGAAAATTGTTTATGAAAGCCTTTTTCTTGCTTCATCATGGCTAACTTTAATTTGTTTCTATTCTATAGAAAAAATATAGAAAGATGTATAAGTAGCAATTTGCCTTTTTAACTATAATAGTGTTATCAGTGATCATTTTTTGTACTTTTGATATTTTTCCCTTCTTTGGGCTATCTTAACATTGATCCCTAGTGGCCTTTAAAATTGCTTGTTTCAGTTTGAATTTGTTTTGTACATTCACTACTAACTCCATCTTAAACAAATAATATACTCTCATAGGACATCATATACTGACAGGGGAAATCTAAATGTGATGGCTATACTGCCACTGCTTATAAAAAGAATGTCTATAGAAATGCTAGCAGTTTTTTTTTTAATATTTAATGTCTATTTGTTACTTCCCTATCAGTTCAGTTTATTTGGGTCTCATAAAAAACTCCTTCCAGGACCATTTTCTACTCTGCTGCTTTTTAACTTTTCTATGAAACATGATCCTATTAAAATCTTGCATCCATTCGTACAGATCCCTAACTTTATCCGAAATTTCATTAAATAGGATATTCTGAAGTAAGAATTCCTCTTACCAATGCAGTCACCACATGGTCTGAAACATCATTATCATCATCATGGTCATCATCACCATTATCATCATCATCATAAGCGAGAAGTTTGCCTGGAGCCTTAAGGGCTTGAATCAATTGATCAGATCACAAAATCAGTTAGTTATGTCAGAGGCAAGATTTGAATCCAGGTCTTCCTGACTCTGAAGCTAGTTTTCAATGCCATGTTGCTCCTCATTACAGTTGTTTAAAAATTATATGTCTTGCATAGGATTCAGTGTTTGATGTACTCCTTAGTTTTCATGGATTTAATTCTCATTTCTATGCAGATAATTCCCTCATATAAACCCAGTCTCCCTCTTGAACTCTAGTCTCAAATCACCATCTGCCTTGTATACTCTATAAGATTCTGTAGGTGCCTCAAATTTAACACATCAAAAACAGAATTCATTTTATTTTCTCTTAGATCTTTCTTTCTTTCCAACATTCTTATTACTAATAAAATACGTTACCCTTGGCTCCTGCTGATAAGACCAACTATATTAAGTTTCAATCCTACCCCAGGGTTCTCAGGTATTGTTAAGGAGTTTTATATTAGTTAAGTTGTATTCCAATAAATCTAGTTCCCTCTGATGCCATTCCTTCAAATGTAGGTCATGTCTTCTGCACTCCAATATCCTTTAATCATTAATAATTTGATTGTGGGCAGCTAGGTGGTGCACTAGATAGAGAATCAACCCTGGAGTCAAGAGAGCCTGAGTTCAAATCTGACCTCAGACACTTAATAATTTCCTAGCTGTGTGACCTTGGGCAAGTCACTTAACCCCATTGCCTTAAATAAATAAAACATTTAAAACCAAAAAAAAAATTTAATTGACTTTTGCAAAGAAATCTTTGCTTCAAAAGGAATAATCAGAAGTATGCTCAAATACTCTTTGCTTCTTACTTCACTTAATCCTCAGTGAAATTTGTTGTTGATTATACATATGCAATCTTGCAAAATCTGTTTCCATATTAGTTATGTTGTGGGGGGAAGGAAGTCCAAAAAACCCAACAAAGGAAAATAATGTTAAAAAGCTAAAAATTAAATTAAAAATTAAAAATAAAGTTAAAGCCCATTAATTAAGGAACAACTAAATGAATGATGATATATGAATACTATATCATATTATTGTTCTATAAGAAACCATAAAAGTTAGACCCTAAAGAAGCATGGAATGACTTACAGGATCTGATTAACACAACATTGATAGAAGCAGCTCCTCTTAGCAGTTCAGAGAGCTAGGACAAATGTATTAAACTGGCTATGGAAAATGTTATCCCCATCCATAGGATGAAAAACAGAACAAAACAAAACAAAGCAAAAACCAACCTTTCAGAATCAGATCAACACTTTATAAAAAATATCACTTCTGTATCTCTTTCCCTTCATCCAAATTCCTCATACCAAAAATGACTAATCTGTAAACATGTTTATCAAAAATATGTATGTATAATGCTAACCTATTTGCCACTGAGAGGAGGAGGGTGGGAAGGGAGGTTGGAAGGAAATTTTGTAGCTTAAAAATATACATGTGCATATGGCTAAAAAATAATAATTAAAAAATAAAGTTAAAAATATGCTTTGATCTGAACTCAGATATCATCAGTTCTTTTTATGGTGGTAGATAGCATTTTTGATGATAAGTCTTTCAGAATTATCTTGGATCATTGATTCACTGAGAATAGTTAAGTCATTCATAATTGATCATCATGCACCACTGTCATTAGTATATACCTTGTTTTCCTGATTATGCTCATTTCACATTGTATCAGTTCATATCAATTCCATGTTTTCTGAAAATATCTTACTTATCTTTTCTTATAGAACAATAATATTCCACCAGAATCATATACCACAACTTATTCAGGAGTTCTCCAATTGTTGGGCATTCCCCCCTTTTTTTTGCAAGGCAAATGGGTTTAAGTGGCTTGCCCAAGGCCACACAGCTAGGTAATTACTAAGATCAGATTTGAACCAAGGTACTTCTGACTCTAGAGCCAGTGCTTTATCCACTTCACCACCTAGCCACCCCAGGGCATTCTTTTAATATCTAATTCTTTGCCATATCAAAAGAGGTCCCATAAGTATTTTTTGTACATGTTCATTCATTTTTTTTTTACAAAAATTTCTTTGAGATACAGATCTATTAGTGGTATTGCTGAATCAATGAAATTTTTTTTAGCCTTTTGGACATAGTTCAAATTGTTCTTTGGAATGTTTGTATCAGTTTAAAATTCCACCAATAGTATATTGTCCAAATTTTCCCACATCCCTTTCAATAATTGTCATTTTCCTTTTCTTTCATATGAGTCAATATGATAAATGTGATGTAGTGTCTTAAAGTTGTTTTACTTTGCATTTCTCTCTAACAAATAGTTGATTTAGACCATTTTCTCATTACTAGAGTCAGATCTAATTTCTTTGGATGAAAACTACTTTTTTATATTCTTTTAATTATTTAATATTTGGAGGATGACATATTCTTAAAATTTTGTCTCAGTTCTCTCTATATTTTTTTAAGAAACTTGCTGAAATTTGAAGAAACTTCCTTCCCTGGTTTTCTGATTTCCTTCTAATTTCAGCAGCATTGGTTTGTTTGTGAAAAAAATTAATGTACTTATAATGATCTCTCTATTTTTTTTTGATCATAAGTTCTTCTTTTCCTAAGAACCTACAGGTTGACAAAATTTTTCTCTAAATCTACTTATAGATTACATTTTTCCTTTGTTTATTTTCTTTTTCCTCTCCTTTCATCCTGTCTTTCCTCAAAAATATTTTGCTTCTGACCCCTACCTTCCCCAACTCACTCTCTATTCTATCAATCTTTCTCTTCCCTTCTTCCCATTCTCTGCTACTTACCTGTAGGGAAAGATAGATGTCTATACCCGACTGATGTGCATATTATTTGCTCTTTGAGCCAATTCCATTGAGTAAAGTTCAAGTACTTCATATGAACTACCATTTTTCCCTCCATTGTAAAATATGTTTTGAAAAAATATATAAATATATATAAGTAATTTAATCTATTCTTCTCTCATATTTTTCCTGGATTATTCCTCTTTCTCATGATTTATTTTTTGTAATCATTTCATTATAATCAACTCACACCTGTACCCTTTGTCTATATATGTTCCTTCTAAAAACCCCAATGATGGTAATATTTTTAGGAGTTACAAATATTATTTTCCCAGGTAGAAATGTAAACAGTTCAATCTTATTGAATACCTTATATATTTTTTAATGTTTGCCTTTTTATGCTTCTCTTGAGTGTTGTATTTGAAAGTCAAGGTTTCTCTGGAGTTCTGGTCTTTTCATCAGGAATATTTTGCGGTCCTCTATTTCATTAAATATCCATTTTCCCCTGAAAAATTATGCTCTTTTATTGGGTAGGGGATTGTTTGTTGTACTCCTTTGCACTTTGGAATGTAATATCCAAATCCCTCTGATCCTTTAATGTAGAAAATATTAAATATTCTGTGATCTTGACTATACTTTCCAAAAATCTGGATTGTTAGAAATATTTTCTATTTTTACCTAGGACTTTGCATTTGGTGATCTTTTTCTGGAGGTAATCAGTGTATCCTTTTGATTTCTAGCTTACTTTGTGAATACAGTCTATCAAGACAATTTTCTTGATAATTTCTTTTTTTTTTAGATTTTTGAAAGGCAAATGGGGTTAAGTGGCTTGCCCAAGGTCACACAACTAGGAAATTATTAGGTGTCTGAGGTTGGAATTTGAACTCGGGTCCTCCTGACTCCAGGACTGGTGCTCTATCCACTGTGCCTTCTAGCTGCCCAAGTGAGATTTTCTTTTTCCTTTTCCACTAGGACAATTTTACATTTTAAAGAGTACTAATTTGATTTATGGTTATTTGGGGTTGAGTCAAAATTATTCAATACATGCAAATATGAGTGAGTCTAACACAAATGAAATATTTCACACCATATGAGTGTTTGATGCAGTGTACCTGTCACCTCTGGACTTCCTTTTTGGTCTGACTGCAAATTTTAGCCTGGATTCTTGGCTTCAGGATGACCATGATTCAAACTAAGAATCTAATTATGATCACTCTCTATAGATGACACTGAGAAACTAAGAATAAATAATATAGAACAGAAAAGAGACCTTAGGCTAAGAGAAATTGTAAAATCAGTGCCTGAGAGGGAGAATAGGGAAAAGAAGTCCTTAAGAGATTAAATGACCTTTGTAGGTCACATAGATTGCATACTTGACCCAAGATTTGAACACAATTCTTCTGCCTCCAATTCCAGTTATCATTTAAAATACATTAAAGTCCTTCTATAGTGTGAAATATTTCATTTTCAGTATATCTTTATTGAATAATACTTTAAACTCAGTCTCAAATAATCCTAATAAAATTAATTTTAAGCCTGTGCAGAGAATTCTGGACAGAAAACTAGGATGGAAACATTATCCATAAGAGATGATTCTGCCCTCCAACTAGAAAAGTCAAAAATGCATATGTAAAATAAAAGGTATAATGTTCTTTACCATCTGATGGCCTTTCTTTTATTTTCTGCTCCAAAATTCACTCAATTTTATTTTTAATATGTCATCATGTAATTTTTAAAAATCTATTAATAACCCATTCAATTCTGCCCATGGTCACTCCCTGAAACAAGACAATTATTTCTCTCCTTACATTTTGAGTGTCTAATACATTTCTCATAGCAGCTTTTCTAAATCTTATCTTTTTTTTAACAAAATATCTATCACCCTTCACCATACTTAAGATATTCCCCAACCAAATAAAGAGGTTGACCACTGTGAATTCCTATCTACTTCTCAAAACTTTCATATAACATTTTCTTTACTCAAAGTCTCTGATAAAGAGTTAACTATTCTTACCAATTCCAAGGACTCGGTTCTTTTCTTTTTTAGGTTTTTTCAAGGCAATGGGGTTAAGTGACTTGCCCAAGGCCACACAGCTAGGTAATTATTAAGTGTCTGAGACCGGATTTGAACCCAGGTACTCCTGATTCCAGGGCTGGTGCCCTATCCACTGTGCCACCTAACCGCCAAGGACTTGATTCTTGATGAATTCTTGATCCCATGTCTTCTGACAGATTTTTCCTATGATTGCATTATCATTGCTTTTATCTCTCTCATTTCTTCTCTTTAAAAGCAAACACAGGAAAGAAGTGATCACCAAATCTTTGTGTGAGGGCGAAAATGACTATCTTCCAAAGAAACTAAATTCATCTCTGGAAAATTCAAAATGTTGGTAAATTTTTGCTCACATACAGCTTAAATTTTTAGTTTCTTGACAATTTCTTCTGATTCCTCCTTACATCTGTCCTAGATCTGTCCTCTGATACAAAGCAGAATAAGTTGCAATCCACACACTGCTACCCTTACTTTGATTTCACATCCACATGATAAACATTCAATTTTCCTTCAAGCAATTGCCATATGTCATAACCACAAGGTTTTTCACTCACATCTTCTAGATATCAATGTTATTAATGTCGTTATTGAAGTAATAAATAAGACAAGTATGACTATACTTTTGAATCTTTTAAATAAGTTTTAACTTGAAGCTTATGTCCAGAAAATATTAATTTCTTTTATCATAAATATTGTGGACCCACACTTGCTCTGATTCATGTATTTTATAGAGAAAATATAGGTACAAATATATCTACTGGATTTCTAGTACTTTGAAGAAACTAGAAGAGGAAGGATTGATTGTATTGTCTAATATGCGGGTTACCAAGACCTTTTTATCTAAATAGAATCTACCAAGATAATGTATTAAGGGAATAAAGATGAAGGAGATTATCTTTGCAGATAGTGCATCCCTCAATATACACTCTTTGGTCTGCATCCTATCTATCCCTCAGGAAAATTATAAATAAGGGTTTGAGAGCTAGAGTTTCAAGAAAAGAGTTGAAACAGTGGAGTTAAATTAGCCAAGAAACTAGCTACAATAATTTTTTTTTCTTTTGAATATGCTGTACACATAATGCTTGAAATATTAATACAATGAATTTTTAATTTTCTATAACCAATAGGAAAAAAAAATTCAGATATGAAGCTTCTCTGCTCCTGAAGGTTGAAGCAAAGTAAAATGAAGTTTTGAAAATCCTATAACCATTAATATTTACAACTATGACAATTTGGATCATTATCTATGGCTAATTTAGTACCATTGATGCTCTCAATTAATATGCAGTGGTCAAAAATATTCAACTGTCCAAAGTCTTGTTTGAATAAGTAAATGATTCTAAAATTTGTCATTCTTTGAAACAAGAATTATCACAAAATATATAATTATAATTCAAAGCACTTATTTTGGTGCTTCAAGGTATTTCACTAAACTCTTCTATAGATACTAAAGATACTTTTACTATTTCTTTTATTATTATTCATGAAGGTACTTTAAACATCAGATATTTAATAACTTAGACTTGAATTCTTAAAAGAAAGCTATAGTTGACAGGACTTTAATTCAATTGTTTGTCACTTAGTGACTTCAAAGCTTTAGGAAAGTCAGTCTATAGGTTTCAGTTATTTCATTAGAGCTACCATCCTTCTGTTGGGTGGTTTCTAAAGCTCCTTTTACTTCCAAATTTATGATTTCCACTATTTAATGACCAGTTCTTCATTGTTTGAATGATCTATTCCTTTACCAATATGATTATTCCTTCAATTAATAATGTTTGTCCTTCATTCTCAAAGAAGACATGACATCAGGGAGGTGATGCCATTACAAGAACTTGAATTTGATTTGAGTAAGGGGGTGCTATGCTAAGTCACCAACTTCACTTTATCCTCCAGATCCATCTAGACCCAATGACCAGAAATGAATCAGATGACTGGTAATGGCTCTGGATCTGAGGAAATCAGGGTTAAGTGACTTGCTCAAGGTCACACAACTAGTAAGTGTCAACTGTCTAAGGCTGTATTCAAACTCCTGTCATCCTGACTCTAAAGTCAGTGCACTATCCACTGTATCACCTGGTTGGTCTTCCTTCAAGTAGGGCAGATTTCATCCTATCATAATCTGTTACCATCTGTGTTTCTCCTTCATATTCTTCCATAGAACTACTAAATGGATTCAACCTTTATAGTACAGATGTTCTCCTTGGTCATTTTACGGTTTTAAGGTAACAGAATTTTCATTCATTCATTTATCAAATTATTCAGTAATTTGTATATATAATATATTTTCAATGCACAAACCTTTCTCCTAATGCCTACTGGAAAAAAAGAAAGAAGAAAAACAACATCCTTGTACCAAATATGAGTGAGACAGTTTCACAAAGTTATCGATCTCATTCTCTCTTCCAAAGTCATCAAATTCAATGGCAGAAACAAATTCAAGACTACTGTCAATGTCCCAAAATGTAGTGAATGACTTTGAAATGTTCAATGTCTGATCAAGCTTTAAGTACTCTATGTTCATGGCCAATGGACTCAGTTGCATCTGTCCTTTCTGCCAGAAGTATTTGAGCAGATATCCCCATAACATACCAGTAAGTTTGAGATCATCGGCTATTCTAATCCTGGTTTAGCCCATCTGCTTAAACAGCTATTCCAGCTTGTGGCTTCTGCACATTCTACAGCTTCTTGGAGCCACAGAGCTGAGTGACAGGTGGAAAGCACAAGTGTATGAGTAACCCTGAAAAGGGTTTGGCAAGCCCTCACACCAGAGATGCTAGTCCTCCCTGAATACCCTAAATGTCTTATATTTGACTTATAAGAATGTGAAGGAATACTTTTGTGTTACAAGAAATAACCAGGAGATTGGTTTCAGAAAAAGCTAAGACCTATATGAATTGATGTTGAGTGAAGTGAGTGAACCACATGTTCATTGTATTTGTAATAATGATCAACTGTAAAAGACTTAGCTATTTTGTTCAGACAATTCTGAAGAACTCTTTCAAAAAGTATTATCTACCTCCAGAGTACGAACTGATGGACTTTGAGTGCAAATTAATAAACATTTTTTCTCTTTCTTTGTATTTCTTGCTTTTTGTTGCATTTTTTGCAACTTGACAAATATAGAAATATTTTCATAAAACTTCAAAAAACAAATTATTGTCATTATAAAAATATTATTATTCAACTTTGGATAAGAAGATATTGATCAAAGAATATCCACTGATGACACAAATTTGTATTTCCCAGAATAGCACTAGATCAATTGGTAGCCAGCATCATTTTCTATTTATTAAAGTATCTTCTCCACAACTGCATATGAAATCAAGATTCTGGGACTTGGGTCTAATCTTGCATTCCGGTTTAATCACAGCATCTTATGAAGCCCTGAGAACTCAGTGGATGTGCTGCCATGAGTAATTCACTTACAATGCTATTACCTAATCATGTATAGATTTTGGGCACAGCATGATGATATATTGTCAGATGCATGATAGATTGAAAAGATCCAGTTATTCTTACAGATATTGAGATAGTTCAAGCTTTGGCTTCAGGATGATGTTTGTCATCCCAACTAGATTATAGTATCTTTTTAATATTTTATTTGAATGCACAATAAAGACCTTCATTGTTTTATTTCTCCAATTTGGTATATTTAATGTTATAAATGTTTAAAAAGTAAATATTAATCTTTAGTAGACCAGGCATATTTCCTAGCCTGTAAAGTTGTGGAGAATTAATTGAAAGTAAATATATGGTATTAGAAAGATTACACTTGGATTCAGGAAAAAAAATCTAGACTTGAGAACTATTTTTGACTCTTATAGTGTCACCATTACATCCTTTATCTTCTCTAATTTCTCCCTTTTCTTTAACACTACAAAAGGTTATTTATAGCCCTATCTCACAGTTTCAATTCGAGAATCAAATGAGATTTAGAATGTAAAATTCTTTGTAAACTTTAAACAATTGACTTTAAGTCTTCAAGAACCAGCAATTTCATAAGTGTATTTCACAAATGAGGATTGAATATATCTTATTAGATGTTTTTGTGAATTATAGTCTCTAAAAATCTGCCATCTAAAGTCCAAACTTGTGCTAAGGGTCCCCAAATTCAGGTTGGCTGCTCCTTGAACAAGCTTGTCAGAAGACTGAAGTACATACATAACTATGCTATCCAGCTTTGTAGTGGCTGCTACAAATTGGACACAGCCTTTAAGAACTCAACTCCTCTTAAGTATTTAAAGAGACTTCAGAGTAGGGCTCTGGTAGAGAAAAATCCTTAAAGGGATATATGAATATCAGCTATGTCTTTGATATCATTAACTGTTTTCAATACACAGAAAAGATTGATTTATCAATAATTAGTGTATCCTTATTTTATGGACTCCATTTTCTCTAGCTTTGCATAAGTATACAGAAGATGTCTTAAAATTTTATTTTTTGAGTAACTAATTTCTCGAAGGCATCACTGGAAAAAATTTCTTCTGTAGAAAACAATAACAACAAAAAATCAACTGTTTGAAATAGTTAAGTTTGGAATAGCTTACCTCATCTGGAGTGGAGCAACATGTCATGAAATATCAACCTTTTGACACTGAAGCATTCTAGTCATGTGATTCTAGAGAAATCAATTAATCTCTCAGCATTCTAGGTAGTTCTTCCAAAAGACAAAGACTAAGGGAAAGAACTGAAAGAAAGGAAAGAAAAAAAAGAAGGAAAGTAAGAATCAAAGGACACAGTAAATTTAAAAACAATATGGAACAATTTTGTGACAAGAAAAAAGAGATTAAATTATAATTTAAAAGATTTGCAGAATTAATTTGATCTTTATTCTAAATAGGAATTTTCATTGCTATAAGTATCATATGGCAGTGGGGTGTGGAACTGAGGTCTTTTTTTAAATTTTATTTATTTAAGGCAATAGGGTTAAGTGACTTACCCATGGTCACACAGCTAGGCAATTATTAAGTATCTGAGGCCAAATTTGAACTCAGGTCCTCCTGACTCCAGGATCAGTGCTTTATCCATAGCACCACCTAGCTGCCCAGAATTGAGATCTTAAAGAAAAACTTCTCATAACTTTGAACAAACATGCTAACAATAATCAAAGGCCCATTTTCTTAAGACAGTTGCTCCTCCCCACTTATTGTCTGAATTTCCATTCATCCTTGAAATTCCATATTTATTATCTCTTCTGAAAATATTTTCCAATATTCCTAAAATATCACACTGAACCTTTTTATATTTTTTGTGGGGGATGAAGGGGAAATATCTCTAGTGTACTAGTCATGTATTTTTTGCATTATAACTCCCTGCAGTTATCTTTGCTTCAGTTTGAAGTCTTCAAAATTCGTAATACATACATACATATATATATGTATATATACATATATATACATATACATGTATATATATATATATATATATATATATATATATATATGTAAAACTGTTGGAGTCTCATCTCCTTATGCCTGGACCATTAAAGACTGTGCCTCACTCAAAATTCTTCTATGAACATGGAGATATTGACAATAGTGTTTCCAATAAGGTGGATGAATGCCAGGGTTTTCTGTGTCCCTAAGACATGACTCTTAGGATGACTAGAACTTCCCGCTTAACTATTGTACCCTAAGAAGCCCTGAAAATTTTTATCTTCCCTGTAACTATATGTAGCTTATATGTATCATCTGCTTCTAACTAGAATATGATAAGACAAATGGAAAATCCAAGAGACAGAGTTTTTGAGTAATGAACAATCAATTTATTGATTAACTAGCTAATAATAAATTGATGATCAGCTATTTCTCTTGGAAAAACAGAAACATGGAAACACGGAATGCTTATAAATACTTTTGGTAAAGGGGGTACCTTTGACAGGCAAAAATTAACCCTGACTGGTACACAATTTTATGAGGAGATGGACTAAAAGTCTTTAACTCCTTCTGCTAAGAATACGGCTTGGTTATCTGAACAAAGGAATCCATCTTTATCAAGACCACTCTGGTTGGTTTTCTCCTGCTTGAGTTTGGTCATCCTAAACTCCAATAGAAGTATGTAAGGGTTTAGACTTGATGCTTTGAGGCAAAAAATTTACTTAGGTTCATATTCTATTTAAACTCTAATCAGAAGTGATTTCTCCAAGTTGAGTAGGGAATCTTTCAAGACCATGGATCATCTACCCTGAATATGACACCAATCTCATCTATTAGACTTGTCCTGAAGAGACGGGGGTGGGGGGCAATCTGTAGGGGCTGATCACTGAATGAAAAATTTAAAAGCCTGGATCTTAATTAATGATGGGTTAATACTATAATAGAAAATAATCATTTCTCTTAGTAAGTAATTTGAGAAGAACTATCAGAATTTTTATGTCTGTTCTTAAAGCTTCATACATACATGTGCTTTATAAATACTTTTCCATGTATTTCCTATTCACCTTCACTTCAGTGAATCAGTTTTGCCCTTCCCTCCATATCTCTAACTGATCTCATTCTTTTATATTAGTCTAGGTCTAATAAGAACAAATTACAAAACATATTCCTCAATTGGGAAGATCATATATAATGGATGTTAGTTCAGTTTGACAAATATTTATCATCTATTGTGTACATACTGCTATCAAAAAATAGAAAGACAAAATTTAGACAAAACAATTTGGTTCTTATGAAATGTGCATGTATAATTTATGTGTTTATATTTTATAAATTCTCTATTTTCAAAAGACATAATATTTGATCCCTTTTTCTTTGTGAAGGATACAAAAAATTATGGTAATTTTTCATTTGATTATTTGTATAACATCTTTTATCTTTTTAAATTCAAGTACAATGACATCACTTGATTAATTCAATTTTAAGTTTATGGTCTATTCATGATTTTAATGTTGAAACCATAATAGAAGAAAATAGTAAACAACTAATTTAAAATGCAATGAAATTCTCTAAATATGAGGGCCTAAGAAGGGAAAGAAATAGCATTGACAAATAGTTGTCTTGTTTTTATACTTAAATAATTTCTTTAAAAAAATATTTTATTACCTGTAGAAATCCAAAAAATCATTTTGTCATAGAATGTGTTGCAATATCCTGCATAACAAAATTATTTTGAATGGCTAGAGAGAACTCCAAAACACATATTTTATTCAGAGTGTAATATGCCCTTATTTTGCAAAATGAGAAGAGAAGAAAATTTATGTAGATATATTTAATTAACTAAGGTAAAACATTGGGATCTGGTGTTAGGAACAGAGATGATTAGTGATCTGAACAATGTCTATATATAAATAATAAATTCAGGAATGATGTGTTATGTGTCTGGATTTTTTTAAAAGAATTTCTTAAATTCCCATAAAGACTTCAACAGAAGAAATAACTTAGATTTGACAACTATCTGTTTGACTCTACATAAGAAACGCTATGTTGACTATCCAAGCAATAGTTAGCAAAGGATTTTTTTCCAAAACAGTAGTTATATTTCTTATTTCTTGTATGCAGAGAGTTCTTAAAAGTTAAAAACAGCTAGATAATGACAACAGTACAAACTGAACATATAAAATGTATGCTTGAAGAGATAGAGTAACATGCACATAGATTCTGATGTTTCCATACTTCAGGGATCCTTGATTTATTCAGTGTATTGTACTCTTAATACAGAGAGATATTAAAGTACCCTTGATCCTTTTACTAGGTAATTTAATGTTACTGACATCAAAAAAGGGCAACTAGATGGTGTAGTGGGTAGAGCATTGAGCCTGACATCAAGAAGACCTGAGTTCAAATTCTTCCTCAGTCACTTGGTAACTGTGTGAGCTTGATCAAGAACTTAACCATGATTGCCTTAAATCCAGGTATATCTCCAATCATTTTGATTCATATCTGGTCACTGGACCCAGTTGCCTCCAGAAGAGGAAGTGAGACTGGTCACTTAGTACAGCACCCCCTCACTGAAATCCAATTCATATGCATGAGTTCAGGTTCAAATAGTGAAAAAATTTCACAAAGATTCATGTCTCAATTATGGGGACCTATACATTTTAATAAGCAGGTTCAAGGTTATTGCATAGTTTTATCCATGGACAATAAATAACTATCAGGGGGAAAACAGTGCTTATTTCAGAGTACAAGGAATGGCCTTTGTGTCAAGAAAGGGGTAAATATCTTCCAGTATAGTGTAAAGTATAATGTCAAAATGTTCTGGAATAACAGAGATTCATTTCTAGGGAACAAAGAGCTACTTTCTTGAGTTCAAATGCACAGAATTTAACTATTTGCTTATCAGCATCACCTCCCTGATGTCATGGTCTTCATTCTTGAGAATGAAGGACAAACATCATCATCACCATCATACCACCATCACAATGGTCATGATCAAAAAATACACATCAGCTGTTGTCCACATCAACCTTGAAAAGTAAGACTGGACTTTGATAAATTGGTCATCACAGGAAAGACCAACAGATCCTGATTTGGTCTTAGTTCTAAAAAAAGGTGTTTTCCAGACATGTGATCCATTTGTAAAACCTTGGAAAAGTCAATGCTATCTATCTTCATCTCCCTAAGTCATCTATATGGCTCTTCAGTGAATAAAGTCCTGGACCTAGAGTTATAAATATCCCTTTTACTGAGTTCAAATCTAGTCTTAGACACTTACTAGCTATGTGACTTAGACAAGTCACTTAATCCTGTAGGCCTCAGTTTTCTCATCTGTTGAATGTGCTAGTGAAGGAAATGATAAAGTATTCTAGTATCCAATCCAATCCAAAACCCGAAAGAGTCACGAAGTAACACATGACTGAAAAATAATTCAACAACAATTATAGCAAATACCTATCTCCATGCCATGATGAGGCAATTAGGATTTCAGTGGAGGAAAAACTGTGGTATATTGTATTTTTTTCTCCATAATAGTCCAATGGACACTCATATTGTAGGGTTATAGTGTAAATAAAAACTGTAAATGTGGAAAGATATTTACTTTTGTTTTTATTTATGCGAGGGAAAAGCAGTCGATTTTTGATCATGTGAATTACAGGATCAAAATAATGCTTTAGGAAACAATGTGCCATGAATGTTAAGAATCATTTGGTTATAGAAGAAAGAAAATCAGAGATATAACTGGAAGGTATCAATTACTATGATTACAGGACATCACACTTAGCAGGAGTCAACTATACTTGGAGTCCTTCAGTTGCACTGAAGAAATAGAACTCAACACCTCATGAGAATAATTGCTTAAAATAGAAAGTTTGCAGATTGTAGGATAGAGAACCTGTAGCTTCCATTGTTTTACTTAAAATGGACACATGTTGGTATTACATCTTTTGAAATATAAGTTTTGAATGTTAACTTCCCTATTCAAGTATAGGATTATTCTTTGGGCCACTTGTTTTGAGTCTCATTTTCTATTCCTTGTATTTAAAAATCTCCTAATATTGATTCTGGATTCAGGATGTTTTCTGTTCATTGTTCTATACTACTTTTTTTTCCTAGATGAAATTCTTCTATATTGTATGAATATATCTATAGACTACTTCTAGACCAGGAAATTGATCATGCCATAAATGAATTCTAAAAGTAAGAATGAGGAATCATAGGGCTACTCCTGATCTAGAAAGATTTTAAATTAAATTCTATTCAGCATTTTAAAGCAATTATTCTTTAACTGTATAATTATTCTAAAATAGACATAATTTTACTGAAAATCTTTTATTAGATAAATATGTCAGAAATATCAGAGAAATATAAACAAGGAAAAGAATAATTATAAATAATAAATAATTAATGTAAAACTTGTTAAATTTTAGCAAATAGTTAGCATCAATATACCAAAACTATTTTTATGAGCAAATTGGATCTGTAAGATGTATAAATGATTAAATGTAAGTCACAAAAACATTCCAAATCCCAGGAGTTTATACAAGAATCATAGAATTAACAAGCTTCTTTGTAAATTCTTGTTGATTGATTTTTTCTGTTCCCCATTTGCTAACCATATTTTTAATTGAAATTTTTATTTCATTTTTCCAATTACAATGACAATATTTCAGCAATCATCTATTTGCAAATTTATGAGTTCCACATTTTTCTCTCACCTTCTCTTCCTTCCCCACTCCCAATGGTGGTAAACAGTCTTGTAAAAGTTGTAAATATTTGTGTTTGACATGTTCACTTATTAGTCCTGTTGTAAAAGAGGAATTAGAGAACTAAGGGGAGAAAAAGAGAAAGGAAGGGAAAACAAAAAAAGAAATTTTTAAAAAGAGAACATAGTATTCATTCAGACTCTGTGATTTTTTCTGTAAATGTGAATGACACTGTCCATAACAGGTCTCTCAGGATTATCCCTGATCTCTGAACTGTTGACAGGAGTTGATCATAGTTGATCATTTTACAATATTTTTGTTAATGTATACTATGTTCTCTTCATTCTGCTCACTTTACTTAGCATCAAGTATTTCTTTCCATACTTAGCTAAAGCCTAACCATTCTTGATTTCTTATAGAACAATAGCACTTCATAACATTCATATACCATAACTTTTTCAGTCATTCCCCAATTGATGGACATCCCCACAATTTCCAATTCTTTGCCACTACAAAAAAAGCTGTTATAAATATTTTTGAATATGTGAGACGTTTTCTATTTTTTTATTTCTTGGTATAGCTCTATAATTGGCTTTGCTGGGTCAAAGGGTATGATCAGTTTTATTGCTCTTTGGGTATAGTTTCAGATAGAATGACTGGATCAATTCACAACTCCACCATAAATTTATGAATATTCCCACACCCACTCCAACATTGATCATATTCCTTTTTTGTCATCTTAGTCAATCTGAGAGGTGTGAGTGGTAACTCATTGTTGTTTTAATTTGTTTTTACTCTAATCAGTAATGATTTTAGCATTGTTTCTTTTGACTATAAAAAACTAATTTCTTCATCTGAAAATTGGCTAGTCATATCCTTTGACCATTTTTCAATTAGGGAATCACTTGTAATCTCATAAATTTAAGAGAGTTCACTATGTATTTTAGAAATGAGTCCTTTATGAGAACACCAGCTGTTGAAAATTACTTATCAGTTTTAGATTTTCCATGTAATCTTAACTGTTTTGGTTTTATTAGTACAAACACTTTTATAATTTGATATAAACAAAACCATCCATTTTGCAATTTATAATGTTCTCTATCTCTTTTTAGATCACACATTTTTTTCACTCTCCATGGATCTGACAAATAGAGTATTTCTTGTTCTCTTAATTGGTCCATTTAAGACCTTATTTTGGTATAGGGCATGAGATGTGGGTCTGTGCCTAACTTTTGTCATATTGTTTTTCAGTTGTCCCAACTGGTTTTGTCGAATAGTGAGTTCTTATCCCAGAAGCTAATGTCTTTGAGTTTGTCAAGACAGTAGATTACTATAGTCATTTATTACTGTTTCTTTGGTATTTTCTCTAATCTACTGGTCCATTACACTGTTGCCTTAACAAGTACCAGATAATTTTGATGACTGTTGCTTTATAATATAGTCTTAGATCTTGTACAGTTAGGTCACCTTACTTTGCGTTTTTTTTTTTTCAGCAATTCCCTTGATATTCTGGACCTTTTGCTGTTCTACAAGAATTTTGCTATTATTTTTTCTAACTCTGTAAAATAGCTTTTTTTTGGTAGTTTGATTGCTATAGTGCTGAATAAGCCATTTAATTGGGATACAATTGTCATATCTATTATTTTAGCTAGATCTAACCATTTTTACAATTGTTCAGTTCTGACTTTTTTTGAGAAGTATTTTATAATTGTGTTCATACAGTTTCTGGTTTTGTCTTGGAAAATAGATTCCCAAGTATCTTATGTTGTCTAGAGTTACTTTGCTGAAGTTGTTGGTCATCTCAAATAGTTTTTAGTTGATTTTCTAAGATCCTCATACCATGTACAAAGAGTACAATGTACAATTCTAATTCCTTAGCAATTATATTTTCTTCTTTTATTGATAAAGATAGCATTTCTAATACTATATTGATTAATATTGATTAAAGATGATAATGGGCACTTTTGTTTCAATTCTGATATTATTGGAAATCTCTTATTCTCTTTACATATAATGCTTGTTAATGGTTTTATATAGATACTCTTTATTATATTAATAAAAACTCAATTTAGTTCTATGATCTCTAGTGTTTTAATAGGAATGAGATTATATTTTGTCAAAGACTTTTTCAGCAACTATTGAAATAAACATATAATTTCTGTTATTTTTATCATTTGTAGGCTTAATTATGTTGATTATATTCCCAATATTGAATCATCCTTGTCTAGTTAGTGTAAATTCTACCTGATCAGGATATATTATAACTTGTAGTGTCTATGATAAAATTTTATTTAAAATGTTTACATCAATATTCATTAGGGAGATTAGTCTAAAATATTCTTCATCTCTTTTGGCTCATCCTAGTTTAGTACCATATTGGTATCATAAAAAGGACTTTAGCAGAATTCCTTTTCCTCCTATTTAAAAAAAAATAGTTTATATAAAATCATCATTAAATGCTCTTTAAATGTTTTTTACATTCACTTGCCCTTCCAGGCTTTTTGGGGCCTGGAATTTTTTTCTTAGAATCCTAATGATGGTTTCTTCCTTTTCTTTTTTCTGAAATCGGGTTATTTGAGACTTTATTTTCTCTTCTGTTAATGTGGGTAGATTATATTTTTGTAAATATTTATCCATTTTACTTAGATTATCAAATTTATTGGCATACAGGTGGGCAATTTAGCTCTGAATTATCACTTTTATTTTGTCCTCATTGATGGTGAATTTACCCTTTGTATTTTTGATATTGGTAATTTGGTTTTCTTCTTCCTTTTTTAAATCAAATTAACCAAATATTTGTCTATATTATTATTTCATAAAAACCACTTGTTTTATTTATTATTAGTTCAATGGTTTTCTTACTTTGAACTTTTTTTCCTTCAAAATTCAGGTATTCAAATTTGGTATTTACTTGGGTAAATTTTTTCTTTTTCTCACTTTTTTTACTTGCATGTCCAATTAATTGATTTCCATTTTTGTTATTTTATTCAAATAAACAATTAAAGATATAAATTTTCCCCTAAAACTGCATTGGCTACATTACATAAATTTTTATATGATATCTCATTATTGTCATAGTCTTGGATGAAATTGTTGATTATGTTTTATGATTTGGTGATTAATCCACTCATTAAAATTTAGCTTAGTTTCCTTTTAATTTTTGATTTATCTTTCCATGAATCTTTATTAAATATAATTTTTCTTTCAACCTGATATGAAAATGGTACATTTAATATTTCTACCTTTCTGCATTTCATTTTAAGGTTTTTATGCCCTATTACAAGATCAATTTTGGTATAGGTGCCATGTACTATAGAGAAAAAGTCACATTCCTTTCCATCCTCATTCCATTTTCTCATGAGGTCTATCACATCTGAATGTTCTAAAAAGCTTTTTAACTTCCTTCTGGTTTATTTTGAGATTAGAGTCATCTAATTCTGAGAGTGGGACATTGAGTCCCCCTGCAATTAATAGTTTTTACTCTCTCTTTCTGTATCCTTGTAATTTGTTTAGTTTCTCCTCTAATTATATGGATGCTATATCATTCAGTGCATGTATATATATATATATATATATATATATATATATATATGTATGTATGTATGTATATTTATCAATGATATAACTTCATTGCCTGTGGTATCTTTTTAAGAAGATGTAGTTTCTTTCCTTGTTCTTTTTAATGAGATCTATTTTTGCTTTTGCTTTGTCCAGGATCAGGATTATTACTACTGATTTTTTTTTCTTCTACTGAAGCATGATATATTTTGTGCCAGTCTTTGAACTTTACCTTATGTGTAACTACTTCACGTGCATTTCCTATAAATAGCATATTGTAGGATTTTGATTTTTAATCTATTTTGCCATCTGAATTTGTTTTACATGAATGCTCATTCCATTTATATTTACAGTTAAAATGACTAACTCTTCATTTCCCTACATATTATTTCCCCTATTCATTCTTTTCTCTTTCCTTTCCCCTTATCCTAGCAATGTTTTGCTCCCTTTCCCCTTTAACTTATTTTTTAAAAAATAACATTAATTTTTCTTTCACTTTTACCTCCTCCTTCCCTTTTATCATGCCCTTCTTTCCTTTTCTTTCCCTTTCCCCCTCAAATTTCCTGTCAGATAAGATAGATTTTTAAACCCAATGGGAATGTATCTCTCAAGACTCGGATTTACTCAGTAGTCACACCCTCCCTTCTTTCCTTCTACTATAATGTCTTTGTACCTCTTCATGTGGTATCATTCATTGTCTAATGCCTAGCCTTCTCCTAATACAATTTTTTTCATTTCTTTATGTATTAACCCTGTCTTGTACATTCAATTCCTCTGTTAAAACATATTATTTTTATATTTCCTGACAGAAGTACCTTATTCAAGTGTTGTCACCTAGTGCTTTTATGAAAGTAATTTTCATAATAATATACATTGATAAATGGCCTCTTCTTGAAAACTTTCACATATGTAGCACTCATAACTTCTTCCAACAGGTTATTTTGTTTTGGGACAGTTCTGATTAAGTTTCTTTTCCTGACATTAGAAAAAAAATTGTTTCTTTTCAACATTCAGCATCTGCTTCTTGTTTTTCCTTCGAGAGGCAAACAAAACAAGTTTAATCCCCTTCTTTATTAAAACACTTCTGCTGCTTGAAGTCATACATCTTGTTCCCACTGGTCCTTCTCTACTTCACTTTAAACATATCTAGCTTCAGAACCTATCTTTAAATGTAATTCAATCAATACTTACCAAATACTGAGGATTTGTATTGAATTCATAGATCACTAAATCCTCAAAATAATTGACCAGATATGATGCTACAAAGTAAACTTATGAAATTGATTTTCTACCCAAATATAAGATTTTCCTTTTATCTTTTCAGAATTCCAAATGACTACATTTAGTCTAATTGTCTAGCCTTTAAATACTCTTTATTTCTTAATAGTTGTCAAATGTTAACTATCCATCAAATTTAGTCATCTGTCAGATTTGATAAATATGACAACTATTTAACCAAATATTTCCCTCTGTGGGGTTTAATATATTTAATTTAATATATCTCTGAGGCACAACAGTGATATTTGACAAGTTGAAAATTTTTTAAATTCAGTCATTAAACTCATTTTATGCCCAATTATTTTATTAACTTTTTGGAATCTCTCTATATTCCCACAAGAGCAATGTTAGGTTAACATATAAGTAAATTGTATCTATAGTATTCCCTAAGCTTGGGAATCAGTGTCAAGAAAGAAAATAGACTAAATTTGTCATGACTTACTTTTGATGAAGCTATTTTTTTTGTTTTGCTAATAAAATATCCTGGATAGTTTGCAACTGCTATTAAATAAAATCTCCATTAAAATTTTTTAATGGAAAATTTATTTTATTTTTTCAATAAGGTGCAAGGGTAACATTCAATATTCATCCAATTGCAAATTTATAAGTTCCACATTTTTCTATCACTTTCCCTTCCCTCTCTCTCCCCATGGCAACAAATAGTTTGATAAAAGTTATACATGTACATTTGTACTAAATATATTCACATTTTAGTCATGTTGTGAAAGAGGAATTATAACTTAGGGAAAAGAGAAAAAATCATGAGAAAAGAAAGAAAAATATGGAAGAAATTTTTAAAAAGGTGAACATAATATGCATTCAGACTCCATGGTTTCTTCCTCTGGATGTGGATAGCATTGTTCATTTTATTTTATTTTTTTAATGAATCATTTGCTATATTCTGGTTCTACAGTACATCTCTCATTCTTTACAGTTTCTCAGATAGCACAAATCATTGTTTAACATTCATCTTCACTAATTCTTTCAGGGACCAGATCTATAACTCATTTTGTCCAGGTGACTAATTCTCTCAAGAGTAGCTGAACTATTTTTTCTATCTGAAAAATTATACTAAATATCAATTCCTTAAAAGGTATTTTTGTTCTGTCAATTATGGCAGATAACGCATTAGTGAATTAAGAATTGATCACTATTGATATCTCAGTTATTATCTGATTTATCCCAAAGTGGAGAACCATCCCATTTATTGATCCTTCTCTTTTCTCCAGCATTGCTTTTAAAAGGATTTTTTTGTGACTTTACAAGTCTGTTTTTTCATTTTTAGTGGAATTGTGAATCAATATAATCTTTTTTAGAAAACAAATTGCAGTTAGATAAATAAGGTGACCAAAACATCCTATTTTTGATCCAGAAATTCCACTACTAGACAAGTAACTCAAGGAAGTCATTGATTAAAAAAGGACCCATAAATAAATATTCTGAAATATTTATAGCATGATATTTTGTCTTTGCAAAAAGCTGAAAATAAAGTACATGATCAATTGAGAAAGTGATAAACAAATTGTGCTATGTGGATGTTTAAAAAATAATGAATACAGAAAAACATGGAAAGACTCATATGAACTGATACAAATTTAAGTAAACAAAACCAAGAAGAAAATATTCACAATGACTACAATGACAACAGCAATAAGACAAAAGATGTATGTTGTCATATTACACAAACAAAGAAGAAAAGAAGAGCTATGAAAAGATATGTTTCAACTCCATTCTTCCTATGCATATGTTTTTAAAACACAAACTGATTGTTGAGTTCCTATATCTGATAATGGGTTTTTTAAGACATTCTTATTTTTTCCCCTTCTAATTAAAATTATTTGTTTTTTATGTATTCAGAATTTCATTCTTGAGAGTTACCAAAAGTTCTTGTACTGACTCATTGTGTAGAATTTTGTTTTGTGATCTCGTTTGCTTACATATATGTATAGCTTACCCATCATGCTATATCTAAAATTAGAAAGCACTGATGACTTCTCTCCACCAAGGTTCCTGTCCTTTTCATTTTGCATTCAGTTTCCTATCATCACAATGAGATCATAAATACTGATTTTTATTAATTTGAATGATGTAATCATTAGTGAAAACAATCAAGGTGCTTTCAACTGCCCCAAAGTGCAAATGCTGACAAAGTAAGTTTCTGCAGATTTCTGGATATTTGAAGTACCCTTCAGCTCTACTTGCTTCTATTCTAGGTTTCTCATTTACTTCCCAAAGTTCTCTTTTTCTTCATTCTGTCTAAATGGCCTGTAGTACACTTTGATGACAAAATCATTTGTCCCTCCTTCTGTTGAAATGCATTTGATTTTTTGGTACCAACTTTTCCTTCACTCCCACCTCATTCCATGAGGTGTGAACATGCAAAAGAACCACATCAAACTATTTTTTTCTCCATCCTGGTTTTCACTGTTGTTTGTGTGTGTTTGCTAATTTATTTATTTATTTATTCATTCATTCATTCATTCATCCATTCATTCATTCATTCGTTCATCTATTTTTTTATTTATTCATCCACCCATTCATTTATTTATTTACTTGTTATTTATCTATCTATCTATTTATTCATTCATTCATTCATTTATTTATTATTTTTTAGTTTTTGCAAGGCAATGGGGTTAAGTGGCTTTCCTAAGGCCACACAGCTAGGCAATTATTAAGTGTCTGAGGTTGGATTTGAACTCAGGTACTCCTGACTCCAGGGCAAGTGCTGTATCCACTGTGCCACCTAGCCACCCCATAATTTATTTATTTATTAATAAAAATTGCCCACTTATATACATATTCCAGACATCAGTTTCATCAAAATAAGGTTCAGTGGGAAACACACGCAGATTATATGTATATATATATATATATATATATATATATATATATATATATATATGGATTTTCCTTCTTCAACTGAAGTTTGTCTTTTGCTTAAGATTTTGGCCTTTGTATACACCTATTTGGACCCATACATTTTCCTACCTTCTATTTTCTTAGAGATATTTTTCCCTTATGACTAATAGGTTTTTCACTCACATCTGCATTCATTGTAACTATTTTCTATAGAATAATTAGATGATGTTACATAAATGAGTTTCTTCCTCCCCAATCTTTTCTTGATTTTTAAAACCTCGAAATTAGGTAATCAAGACTCAAAGAGAAGATATGCTTAAAACCATTGATAGTTTGATTACATAATAACATGGAATACTCTTATTCTTATATTTTTAGCTGTGGTCCCTAAATCTAAATCACCTTCTTCAACATTATCTTCTTAGCTAGCTGTGCACTTCCAAGTCACATTTTCTTTATCACAGCTCTGTACTCACTGGACAGAGAGCAGTAAGAAAAATAAAATATGTGTCCTCAGGCATTCTATTTCTTGTCCAAGATTTTATAATCTTTGGTGATATTTTCTATTGAATAAGCAGAATATTAAAGTTTAAGACTTGTAAAGTGTGATGTAAAAGATCTTTTCCTTTCATGGTTTATCCTTGACTCTAATATAAAATCATACCCATTTGTCCAGTTAAATTGTCTATGTGCTAATGTGATAATAGGACCCAAATACTGTAGATTCTATCTTTGGAATGTGACCAAATACAATTAGACCTATATAATAATTCATATGTTTTTATCTGTATTTAATAATCACATTATGCTACTTATTTATCATGATTTAACACTAAAATATGTGTTTGATTTATTTTTCTATTCTGTTAGATAAATATCCTACTTGGCTTGCAGAATCTTGTAGTCTAAAGTGATTGTTTAAAATTCCTTTGAAATTCTTTTTGAAGGTATATAAATGCATTTGACATGCTCTATTGCCTTGGAATTCTTGATTGGTATGGAGTCTCTTATGACTGTCAACAAAGAATTCAAGTAATTTTTGATATAACTATAAGTGTATCTCTAATAAGATGTGATTCTAAACCCACTATTAAATAACTTAGTTTATTTTCTTTGACATTAGGCTCCCTCATGCAGTTGTAGAATTAATAAGTAGTATTATATTTTTATATATCTTGAAAGGTTTTCTCTCAAATGAGATGTGAGTACTGAAAAGAAAAGATATTTTTCTATTTTTTATAACAAATATCTGCCTCATTACCTCTGAGTTGGATGTCACCTTCTTATAATACTTTTCTCCTCCCTCTGATCATAATTAGATGTTCTCTCACCCAATGATTTCTATGTAGCCTCAGGTATAAAAAAGATTTGTCAAAGCACTGAATTTATTTATAGTGACTTGCTATAAGAAAAATATAGCCATAGAAGGGTCATTCATTAATATGATCATAATCATTTACATAAAACCTCAAACTGACATTATTTGAAATGAAGAAAAATTAGAAACTTCCTCAGTAAAATAAAGCATAAAAAGGATATCTTCCCTCGGCACAATTATTTTGCATAATACTAAAAATGTTAGCTTTGCAATGAGTCAAAGAAAAGTAATTAAAGGAATAAGCATTGGAAAAGAGGAGGCAAAATTGTCTCTATTTGTAGATGATATGATGGTTTACTTAGCCCTAGAGAAGCAATGAAAAAACTAATTGAGACAATTAATAGCTTCAGCAAAGTAGCATACACAAAATAAATTCACAAAAAACATCAGTGTTTCTGTACACTGCAATACAAGCTCGAAGGGAAAGATATAATAAGTAATTTTATTTAAAATACCTGCAAAGTACATTAAACCTTGAAACTAACTTAGGAAGACATACTTAGGACATATAAATGTAACTACAAAATAAGTTTTCAGAAATAGCTAAATGCTTTAATAGATTCATGGCTAAACTGATCTCAATAAAAAGTTCATGATCTAGATTAATCGTTAGATATAGAGCTACATTAGTTATTTTACCAAGGAGATATGTCAGAGAACTAAACTAATTAATTATAAAATTCATATGGAAGAATAAAAGGACAAGAATCTCAAAAGAAAATGGGGGGAAATGAATTTAACATCTTTTGTCATATAAAATTATACATTGATAATCACCAAGACTACTGCTTGTGGTTGCCTTCCCCCATTTTTTTTTAATTTCAAGAAACAAATACAACTACTTTGTTCTTAGGGAGCAGTGTATAGAGTGACAGGCCTGGAATCAGGAATACCAGATTTTAAATCTGGCCCCCTCTTACTAATTGTGTGACTCTGGACAAGTCACTGTTTACCTAAGTTTCCTTATCTGTAAAATGGAGGAGGAAATGGCAAACCACTCCAGTATCTTTGCCAGGATAATCCCAAATGACCTAACAGTTGGACATGATGGAAAAAATGACGACAACAACCATGTCTTTATAAACCCAAGAACAAAATTACTGGAATGGGGGAGAAGAAACGGAGGACTCTTTTTTGATAGCAATTTCTGGAAAAAATGGAAAGTGATTTAGCTAAAATATCACTATAGACTAGAAACTTACACAATATACCACAATGAATTCTAAATGGATAAGCAATCTAAATATAAAAATTCACAATAGAAAAGAGAAACATGGTAATGGAAAGTTATAATTTTGAGAAATATCAATAGGGGAAATCGTTTAAAAAACTTTTATATGAACAAAATCAAGGAAGCAAGAACAAGGAGAAAATAAATGAATTGGAAA
The DNA here is from genome assembly GCF_037893015.1 of Macrotis lagotis. NCBI lineage: Eukaryota > Metazoa > Chordata > Mammalia > Peramelemorphia > Peramelidae > Macrotis > Macrotis lagotis. Next base: position 524,171,935 of record NC_133658.1, read on the forward strand.
TGAGCCAGAATTTCACATATTTCTGATAAAAACTCATACCCGATTCTATGGAGAATTGAAATTCATTCATAAGCCTAAGAGGCATTTCCTATTTGGGTAGAGGTAAGAGAACATTAATAATTCATTTTTCAGTCAGAGAAATAAAAATACAATCACAAAAAATTTTCAAAGTCTGTAACAATCAGAGCAACAAAAAGTAAAACTATTATGGCATATTAAAAAACAATGAAATTGTATAAGATGGGGAAATAAAAGATTATGGGAAATCAAGATACTAACATACTGTTAATGGAGTTGTATATTGGTCTAATGTTCTGTAAAAATTATTTGAATCTGTTAAATAAAAATACTATCTATCAGTCATTAAACTTTTTGAATTATCTGTTTTGTGTCAGACACTGGGGTAAATTACTTGGAATACAAAAAAATAAACTAAAGATAGTCCCTGCATATAAGGAAATTACAATCTAATAGCATGCAAACAAATATTTGCAAAATAAGCTATATAAAGATAAAAATGATATAATTAATAGACTGGAATCAATGGAATTAAAGAGGGATTGGAAAGGCATCCATCTAGCAAATTAGAACTTAAATTGGGACCATTAGGAAACCAGGGAATTTAGTAGGCAGAGCCGAGGTGGAAGAGCATTCCAAAGGTGAGTGATAGCCAGAGAGAATGATTGGAGGCTAGAGATAACATGAGATCATTGTCACTGGATTAAAGTTAAAAAGGTGAATGCCAAACAGAATATTTTTTATTTGGCCCTAGAGGTAAAAGGGAACCATCATGGGGGCGGGGGGACTGGTAGTGGTCTAGAAGGAGAAATATTTGTCTAGTTTTTAATATTAAGAAAATGTTATTTGTGCCTGTCTGATGTTTTCTAAAGGCTCCCCTTGGAGCAGGGGCCCTAATCAGATGTGACTTATCTGCTATTATTCAATGAAACTTTATTGTTAAATGCAGATTAGCTATGATAAGAACAACCTCAGCTCATCCATTTTTCCCTCCTCCAGCTTTCTGCCTTTCAGGGTACCTGCCTTCAATCTTATCTCCTTTTCCCCTGACTTTTCCCTACATAGGGAGTGGGCAAGACTACAAAAATATGGGCTAAACTCTCTTTCTGGCCAGACTCTTTTGGACCTCAGCCCAACCAACTCACCTGGTTGCTTTCCTTTTATGCTTTCCCTCAGGCACCTCATCTAGACCTTTGTTATTTACCCTGCCCTCAGTTCACTTACTATCTCATCAGGAAGAAAAAAAAAAGTTTTAATATGTGAACTTTGCAGACTTGAGAAATAAAATTCCTGAGCTTTCCTACCTCTGTGGCTACTGTGAGTTTTTCACTTCAAGAGCTCTCCATTTTCAGGACTGCAACATCAATTACTCTCACAAACAGTAGGACTTTTCACACTTATAGGAAAAGCGCTTTAAGAATTGAATAAAAGTTGTATTGGGGGGCAGATGAGTCAAGGAGACCCATTAGGCTATTGCAGTTGTCCAGGTTTCAGCAGAATCTTGACAACAGGCAGATATCGAGTAGTGGGGAGTGAGAGAGTGAGGACTTCAGGATTACTCAGATTTTGAACCTGAGAGCCTGTGAAGATGATGTTTCCCTCTATAGTAATAATAAGAGTAGTAGGAGGGGAAAATTTAGAGGAAAAGATAATGAACTTCATTTTAGACATTGAATTTAAGATATCTACTGGACATCTAACTTAAAATGTCTGAAAAACCAGTTGGATTTATGCAATCATCTAAATGTTTGGGGCAGGATAAGAAGATTTGGGAATCATCAGCTTAGACATGATATTTAGGTTCCATGGGGGCTGATGATATAACCAAGTGAAATAGTACAGACTGAAAAGAGAAGCAGGATAGATCCTAAGGATACCTGTGGTAAGAGGTTATGAACTGGAAGAAGAAATAATAAAGGAGACACCAAACTATCAATCAGTGGTTGTATCCCTGAAAGTGTCGCTTATATAAACATTCTTACCCATATGTAATAAAATGTTCATTGTGGCATTATTTATAATTTCAAAATTCTTAATAAAATTGTGCTCAGTGATTGGAAAAATGGCCAAATAAATTGTGGTAAATGAATGTAAGGGAATTTTGTACATAAAGAATGATGAAAGTGAAAAATCCAGAAAAACAAGGCAAGGGAAAGCACCTATGAACTGATTCACAAGTAGGAGAACAATACGTACAATGACTATAGTAATTTATACAAAAGCAATACTATGAGAATCAAAGCTAAGGTCAAATAAAACATACAAACTTGGTTGCAAATTAAAAATTCATAACATCTCTATGCTAATTGGAAAGTGAAATATATTGCCTATTGTATAAATTATACTAAATGGCTTTGCTTAACTATTTCTTAAATGGATGAGTTGAAGGGTAAGAAATTCTCAAGTGATTTAAACTCTTGGAATTTACTATTAGCAGAGAAATTCAAACTTTCGATCAACAAGCATTTATTGAGTTCCTACTGATATAAAAGGGACTAAGGTTTTGGAGGAAAAAAGAGTAAATAGTCCCTGCTTCCAGAGAGCTTTCATTATGTCAAATAGTATTTTTATTCAATTGCATAAACAATTTAGAATCTCTGTCTATTTCAAAAAGCCATAGCAGATTAGAAGCAGCATTTTTATGAAGCGATGTGTGTGACAAAGGAAGAGTGAGATGTTACTGGGAGACACAAGTTAAGGCAGAGACCAAGAATGAGAAAATGAAGTTTAAATAGTATTCTTTATTACTATTTCAAAAACATTAAGATGACATTTTTAAACTGGGGTAAACAGCCGTATGTAACTTAGTCAGTTTTGAAAGAACCACTATATCAGTATGATAAAAATAAGTGCTATTCAGCATAAAAATAATAGCTCATTTTCATATAAAATCTTATGTATTTACAATTTTTCACATATATCCTCTCATCTGAATCTGATAACTGCATGGTGAGTAAAAATCTTAATATCTCTTATTAACAAAAAATCCTTTCTTATCCCTTATTCAAATTGAGGTTTAAGAGGAGATAAGTGACTCCTTGAAAATTATGGAACTAGTAGAAAGGAAAACCAGGTTTAAAATAGAGATTTTTTTTTAAAACTGAAAATTCAATATAAAATGAAAGGAGGAAGGGGATCTATTAAATATTTTTTTAGCTAGCACAGTACTAAGTATGAATGAGAAAAAAGTTACAAAAATGAGATAGTCTGTTCTCAAGGATTTGCTATTCAAAGGGAACCCAACAGAAAGGTATGTTACCTCCAGTTCAGTGTATTGGTCACATAGTCACAGGGATAGTATTTGGAACCACATGAGAGTAGAATTGGTAGAGTCATGGTGAACAGAAATAAGATAACTAGGGTAGACAGACATGGTTGGAATTGCTTAGATATACTTGGATAAATGCATTTATATCCATCAATCAGGACAAAGCACAATTTTGCTTGGTTGACAAGTGAATCATCAAGTCAAGGATAAATTATGTTTCATATATTCTTTTTAGGTAACAAATAAGTATGTAACCTATTTTTAAAGTATTTTGATCCAAAATATTATGCAGGAATTCAGAAATTTTTAATGGCACTTACTATTTAACATTCTGATAAAAGTATGTCTGCTCATCAGAGGAAAGAAAGTTGACTATAGAGTTAAGAATACCAAGTTCATATCTTTGAAGTTAAAATCATTGTTGTGATATTCATGTCTCTTATGGCTTAAAATAATTTCTTTCTTTTAAATATAATAATTTTTAAAATTTTAGACAAACACAAAATAAGAAAAATATATTGTGATATATATATACAACAGAATATAAGGACTCTATAAAAAATAAATTTCATCCTAAAGAAAACTGTATTTCTGCATATTAATCACAGTGTTCAAAGAAATTCAGCTTTGCTTCCTTGTAGGTTTTCTTTTGTTCTCTTATGTGCATTTTTTTCTTTTCCCCCTCCCTACTTCTCCTTCAAGAAGATTAAAATTAAACATGAATATACACACATTCATGGCATAGACATGTATATATACACTTGAAAGCATAGACATATAGATATTATAATCATATATATATATATACACTCATAAACATGTAATTAAATCTTTAACATTCTTATCTTCATCTCTTATCTGTTCCTCTGAAGGTGGTCAAATCTTCCTTCACAAATCCAAGAGTCTCCATGCTTCTTTCCTAACTCAACCAGCTTACTGTTTTCCAAATCATAAGAATATTTGAACCCAATCATATACTGAGAGACTGTTCATGGAATTCTCTAACCAATTTTCTGTATTCCTTCTATTCTTTTTTTATTTAACAAAAAATATTTATTGACTGTTGATAGTGTCTCCATTTCTCAGATTTTAGTATTTTTCTTCCTATTCTTACCTTTTTTTTTTACTCAGGATCTTGTTTTATCATGTGCTTTTTTTTCACTACAACTGAAGTAAAATATATTTTACTCCAACTTTTTACCTTTACTCTATATGTTTATCTCTGATTCAGATAAATTTCTTATAAGCAGCATATTGTAGGATTGTGGATTTTAATCTACTCTTCTATTTGCTCACATTTTAAGGGAGAGTTCATCCCATTTAATTTCAAAGTTATAATTACTCTTTATTGCCCTCCATGCTATCTTCCCTCTGATTGTATTTTCCCTCCTTTTTTCGCCTTGTCCATGTTCACAAGTATTTTGTTTCTGAATACCACCACATTGAGTGTGTTTGCCCTCCTATATGATTCCCATCCATTTTCATTCCCCTTTTCCTTTTTCCTTCCCTTCCTTCTGTTTGTTACTCCTTTTTCTCCCCCTCCATGCTTCCCTCCCCCTTTCCCCTTTTAATACTTGAAAAGTAAAATGTTTCTTAAATTGACTGAGTGTGTGTATATAAGTTAACTTTAAGCCAAGTCTAATGAGAGGAAGATTCAGGTGTTTCTCACCTTCTCCCTTCTACCCTTCTATTACAGTAGTTCTTTTGGATCTCTTTATGTAATGAAATTTACCCCATTCAATCTCTTCCATCCTCCTGTCTCCTTCCTATCCCCCCCCCCTTTTTAAGGTGGTAGTATTTTTAAATCATTCTATCTGAGTCTCAGAAAATCATGAGTATTCATCAATTCTGACTAAGTATATTCTCTCTAATAGAGTTACAATTCTTGAGAGTTATTAGAGTCTTTCTCCCAATAGGGATATAACCAGTTTCTTCCCATTGGATAGCAGTCTCGTGGATAAGTCATGCATGTCCATTACTTCTGGCTAAGTATGTTCTCTCTGATAGAGTTACAATTCTGAAGAGTTATGAGAATCTTTTTCCCATGCTGAGATGTAGGCAGTTTCATCTTATTTGATAGAAGCTTTTTTCTTTACCACACCCTTTTTTTTACCTTTTCATGTGTCCCTTGAACCTCCTGTTTGATGTCTAAATTTTCTATTTAGGTCTGGTCTTTTCATCAGTAATTGTTGGAATTCTTCCATTTCATTACATGTTCATCTTTCCCCCTGAAAAATAAGACTCAGCTTTGTCAGATAGTGGATTCTTGGCTGCATTGCATTCTCCCTTGCTCTTTAGAATATCTCATTCCAGGCCCATCTATCCCTTATCGTTGATGCTGCCAGATCCTGTGTAATCATTACTGTGGATCCTTGGTATCTAAAATGTTTCTTTCTTGTTACTTGCAGGATTTTCTTTTTTACCTGATAGTTCTGGAATTTGGCCACAATATTCTTGGGTGTTTTCATTTTAGGATCTCTTTCTGGAGGAGATCGATGTATTCTTTCAATAACTATTTTTCCCTCTGGTTCTATGATATCAGGGCAGTTTTCCATCACTAAATCCTGTAATATTAAGTCCAGGCTTTGTTTTTTTCTTCAATGTTTTCAGGAAGGCCTATAATTCTCAAGTTGTCCCCTTCTCAATCTATTCTCAAGGTTAGTGGTTTTGCTGATGAGGTATTTTACATTTTATTCTATTTTTTTCAATTTTTTGGTTTTGTTTAACAGACTCTTGCTGTCCCATGAAGCCATTATTTTCCACACTCCATTTTCTTTTAGAGAAGAATTTTCTTCATTTACCTTTTGCAACTCCTTTTCCAATTGGTCACTTTTATTTTTGTAAGAGTTTTCCATTTGACCAGTTGAGGTTTTGAGAGAATTGTTATTGCAAGGTGTTAATTTTCTCTCCCAAATTTTCCAATGGATTTTTAAACTTCTTCCTTATTTTTTCAAGTAAATCTTTCTGGCTGGAGAACATATTATCCTCAGAGTTTCTATGTCTCTCTGAGTTAGTGTCTTTTCCTTCCAAGATATTTTCTGTGGAACCTCCTTTGTGCTGACCTTTCTTCATTATCCTAAGACCTTGTGTTGGGATCCCTAGAGGCTTTAGTCACTGAATGTAATATCTTCAGCTGGCCAGTAGGGGATGCTGGTGGTTTTCTCTGGAGTGTCTGCGACCTTGATTGAGGTCCTCTCCCTTGGCCTGGAGGGAGTGGTTGAAGCTGTTGAATACTTTTATCTTTGATCAATTGTCTGCTCTACCCTGGGATGAGGTGATCACTCTCTCTATTCACAACTGAGCTGGTTCTGCTGCCCAGCCTTGGGAAGAGGCTTCAGCTGAAATGAAGGTACAGACTCTGCGTTCTTCCTGACCAGAGGAGTTGGAGGGATTGATGTCTGCAGCTCTCCCATAAATGAACTCTCCCTCCAGCCCTGATGGAAGCTCCAGATGGCCAACAGCACAACCAATGTCTCTGCTCCCTAGTTAGCCTGAGCCCCCTTGGCCAACCAGGCCCTAGGCCCACCTCTGGTCATGCAGATAAGGTTCTTAGGCCCTCAGGCTCCCAGGCTCCTGCCCATCTTCTAATCAGGGTAATCCAAGGGTAATCCAGGCTCTCAGGTCACATGTTCCTGGCAAAGTATACCCTCTGCCCTCTGATTCACCCAATATAGCAGAAGACAAATCCTGAGGTAGATGTTCTTCTCCTGGATTTTCTTTCTGGGTTTTGTAGATCATATTTCTGTTAAGAGATTTGTTTCATATTCTAAATGAGGGAAGATCAGACTATTAACACAGTACCTGTCTTTTCTCTACCATCTTGGCCAGAAGTCTCTCCTATTCCTTCTATTCTGGACAGCATATGTTTTCTTTAGGTAAAAAAAAAGCTTTCACTTAAAATAATTGGCATTATCCATTTTATACTTCCAAAATTATTTCACCTTATGATCTGGTTTAATTTTTGATGCCACTGAATCTGTTTTCCTTATATATCTTTCTTCCTTTGGCCTCTGAATTTTCTGACTCTTTGTTCTTCCAAATGAACTTTATTCTGTTTTCTAACTCAGTAAGATAAGAAGTTCGGTCAAATTCTTTTTATGACACCAACATGGTGCTGAACACTAAACCAGGAAGAACAAAAGCAAAGAAATGTAGAGACCAATATCCCTAAAAAATTAATGAAAAAATCATAAATAAAATTTTAGCAATGAGATAACAGAAAATTTTTATTAGTATACTACACCATGATCAGATAGGATTTATACCAGGTAGGCAGGGATGGTTCAATATTAGGATAACACTCAACATAATTGAACATATCAATTGTAAAAACAAAAATCATATGATTATCTCAACAGATGCTGAAAAAACCTTTGATAAAATAAACATCCATTTCTATTAAAATACTTTAAAATTTCATAAAATAATACCTAGTGTTTAACTAAAACCATCAACAAATATTATATGTAATGGGAATAAACTTGGAGTACTTTTAATAAGAGCAGGGGTGAAACAAGGATGACCATTATCACCAATACTATGCAATATATTATAAGAAATGGTATCTTTAGCAATAAGAGAAGAAAAAGAAATTGAAAAAAATCAGAATTGGCAATGAAGAAGCAAAACATTCACTCTTTGCAGATGATACGTTAGTAAACTTAGAGAACCTGAGAAAATCATCTAAGAAACTCCTTGAAAAATTAACAAATTCAGCAAAGTAGCAGAATATAAGAAACCCACATAAATCACAAGCATTTTTATACATGGACATCAAAGCCCAAGAGCAAGAGATAGAAAGAGAAATTACATTTAAAGTAACTGTAGACAACATTAAATATTTGGTAATCTACCTCCCAGAACAGAGCCAGAAATTATATGAACACAATTATAAAGCACTTCTCACCCAAATAAAGTAATATCAAAATAATTGGAAAAATGTCAATTTCCCATGGTTACATCTAGCTAATATAATAAAAATGAGAATTCTACCCAAATTTAATAAAACTACCATATACTTACTTTACCAACCTAGGAAAAAGTAGAAAAAAAAATTCAAATGGAGCAACAAAAGGTCAAAAATAGCAAGGGAACTGATGGGAAAAAATGTAAAGGAAGGTGGCCTAACTCTACCAGATCTAAAACTATACTACAAAACAGTAGTCATCAAAAGTACCTCCTACTGGTTAAGAAATAAAGCAATAGGCTTAAAATAAATATTGCTTAAAGCAATAGGATAAGGATAGGTACCAAGAAACAGTACTAAATGACCATAGAAATCTATTGTTTGATAGATAGTTGTTAGCTTCTGGACTAAGAAGTCAATATCTGACAAAGGCTTCTGGAAAAACTGAAAAATATTATGGCAAAAACTAGGCATAGACCCACATCTCATACCCTATACCAAAATAAGGTTAAAATGGGTATAAGATTTATATATAAAGGGTGATATGATAGATAAATTAATAGACCAAGAAATACAATATCTAGCAGATCTATGGAAAGGGGACAAATTTATACCAAACAAGAACTAGAGTACATAATAAACTGCAAAATGAATTATTTTAACTATATTAAATAAAACATTCTTATACTAATAAAATCAATACCAAAATTAGAAGGAAAGAAGAAAACTGGAACATAATCTTCACAACTAGGAGTTCTAATAAAGGTCTTTTTCTAAAATATATAGAGAACCACATCAAATTTATAAGGTTGCAAGTCTTTCCCCAACTGAAAAATGATCAAAGGATAGACAATTTTCAAATGAAGAGATTAAAGCTATATCTATCATATGAAAAAATGTGGCAGATAATTATTGATTAGAAAAATGCAAATTAAAACAACTATGAGGTATTACCTCATACCTATTAGATTGGTTAACATGAAAAAAGAGAAAATGAACAATGTTGAAGAGATTGAGGGAGGATTGGGACATTAATGCATTGTTGGTGGAGTTATGAAATGATCCAACATTCTCGATAGCAATATGTAACTATGCCAAAAGAGCAATAAAACTGTTCATTCCCTTTGACACAGCAAATACCAGTTCTACTACTATATCCAGAAGAAATCATAAAAAATAGGGTACTTCCAGGGTGGAGCCAGTATGGTGGTGTGAAGCTATATGCCCCCAGAGCATTTTCCTATCAAAGATAAATGAAGCCTTTATCCTGACATTGACGTTACAGATACCATCAAGAAAAAGAGAAGATTCAAAGAAGTTTTCAGAGGCAGACATCATGGAGGATCTTCAGTGAAGGTCTGTATCTTTGGGGGAAAAGGGAAAGTAAAAACCAGATGGTAGGAGAGTGGCCTAAGCTGGCAGTAGTCTTTTTGCCACAATGCCATCCAGATTCCAACAGCTTGACAACAGAAGAGGTCCGAGCACCTAGATAGCAAGCCAAGTGAGAAGAATACAACCCCAAACAAAATCTGAATCTTGGGAAAACCAGAGCAAAAGTTAAGCCTGGGTCAGAAACAAACCACTTCTGAGTCAGAACCTGGACATAAAGGAGGAAACAAACTTCTGCAAAGGCAAGGCCTGGATTGCATAGGCAATATTTTGACCAAAGACAAGCCAGTGTTGAAACCCCAGTCCCAGCAAAAAAAAAAAAAAAAAGCTTGGATCTATACCCTCTATACCCCAGGAACAGAGCTAAAACAAAGAAGAGCAGAATAGCTAAAAGAACACTCACTATAGAAAACAATTTTAGAGATAAAGATGAAAGTAATGCTGTCTGAAGAAAAAAATCAATGAAAAATCACTGTCAGGGGAAGTATCAAAGTAGACTGTAAATTGGACTCAAATACAAAAAGCCATCAAAGAGTTTTAAAAAGATTTAAAACCCAAAGAAGAGAGAAAAAATAAAAATGGGAAAAATAAATGAGAATCATGCAAGAAAATTATGAAAAATTCACCAAAGAATTCAATATTTTTAAAAAGAAAACACAAAAGGTAATTGAAGAAAATGAAATCCTAAAAACAGAATTAATCAATAAAAGAAACCAATAAATCTACAAGACTACAAGATTCCAACAAACAAAATTAAAAAACTGGAAAAAATTGAAGAAATTGTAAAGTGTCATTTAGGGAAAACAAATGATCTGAACAGTAGATCCAGGAGAGTCAATTTATCAATCCTCAGACTACCAGAAAGTCTAAATCAGAAAAAGAATCTGTAAAGCATCATGCAGGAAATTATAAGGGAAAACTGTCCAAATCTGCTAGAAGAAGAAAAAAAATAACCATTGAAAAAATCCACTGAACTCTTCCAGAAAGAGACCCCAGAATAAACACTCCAAGGGCTGCCAAATTCCAAAACTCTCAAATAAAAGAGAGAATATGGCAAGCAGCAAAGAGAAAGCAATTCAGATACAAAGGAAACATATTCAAACTCACACAGGATCTATCAACCTCAACAATGAATAACTGGAAGAACTGGAATACCATATATCCAAGAGCAAAGGACCTGGGATTACAACCCAGAATATACTATTCTGCAAAATTCAGCATATATTTTCAGGAGGAAAAGATGTATGTTCAGCAAAATAGAGGACTTCCAGAATTTCCTGACACAAAGACCAGAACAGAACAGAGAACTGAATCAACAAATACAGAATTCAAGAATTGCATAAAATGGTAAATGAAAGGGGGAGAATAAAAACAAAGCAAGAAAAATATTGGTCAAGCTCATCAAATTGTATATAACCCTAAAAGGGAAGATATAACAATTCTAATTCTTTAGAACTTTACTTCTCTTAGGATAATTACAGGGTTGCATAAAATTGAAGTGACTGAACTTAAAGGATGAGTATGGTTGGGTCTTGTCTTTCTATTAAAGAGGTCCAAAATGAAATCCCTATGTTGGAGACAAAAGCCCTGATGAAAAGCAGACGTGTTAACTTTAAATTTAAGTGTCTTATAATCCTTTCACCCACTTTGGTTCTGATGTGCTGTAAAAAGCTTAGCACTTGCTCTGATGGGGGCATAATAAACTGGGTGGTCCTGAGTGGGTATCTCTAAAACTTAAAATCATTTGTAAAGTTCTGGAATGAGACCTTCAGAGCCTCCCAATACTTAGAGATATTTAAGATTCATGTAGTTAATTAGATCAGCCTTTAACTTAATGCATGTTGCACTTAACAAGGAAATAAGTACAATGGGTAGGAGGGGTAAATTGTGAGAGAAAATAGGCCAAGCTTCACTTAACAAGGGGTTAAGGACCTTGCCCGGGGTGGGGGGGGAGTGTGAGAAAATAGACCTGGGGGAAGGTCACAAAGGGCACAAATAATTCAAGAAATGATTTGACTTTGGGTGATACTTTGGCTCATGAGAAGGATTGTGTGTCCTTGGAGGGTACTTGAAAAAAGGCAGCTAGGTGGCACAGTAGATAGAGCACCAGCCCTGGAGTCAGGAGTACTTGAGTTCAAATATGGCTTCAGACACTTAATAATTACCTAGCTGTGTGGCCTTGGGCAAGCTACTTAACCCCATTGCCTTGCAAAAAAAAAAAAAAAACCTAAAAAAATGAAAAAAGGGGTAAGGTAAAAAAAAGATTGTAATTATAATTTAATGTAATTTGAGACAATGCAATTATCAAACAATCAATTGTGATGATCCTTTGATAATAATATAAGCATATCAACCAATAAAATAATCAAACTACCATTGATAATACCTGATTAATAGTACTAGACACATAAATAACACCAGGTGAAGAGGCACAAAAATTTACAATTCTAGAGGGAAAGAAGGGAGAGTAAATTTGATTCAATAGATTTGGCCCTAGAGGGAATAACATACATCTCCATTTGAGTTTAAAAATTTATCTTAATCTGAAGAGAAGGGGAGGACAGGGAAAGAGAAAGATAAGGGAAGAAGGGATTGATAAAAAGGAAGAGAAAGGTAAAAGTGAAAACAAATGGAAAGGTTTATTTTAAAAGAAAAGTCCAAAGGGAAAGGGAGTAATTTTTGGTGAGGAGAAAAAAGAAGAAAGGAAAGAGAAAAATATAAATTGAGAAAGATAGCATGGAGGAAAATACAGAATTAGTAATCTTAACTGTAAATGTGAATGGAGTGAACTGTCCCATAAAATAGAAGCATATAGCAAAATGTATTAAAAAACAGAATCCTCCAATTTGTTGTTTACAAGAAACATATAGGAAGCAGAGAGATATACACAGGGTAAAGGTAAAAGGTTGGTGCAAAATATATTATGCCTCAGCTGAAGTAAAACAAAATCAGGGAGAGTGTTTCAGATCTCAGATAAAGTAAAAGCAAAAATCAACCTCATTAAAATGGATAAGCAAGAAAACTACATTTTCTTAAAAAGCACCATTGGTAATGATGTTATATCATTACAAAACACATATGCACCTAGTGGTGTAGCAGCCAAATTCCTAGAGGAAAAGATGAATGAATTATAAGTTGACATAGACAGCAAAACTCTAATGATGGCACACTTAAACCTACCTCCCTCAGAACTAGACAAATCCACAAAATAAACAAGAAGGAAATTAAGAAGATAAATGAAATCTTAGAAAACTTAGATATGATAGATCTCTGGAGAAAACTTAATGGGAATAGAAGAGAATATACATTTTTCTTGGTAATACATTGCCCCTATACCAAAATTGACAATGTATATGGCACAAAAACCTTATAATCAAATGCAGAAAGGCAGAAATAAATAATGCACACTACTCAGACCATGATGCAATTAAAAATTACATGTAATAAAGGATCATGAAACAATAAACCAAAAACTAATTGGAAATTAAATAACTTAATCTTATACAATGGGTAGATCAAACAGCAAATAATAGAAGTAATCAATAATTATATCCAAGAAAATAATACTAATGAGACATCATAGCAAAATTTATGGGATGCAGACAAAGAAATTTTGAGGTGTAACTTTATTTCTCTAAATGTCTATATGAATAAAATAGAGAAAGAGGACATCGATAAATTGGGTACACAACTAAACAAACTAGAAAAAGAACAAATTAAAGATCCCCAATTAAATATCAAATTAGAAATTCTGAAAATCAAGGAAGAGAATAATAAAACTGAGAGCCAGAAAAAACATTGATTTTATAAATGAAACTAAGATTGGCTTTTATATAAAAGTCAATAAAATAAACTTTTGGTTAATCTGATTAATAAAAGGGAAAAAACTAACCAAATTACAGTATCAAAAATTAAAGGGTGAATTAACCACCAATGAGGAGGAAATTAAAGGAATAATTTGGAGCTACTTTGCTATACTATATACCAATAAATTAGATAACTTGAGTGAAATGGATGAATATTTACAAAAATACAAATTTCCCAGATTAACAGAAGAGGAAATAACATTCTTTTAAAACCTCATTTCAGAAAAAGAAAATGAAGAAACCATCAATAATCTCCTTTAGAAAAACTCTCCAGGTCTAGATGGATGTACAATTGAATTCTACCAAACAGTTAAGGAACAAGTAATTCCTATTCCATGTAAATTATTTTTTTAAAAAATAGGCATAGGCGAAGAAGGAATTATTTCAAACTCCTTTTAATGACACCAACATGGTGCTGATCCCTAAATCATGAAGAAGTGAAATAAACAAAATTATAGACCAATCTCCCAAATGAATATTGATGAATATATCTTAGACATAATTTTAACAATGAGCCTACAGCAAGTGATTACTAGGATAATATACTATGATCAGTTAAGATTTATACCAGCTAGGCAGGGATGGTTTAATATTAGGATAACACTCAACTTAATTTAACATATCAGTTTCAAAACCAACAAAAACCATATGATTATCTTAATAGATGCTGAAAAAGCCTTCAATAAAATATATCTATTCCTATTAAAGACAGAAGAAAGTTCCTTAAAATAATAAATAGTAACTATATAATGCCATCAGCAAATATTTTATGTAATGGGAATAAACACAGAGCATTTCCAATGAAATCAGGGATGAAAGAGGAATACCCTTTTTCCACCATTATTCTTTAATATAGTTTTAGAAATGCTAGTTGTAGCAATAAGTGATGAAAAAGAAATTGAAGGAATTTGAATTTCTTTTTCATCACTTATTGCTACAACTAGCATTTCTAAAACTATATTAAAGAATAATGGTGGAAAAAGGGTATGATGATATGATGGTATACTTAGAGAACCTGAGAACCTGAGAAAATCATGTATAAAACTCTTTTAAACAATGAAAAAATTTATGAAAGTAACAGGATATAAAATAAAATCCCATAGATCATCAGTATTTTGATATATGAAGAATAAAGCCCAAGAACAAGACATAGAAAGAGAAATTCAATTTAAAGCAACCATATACAACATTAAATACTTGTGAAACTGCCTCCTGAGACAAACCCAGAAATGGTATCAACACAATTATAAATCACCCCTCACCCAAATAAAGTCAGATATATATAATTGGAAAAATGTCAATTGCTCATGGTGAGGTCAAACTATTATTCTACCCAAATTGAATTACTTATTCAGTGTCATAATTAACATACCAAATAACTGTTTTACCAAGCTAGAAAAAAATGGTAACAAAATTCATCTGGAGCAAGAAAAGGTCATCAAATCGAGGGAACTGATGAAAAAAAATGTAAAGGAAGGTGGCCTAGCTCTACCATATCTAAAATTATACTATAAAATGGTAGTCATCAAAACTGGTACTGGTTACGAAATAGAGTAATAAAGCAATGGATTGGGATAGGTTCAAAAGAAACTACAAATGATAGTAGCAATCTTCTGTTTGACAAACCCATAGACATAAATCAACTTCTGGGATCAGAACTCAGCATTTGACCAAAATTGTTGGAAAACTGGAAAATGATATGGCAAAAAGTAGGCATAGACCCACATCTCATACCCTATTCCAAAATAAGGTCAAAATGGGTACAGGATTTAGACATAAAGAGTAATATCCTAAATACATTAATAGACCTCTATCAAATCTATAGAAAGGGAACAAATTTAAGACCAAACAAGAATAAGAGTACATTTTAAACTGTAATAATGAAGGATTTTGACTATACTAACTTAAAAAGGTTTTGTACTAATAAAATCAATGCTGCCAAAATTAGGAGAGCAGAAAGCTGGGAAACAAATCTTGACAACTAGGCATTCTGATAAAGTTCTTGGTTCTAAAATATAGAGAGAATGGCATCAAATTTATATAAGGTCACAAATCATTCCCCAATTGATAAATGGTCAAAGGATATGAATGGGGAGTTTTCAAATGAAGAAATTAAAGCTATATATAATCACATGAAAATATACTCCAAGTCATTATCAATTAGAGAAATGCAATTAAAACAACAATGAGCTATCACCTCACCCCTATCAGAATCATCAAGATGGGATAAAGGGAAAATGATCAATATTGGAGAGATTGTGGGAGGATTGGGACAATGATGCGGGGTGGTGGAGTTGTGAACAGAGTCAACCATTCTGGAGAATAATATGGAACTATTTCCAAGAGCAATAAAAATGTTCATTTACTTTAACCCAGTAATTCTACTTCTGGACCTATATCCAAAAGAAATCATAAAAAAATTGATAAGATCCCACATGTTACAAAATATTCATAGCAGCTCTTTTTGTAGTGGCAAATAATTGGAAATTGAGGGGATACCTATCAAATGGGGAGTCGCTAAACAAGTCATTGTAGATGAATACTATGGAATATCATTGTTCTATAAGAAGCCCTAAATGGTCATATTCTAGAGAAGTTGGAATGAGTTACAAGATCTGATGCTGAACAAAGGGAGTAGAACCAAGAGAACAATGTACACATTAACAACATTATTATGACATGATCAGACTTGATGGAAGTAGCTCCTCTCAGTAGTTTAAAGAGATGGGACAACAATATTAGACTGTCTAGGACAATGTTATCCCCAAACAGAAGAAGAAAAGCAAACTAAACCAAAACCAAAAAGAACTCTTCAGAATCTGATTAATACTTATAATTACTTCTTATGAATCTCTTTCCCTTCATCCTAATTCCTCATACTAAAATGATTAATCTGTAAACATAATTATTAAAAATATGTATGGAAATACTATTGTTCTATTACAAAGCAAGAAGAGTAGGAATTCAGTGAAACCTGGAAAGATTGATTTGCATGAACTGATGCTGAGAACGAGAAAAAACATTGTATACTGTCACAGCAACACAGGGTTGATGATCAATCTAAATGTACTTGCTCATTTTATCAGTGCAATAATCAGCAACAATTTTAGGTATCTGCAATGGAGAATGCTAACTGTATCCAAAGAAAGAAATGTGAAGTTTAAACAAAGACCAAAGACTATTATCTTCAATTAAAAAAAATGTTGTTTTAGGTATTATGTATTTTTTGCTATCACTTACATTTTATTTTTTTCTTTAAGGATTTGATTTTTCTCTCAACACATTCAATTTTGATCAATTTATAGCATGGAAACAGGTGGGATGGGGAAAGGGAAGTAAAGTTGGGGGGAAAATTGAAAAATTCAAAACATTACAAAAAAGGATTGGTAGAAACTACTATTGTATATAATTGGAAAACAAATAAAATATTTATATTAAAAATATAAATGTAGAATGCTAACCTGACTGTTAGCTGCTGAGGGGAAAGTGGTGGGAAGGGAGGGTGGAAGGAAATTTTGTATCTTAAAAAAATACAAGTACATATTGATGCAAATATTATATTAATTAATTTTTAAAAAAGAAATGAAAAATGGGAAAAATTGCGCATGTTTCAGAATATTCATATTACCTCTTTTTGTAGTGTCAAACAATTGGAAATTGAGGAGATGGCCATCAACTGGAGAATGGTTAAATAAGTTATGGTACATAAATATTCTGGAATTCTATACTTCTATAAGAAACCATAAGAGGTCAAACTCTGGAGAAACATGGGATTAACTACAGGACTTGATGCTGAGCAAAGAGAGCAGAACAGAGAGAACAATGTACACATTAACAACAACATTGTGCAATGATCAACACTGACGGATGTAGCAGGTCACAGCAGTTCAGAGAGCTAGGTCAACCATATTGGACTGACTATGGACAATGCTATCCCCATCCAGAGGAAGAAAAACAAAACAAAACAAAGCAAAGCAAAACAAAAAATCTTTCAGAATCTGATGAATGTTGCATTCACTTAAAAATCTCATGTATTTCTTTCCCATAACCACAAGTCCTCATACCTAAAATGATTAATTTGTAAGTGTGTTTAACACAAATGTTTATGTACAATATTAACCTATTAGCCTTTGGGAGAGGGATGGGAAGGGAGAGTGAAAGGAAATTTTGTAACTTCAAAATATGCATAAGCATATGGGTGAATGTTGATAAATATATGAACACCAATCTTCTTTATCACCTCAGTTATCTTTCAATCCTATTGATATTATTATAATTATTATTATTTCATTATAATTATTAAGCATCTATTAGTGTGACCAAGTTCAAATCCTGAGGTATGGAGTGTAATGCCTCAATACCGAGTTCCTTCTCTGTCATTTACTGAGGTCTGTCTTGGACCTCAACCTTTTTTTTTTTTTTGTCCTCTTTGTCTCCTAAACAAAAGCTAATACCCCCAAACACTTTGTCCCACAAATGATCTTACTCCCAGCAGTCCCTCTGGTGATTGCAAGTGATAGTTATCTTTCTCCTGGAACTGAAACCAGGGATTTTGTTTCCAAGTGCCAACAACCAGGAAGGTCCTTGCCCCTCCATTCTGCACTCCACATATGCACTAGCTCCTTCTTCCCCACAGTGTTTGCCCAGTCCAGGCTATGCCAGATTAGTATAGCTGTGCCTAGTGTTGCTTGACAGTGGAGGTTCTTTAATCTCCTCCTGCTCAGCCATCTGATCCCCCCCCAGTGTCTGCGAGAGAAAATTTTCTAAGGCAGAAGCTGCCTCTCAACCTCAACTTCCCTCCATGAACACCCCTGTCTCTACTGCTTGTGGTTTTATTTCTCAATTTTTCCTCTAGCTACATGCAAAAGCAAGTTTCAACATCCCAAACTTTGTGTAGTCATTAAAAATATTACTACAATAGTCATTTTGCAAAAGTAAATATAACACGCCCACCCACACAAACACACACAAAGAAAGAAAAAGCTCATGAAAAATAAAGTGAGAAAAAATAGTATGTGTCAGTATATATTCAGATACCATCACCTCTATCTTTGAGATTAATAGCATTCTTTAACTTAAGACCATCAAAAATTGCTTCATTTTTTTCCCATAGTTGGTACTGCTAGCTGTATTTCCCTCCATCCTATTCCCCTTACACCCATTTATTCTTTTCTCTCTCTCTCTCTCTCTCTCCTTTCATCCCATCCCTACTTAAAATGCATTGCATCTGTCCATCCTCTCCCACTCTTCTATCACCTACACTGCCCCTCCCCTACCTCTTTCCACTTTCTCCCATCCCTTTCCCCTCCTATTTTGCTTCAGGGTAAGGAAAATTTCTATACCCAATTAAGTTTGAATGTTATTCACTTTCTGAGCCACTTCATATGAGAATGAAGGCTCACTCAATCCCCTTCACCTCCAGCCTCTTCCATTCCACTGCAAAAGCTTTTTCCTTGGATCTTTTATGTAAAATAACTCAAAGCATTCTACCCTCCTTTCTCAGCTATTAATTCCATCCTCTTGATAGATTTAATTTTCAAATTCAGCTCCCTCCTGTTTCTTGTCTATAGATGTTCCTTCTGTCTTTCCTCATAAATGAGTATCATCTTCCTGTGAAGGGAGCTGATCAAGTCCCCTATGATTTTCCCTTCCTGTTTACCCACCCTATGTTTCACCTGAGTCCTGTACTTGAAGATTAAATTTCCAGTTCAGCTCTGGTTGTTTCATCGAGAAAGTTTGAAAGTCCACTATTTCATCGAATATTCATCTTTTCCCCCTGAAAGAGTATGTTCAGTTTTCCTCTACAGTTCATTCTTAGTGTAGTCCAAGCTCTTTTGCTTTCCAGAATATAAAATTCTAAGCTATATGAGACCTTAATGTGGAAACTGCTAAATCTTCTGTTATCATGATTATAGCTTCACAATATTTTAATGGTTAATTTCTGATTGCTTGTAATATATTTTCCTTGAATTGCGAGTTCTGAAATTTGACTATAATACTCTTGGCAGTTTTCATTTTAGGGTCTCTTTCTAGAGATGATCAGTGGAGCTTTCATTTTCTATTTTACCCTCTTCTTCTAGGATATCAGGAAAATTTTCCTGGGGAATTTCTTGAAATAGGAAGTATAGGCTATTTTTGGTGTTAACTTTCACATAGACCAATATTTTTTTTTCCTTTTAAAGATTTTATTTATTTTGAGTTTTACAATTTTTCCACTAATCTTACTTCCCTCCCTCCACCCCTCCCACAGAAGGCATTTTGCCAATCTTTATGTTGTTTCCATGGTATACATTGATCCAAATTGAATGTGATGACAGAGAAAGCATATCCTTAAGGAAGAAAAATAAAGTATGAAATAGTAAAATTACATAATAAGATAACTTTTCTTTTCTAATTTGAAGGTAATAGTAATTTGGTTTTTGTTCAAAGTCCAAAATTCTTTCTCTGGATATAGATGGTATCCTCCATTGCAGATACCCAAAATTGTTCCTAGTTGTTGTACTGATGGAATGAGGAAGTCCATCAAGGTTGATCATCACCCCCATGTTGCTGTTAGGGTGTACAATGTTTTTCTGGCTCTGTTCATCTCATTCAGCATCAGTTCATGCAAATTCTTCCAGGCTTCCCTGAATTCCCATTCCCTTCTGGTTTCTAATAGAGCAATAGTGTTCCATGACATACATATACCACAGTTTTCTAAGCCATTCCCCAATTGAAGGACATTTACTTAATTTCCAATTCTTTTACACCAGGAACAGGGATGCTATGAATATTTATGTACAAGTGATGTTTTTACCCTTTTTCATCATCTCTTCAGGTTATAGGCCCAGTAGTGGTATTGCTGGATCAAAGAGTATACACATTTTTGTTGGCCTTTGGGCATAATTCCAAATTGATCTCCAGAAAGGTTGGGTGAGTTCAAAGTTGCAGCAACAATGTATTAGTATCCCAGATTTCTCACATCCATTCCAACATTGATCATTATCCTTTCTGATCATAGTGTCCTTTCTGGTCAAACTGGTGTTTCTAATCTGAGAGGTGTGAGGTGGTAGCTCAGAGATGCTTTAATTTGAATTTCTCTAATAAGTAATGATTTAGAGCAATTTTTCATATGACTATGAATCGCTTTGATTTCCTCAACTTTAAATTGTCTTTGCATATCCTTTGACCATTTGGCAATTGGGGAATGAGTTCTTTTTTAAAAAAATTGACTCAGTACTCTGTATATTTTAGAAATAAGTCCTTTATCAGAAATACTAGTTGTAAAAATTATTTCCCAATGTACTGCATTTCTTTTGATCTTGGTTACAGTGGTTTTATCTGTTCAAAAGCTTTTTAATTTAATGTAATCAAAATTTTTTTAGGGTTTTTTGCAAGGCAAATGGGGTTAAGTGGCTTGCCAAGGCCACACAGCTAGGTAATTATTAAGTGTGTGAGACTGGATCTGAACCCAGGTACTCCTGACTCCAAGGCCGGTGCTTTATCCACTATGCCACCTAGCCGCCCCATTTAGTTTGTTTTTAATGATGTTCTCCATCTCTTCCTTGGTCATAAACTGCTTCCCTTTCCATAAATGTGATAGGTAAACCACTCCTTGATCTTCTACTTTGCTTATAACATTGTCTTTTATGTCTAAATCCTGTATCCATTTTGATCTTATCTTGGTATAGGGTGTGAGGTGTTGGTCTAATCTAAGTTTCTTCCATACTAACTTCCAATTTTTCCAGCAGTTGTTAACAAAGACAGAGTGTTTATCCCAATAGTTGGATTCTTTGGGTTTATGAAACAGCAGATTACTATAATCATTGCCTGCTATTGCACCTAGTCTATTCCACTGCTCCACCACTCTATTTTTTAGCCAATACCAAACAGTTTTGATAACTGATGCTTTATAATATAATTTTAGTTCTGGTAGGGCAAAGTTACCATCTCTTGCACTTTTTTTCATTAAATCCCTGGAAATTCTTGACTTTTTATTTCTCTATATGAATTTACTTACTACTTTTTCTAACTCATTAAAGTAATTTTTTTGGAATTTTGATCGGTAGAGCACCAAACAGGTAGTTTATTTTTGGTAGAATTGTCATTTTTATCATATTAGCTTGACCTATCCATGAGCAGTTGATATTTGCCTAGTTATTTAAATCTGATTTAATTTGTGTGAGAAGTGTTTTATAATTGTTTTCAAAAAGTTTCTGAGTCTGCCTTGGCAAACAGACTTGGGTATTTTATATTGTCTGTGGTTACTTTAAATGGGTTTTCCTTTTTCTAGCTCTTTATGCTGTATCTTGCTAGTCATATGTATGTAAAAAAGTTGAGGATTTATGAGGGTTTATTTTATATAGTGAGACTTTACTAATGTTGCTAATTGTTTCCAGTAGTTTTTAGATGATTTGTTTGGGCTCTAGGTTTACCATCATGTCACCTGCAAAGAGTGAGTGTTTTGTCTCTTCCTTCCCAATTTTAATTCCTTAAATTTCTTTTTCTTCTCTTATAGCTGAAGCTAACATTTCTAACACAATATTGAATAGTAGTAGTGATAATGGGCACCCTTGTTTCACCCCTGATATTATTGGGAATGCCTCTAGCCTCTCCCTATTGAATATAATGCTTGTTGATAGTTTCAGATAGATATTGCTTATTATTCTAAGGAACAGTCCATTTATTCCAAAACTCTCTAGTGTTTTTAGTAGGAATGGGTGTTGTATTTTGTCAAAAGCTTTTTCAGCATTTATTGACATTATCATGTGATTTCTGATAGTTTTGTTATTAATATAATTAATTATACGAAGTTTTCCTAATATTGAACTGATCCTGCATTCCTGGGATAAAGGCTAATTAATCATAATGTATTATCGTAGTGAGAACTTGTAATTGTTTTGTTAAGATTTTATTTAAGATTTTTGCATCTATACTCATCAGGGAGATAGGCCTATAATTTTCTTTCTTTTAACTATTCCTGGTTTAGGTATCGGCACCATATTGGGATCATAGAGTTAGGTAGAGTTCTGTCTTTCCCTATTTTTCCAAAGAGTTTCTATAGAATTGGAACCAATTGTTCCTTAAATGTCTGATAGAATTAACTTGTGATTCCATCAGGCCCTGGAAATTTTTTCTTAGGGAGTTCAATGATGGTTTTTAGATTTCTTTTTTCTGAGTTAGGTTTATTTAGGGATTTAATCTCTTCTTCATTCAACCTGGGCAACTTATATTTTTGTAAACATTCATTCATTTCACTTATTTTGTCAAATTTATTGATATAGAGTTGGGCAAAATAATTCCCAAATTATTACTTTAATTTCCTCTTCATTGGTGGTAAGTTCACCCTTTCCATTTTTGATACTAGTAATTTTGTTTTCTTCTTTCTTTCTTTTAATCAAATTGATCAGAATTATATCAATTTTGTTGTTGTTTTTCATAAAACCAACTCTTGGTTTTATATATTAATTCAATAGTTTTCTTGTTTCTGATTTATTAATTTCTCCTTTAATTTTTGGAATTTTTAATTTGGTATTTAATTGGGGGTTATTAATTAGTTCTTTCTCTAATTTTTTTAGTTGCATATTTAGGTCACTGATTTCCTCTTTCTCTAATTTATTCATTTAAGCATTTAATGATATAATATGTCCCCTGACAGCCACTTTGACTGAATCCCATAGATTTTGGTATGTTGTTTCATTATTGTCATTATCTAAGGATGAAATAATTAATTCTTTCTATAATTTATTGTTTGATCTACTCATTTTTTAAAATGAGGTTATTTAGTTTATAATTATTTTTGGTTCTATTTCTCCCTGGCCTAATATTTTATATGATTTCGATTGCCTTATGATCTGCGAAAGATGTATTCACTATTTCTGCCTTTCTGCAATTGATCATTAGGTTTTTATGCCCTAGTATAAGGCCAATTTTTGTGTAAGCTCCATGTACTGCAAAAACATAATTATATTCCTTTCTATCTCCATTCAATTTCCTCCATAAGTCTATCATATCTAGGTTTTCTAAAGAAGCATATTCTAGAATTCTGGTTTTCAATCCACTCTAGTATTTACTTACATTTTAAGAGAGAGTTCATCCCATTCACATTCAAAGTTATAATTATAACTTTTTATTGCCCTCCATGCTATCTTCCCTTTGATTGTATTTCCCCCCTTTTTCACATTATCCATATTTCCTAGTATTTTGATTCTGAATACCCCCCACCTACAGTGTGTTTGCACTCCTATATCCTCCCCCTCCCATTTCTGTCCCTGTTCCCTTTTTTCCTTTGTCTTTCCTTTCCTTCTGTTTGCTCCCCTTTTTCTCCCCCTCCCTGTCTCTAGCCCTCCCCTTTTTCCATTCTAATACTTGAAAGGTAAAATGTTTCTTCAGTTAACTGAGAGAGTGTGTGTGTAAGTTAACTTTAAGCCATGTCTGATAAGAGGAAGATTCAAGTATTTCTCATCTCCTTTCTTCTTCTCCTCTATTACAATAGGTCTTTTATTCCTCTTTATGTACTGAGATTTACCTCATTCAATCCTCTCCATCCTCTTGTATCCTTCCTATCCCCCCTTTTTAAGGAGGTAGTGTTTTTAAATCATTCTATCTGAGTCTCAGAAAATCATGAGTATTCATCAATTCTGGCTAAGTATATTCTCTCTATTAGAGTTATGATTCTCAAGAGTTATTAGAGTCTTTCTCCCAAATAGGGATATAACCAGTTTCTTTCCATTGGATAGCAGTCTCGTGGATAATTCATGAGTGCCCATCCCTTTTGGCTAAGTATGTTCTCTCTCTGTTAGAGTTACAATTCTCAAGAGTTATGAGAATCTTTTTCCTATGCTGGGATATATCCAGTTTCATCTTATTGGATAGCAGTTCTCTTTTTTTTTCCTCTTTATCCTGTCCCCTTTTTAAAACTTTTCATGTCTCTCTTGTACTTCCTATTTGATGTCCAGATTTTCTATTTAGCTCTGGTCTTTTCATCAGCAATTGTTAGAAGTCCCCTCATTTCATTATATGACCATCTTTTCCCCTGGAAGAGAAGGCTCAGCTTTGCCAGGTAGTGGATTCTTGGCTGCATTCCAAGTTCCCTTGCTTTTCAGAATATCTCATCCAGGTCCTTTGATCCCTTAGTGTTGATACAACCAGATCCTGTGTAATCCTTTCTGTGGTTCCATGGTATTTAAATTGTTTCTTTCTGGCTGCTTGCAAAATTTTCTTTTATCTGATAGTTCTGGAATTTAGCCTCAACATTCCTTGGTGTTTTCATTTTAGGATCTCTTTCTGGAGAGGATTGATATATTCTTTCAATATCTATTTTGCCCTCTGGTTCCATGATATCAGGGCAGTTTTCCATCACTAAAATCTTGTAATATTAAGTCCAGTTTTTTTTTTTCTTCAGTGTTTTCAGGAAGGTCTGTAATTATCAGGTTTTCCTTCCTTAATCTATTCTCAAGGTCATTGCTTTTGCTAATTAGGTATTTTACATTTTCTCCTATTTTTTTCAATTTTTTTGTTTTAACAGACTCTTGCTGTCTCATGAACTCTTCAGTTTCCACATACTCCATTCTTTTTTTAGAGAAGAATTTTCTTCATTTACTTTTTGCATCTCCTTTTCCAATTCGTCAATTCTATTTTGATATGTGTTTTCCATTACCAATTGAGGTTTTGAGAGAATTGTTTTTTCTTTTTGCAAGGTGTTAATTTTCTCTCCCAAATTTTCCAATTGATTTTTTTTAGGTTTTTGCAAGGCAGTGGGGTTAAGTGGCTTGTCCAAGGCCACACAGCTACATAATTATTATGTGTCTGAGGCCAGATTTGAACTCAGGTACTTCTGACTCCAGGGCTGGTGCTGTATCCACTGTGCCACCCAACTGCCCTCCAATTCATTTTAAATTCCTTCCTTATTTCTTCAAGGAAGTCTTACTGTGCTAGAGAGGTCATATTCTCCTCAGAGGTTCTATGTCCCTCTGAATTAGTGTCTTTTGCTTGCAAGAATTTTGTTGTGGACCTCCTTGTGCTTTCTTCATTATCCTAAGACCTTGTGTTAGGGAGGGGCTGGTTCACAGAGATCTGGTGTTGGGATCCCTAGAGGCTTTACTCACTGTGTGTAATATCTCCAGGTGGCCAGTAGGTGGTGCTAGATGTCTTTCTCATTGAGTGTATGATTTCCAGCTAGGATGTGCTGGTTGCTTTCTCTGGAGTGTCTGTGACCTTGATTGACTCCTTCTCCCTTGGCCTAGAGGGAGTGGTTGAAGTTGTTGAATGCTTTTATCTTTGATCAATGGTCTGCTCTGCCCTACAGTGTTATAATCACTCTCCTTATTCACAGTTGAGCTG
This sequence comes from Macrotis lagotis, assembly GCF_037893015.1. Classification (NCBI taxonomy): domain Eukaryota; kingdom Metazoa; phylum Chordata; class Mammalia; order Peramelemorphia; family Peramelidae; genus Macrotis; species Macrotis lagotis. The sequence continues at coordinate 524,197,703 of NC_133658.1, forward strand.
GTTCTAACCTGGGGTAGAAGGTGGGCTGTATTTGTGTTTTTTCTGGGTAGAGGCTTCAGCTGAAATGAAGGTACAGACTCTGAGTTTCTCCTGACCATGGGAGCCCAGGGATTGATGTCTGCAGCTCTCCCACAACTGAACTCTTCCTCCAACCCTGATGGAAGCTCCAGACAGTTACCACTACAATCAATGCCTCTGCTCCCCTTGGCCAATGCCCCTGTGGCTGACCAGGCTCTAGTCCCACCTCTTATCAAGCAAGTTCAGTTCTCAGTCCCTCAGGCTCCTGGGCTTATGCCCCAATGCTAAACATGCCAATCTCAGGCTGATCCATTCTTCCAGTCTTATCCTGTCTCAAGCTCCCAGCAGACTCTGCCCTCTGTGCCTGTATTCACCCATGATCGAGGAAGACAGATCCTGAGGCAGATGTTCTCCTGGATTTTCTTTCTGTTTTTTGTAGATTGGGTTTCTATTAAGAGGTTTGTTTCATATCATATATGAAGGAAGATCAGGAGACGTTTAGCAGTATGCCTGTTTTCTCTTTGCCATCTTGTCTGGAGGTCTCCAGACCAATAGTTTTGGGGTTTTTTTTTTAGTTTTTTTTTTTTTTTTTTGGAAAGGCAATGGGGATAAGTGGCTTGCCTAAGGCCACAAAGCTAGGTAATTATTATGTGTCTGAGGTTGGATTTGAACTCAGGTATTCCTGACTCCAGGGCCAGTGCTCTATCCACTGTGACACCTAGCCACCCCAAGACCAATAGTTTTTAAATTGTCTGTCCTAGATCAATTTTCCTGGAAAGTTGTTTTTTCAGTAATATATTTCACATTTTCTTCTAGCTTTTCATTCTTTTGGTTTTGTTTTATTGTTTCTTAATTTCTCACAAAGTCATCAGCTTCCTTCAGCTAAATTATGCATTTTAGGGAATTCTTTTCTTCAGAGAGCTTTGTCATCTCCTTTCCCATTTGACCAATTATGCTTTTTAAAGGTATTCTCCTCATTGACCTTTTGTACTGCTTTTTTCCATTTGACACAAACTGGTTTTTAAGGTATTATACTTTTTGATTATTTTGTAACAATTTGTACCAAATTGATGACTTTCTTGATTTTCTTACATTGCTGTCATTTCCCTTCCCAGTTTTTCCTCTACCTCCCTTATTTGATTTTCAAAATGTTTTTTGAGCTCTTCCATAGCCTGAAACAAGTTCTTGTTTTTCTTGGAGGCTTTGGATTCAGAATCTTTGATTTTGTTATCTTCTGAATGTGTTTGCTAACCCTCCATGTGAGCAAAGTAATTGTCTGTGGTTGGATCTTTTATTCTCTGTGGTTTGCTCATTTACCTGGCCTATGATTTGATTTTAGCTTTGTTAAGGTGGGGCTCTGCTTCCATGGTGGAAAAGATACTGTCCCAAACTTTGAGGTTTTTTTCTGTTTTTTTTCAGTGACAATGCCAGGGACTTCAATTCCTCCAAAGTTTTATGAAAGGCTTTGACTACACTCCTGGCCTATGTTCTTGTCTGTGAATGACCACAAGCACTCCTTTCTGCCCTGGTTCCATGAGGAGGGTCCCTGCTCTGCTGCAGGCAGTAAACTCTGCTCTTCTTTTCCTCCTTTTCCTGAGACTCAAGCCCCAGACTGTGACCCAGATCTGATTATGGGTGAAGTCACAGAATCCTATCTCAGGGATAGGAAAGAGCCTCTACAGTCTACCCCCTACCTCCTTGCTGTCCAAGAACTGAATGCTCTAGAAGCAGCTGCCCAGTGGCTTCCCAAGTCTGTTCCTGGTCCCTTGGGGCCAAGTTGTGATGAGGCCAATGATGAACTGAGTTGCCCTCTCACTCTGCTGTAGTTTTCCTGCTGAGCTTCTCAGTTGTCCTTGACAATCCCTTGGCTGAGAGGTCTGCTGTCAAGGACCCCCAGGGACCCAGGTGTCTGTGGTGTGTTCTTTAATGACTAGAACCAATCTCCTCTGATGAGGTCTGGGCTGCACTGTCGGCCCTTTCTAACCCTGGAGTAACAGAATTTCCCCACAGATCTTCCAAGTTGTCTTGGTCTAGAAAATTGTTTCACTCAGTGTTTTTGTGGTTTCTACCACTCTAGAATTTGGCTAGAGCCTTTATTTAAAGTTATTTGAAGTGGTTTCTGGGAGAACAGCGATGAGTTCCTGTCTTTATGATCTTGGCTTTGCCTCCCCCCTCCAGTTATTGTTGATTTTGTAGAGTTAAACTTGGGGTTGTCTCTGAATGAACCTCTGCCCTCAGGGGTCAGATCTTTTCTGGGATCTTCTCAAGTTGTTTTAGGAGAATAACTGTTTTACCTGGTATTTATTTCTGAAGCTCTGATGTAATGTTCTATTTTTTTAATGGGGGAAATTTGGATAGCCAAAAGTTGTTTGACCTATTCCACTGTCTTTCCAGAATCCTCTCCTTCCTAAAACAATTCCTTTTTAACACTTTGGTCTTTGCTTCATCATCTATTAAATGAGAGAATTGAACTAGATGACTTCTAAGGCCCCTTACAATTCTACACCTATGATTATATGATGCAGTTATCCCTTTACTCCAATTTCTGGAGGTCTAAGTTTTAATTATACTATTTTTTTCAATCTCAGAACATGAAAAAAGGCAAGATGAAGATAGGAGCAAGAAAAAAAAGAAAGAGGATGAAAGTGGTGATATGCCTTTCTGGAAAAGAGTCATAACTTTCATACTAGGAAATGAAGCTTTGCTTTGCTCCATGGTAGTGAAATTCCTCCCTTACATGACCACTGTCCCTCTATTCCCCCTCATATTGTGAAAGCATGCCTTATTTTTATTCGAATAGCTAGATGTCATCTGATGATTTCTATTGTTATTGAATCATAGATGCTAATAGTAATACTGCTTAACAATCAAAGTTTTGGATGGTAATTACTGGGAAGGTCATTTATTTTTGGCCATTTTAATATTCAACCTAAGAATGTTATTTATTGCCAGTAAAATTATTCCTATAATACTGCAATAAATTAAAATGTGATAAAGGGGAAAACATAATTTTTGCTTATGTATTGAGCCCAGACTTATCTGCATAGAGTATTGTAAAAGTTAAATAGATATTTCTGCCTTTTTTGTAAGAAGAAGAAAAAAAATTGCCAATGATTCACCTGGTAACCATGGGAATCCTCAGACACCAGATGTGAATCATTTGAATGTATTCTTTCTTATAAACTGTTACAAAAATCAGGCTGCTGTATAGGGAGCTAAAAAAAATTTTCAGTAGAATAAAATTAGACTTTTCTGATTGGAAGAGCAAAGGTAATCTATTTTTTTTTGGAAATCTGTTTACCTGTCAGTTATTAAACAGTCTTCAATATCATTTCCCTTGAATTAATATTGAAAACAAACTTGAAGTTTAATCATCCTCCTCTAAACACAAAAGGTTTAATTTACCATTGCATGAAAATCATTTCTCAATAAGAACTATTCAATAAAAATATGTCATACCAAGTTACAATTACTATTTGTTTATTCTGGGGAGGGGGGAACCTTGCTCTATTTTTAATTAATATAGCAACACCAGTCTCTATTCATGAGTATAGTCAAATTATGAAAGAAGTAGTGGTCTGAGGTATCCATGGATACCAGTTCATCAAGGGATTCCAAGCTGGATAACTTTAGAATTGAAAGTCAACAAATCCTATCTGCACCATCATTACTGAAGGGTTTGCATAGTTGTGTTCAATGTTAACTTAGTATATTTCACTTAAAAATGAAAGCATTAAGGTTCAAAAGCTAATTTAAATGAAGGAAAAACTTATAAGAGATTAGGGCTGCTTCAATATTGCAGAGGCAATTTTATAAACTGGAAACAATAAAATTAAATGTATATAGGCATTTTTGACAGGGCTACATTGGCACTCTGTTTTGCAAAAGTGGATGTAATAAAAAAAGACAACACATATGTATTAAATGTGCAAGACACTTTGCTAAGGGGTGGGAAAGATGACAAAAAAGCCAATTTCATCCACTTATTCTTTTGTCTAAAAATAGTATTAATGTAATGTTCTCTTTTGTTATATAAAATGGGGGAAAATACTAGGTAAAAGTGAAAAAGGGCACATATCTTTAACTATTGATCATGCTCATTTTTTAAACTACCTTATTACCAAAATCAATAATGTCATTCCAATTAGGCTGTGAGAAAAATAATCAGAATTCTACATTTGGAAATCAAGCACTGTAACATGAAGAAATATTTCTGGTATTTTTCATATTTATTTTCCTTCACCCTCTTCTTTAGAACATTTTTTTTTCTTTTATTATATTTTAAGCTGAAAAAAGACATTCAAGCAGCCATGTAGAGATTGCTGGCAGTTGAAAATCCTTAGAAGTTTGCTCTGGCTATCCTACTCACACTCTATTTCTCACACTGGCCTTGCAGGTGATGAATGTCACTGAGTATTTTGACAGCATGTTAGATTTATGAGGAACTGGTGATAAGAGGAGCAAATCAAAGTCTTGTCTTGCTTTGAGAAACAGTACAGTTTATTGGGGGGGGAATTCTGCAATAGAAGGTTCAGGCCAAAGAATGGAAGGGGGCATATCATGCTTTATTCAAACATCAAGCTATCACAAAAATAATTGTGATTTGGCAGGTCACCCATTCCAATTTCAATTTTATCTGAATGCCAAGTTATTTGTCAGTTTGTAGTTTCTCATTAAAAATGATCATGTACTCTTTTTTGTGTGCCCAATACTGCATTAACCATCTTGGAAAATGCCAAATATTTAGAATATCTATTCTTACCCTCGACAACTTAGATTCAAAACTGTTTAGTCTTTGTACAAATTTTTAAGGAAAGAATGCTGGATTCAACAAACAGAGGACATTTATTTCAAATCTCAGCCATTTAATCTTGAACAAATCATTTGATTTCTCTGTGCTTCTATTTCTCTTTATAAAAAAAGAGAAGGTTTGACTTTTATCCTTTAATCTACAATCCTTTCGACTTTTTTGGTAGGAAGAAAAAAAGAGGCCAGTATACCTTGAATGATCTTTTATAATTCAACTCATTTCAATAAGCATTTATTAAGCACCTATTATTTCACAAGCACTGTGCTAAGCACTTTTTAGGGGCAATTTGCAGTACAGAGTATTGAAAACTAGTCCTGGAGTTGAGAGGACCTAAGTTAAAATAGTTTCAGACACTTGACATTTACTAGTTTTATGACCTTGGACAAGTCACTTTAACTGTTACCTTGTATCCAGAGTCATCTCCAGTCATCCTGATTCATATCTGGACACTGGACCAGAGGAGAAAGTTTGGCTGGAATCTTAGCCTAGCCACCCCCCAACTCAAATCCTATTCATTTGCATGTCATGGCATCACCTCCCTCATGGCATTATCTTCTTTGAAAATGAAGGAGAGGGGGTGGAGCCAAGATGGTGACAAGAGTGGATCCTGTCTTGGGTGCTCTCTCATAAAACTGCTAAACTAAGGGCTCTAATTAAATTTTTGAGAGACAGAACCCACAGAAGGACCCACTAAGGCAGTTCTCCTACTTAAGGTAACCTGGAAAAGAGCAGAAAGGCTCTGCTCCCCGGAGTTGGAGGGGCGGCCCCCCAGAGGGGTGGCCCGCCAGAGTGAAAGAACTTCAGCCTCCCAGAGGCAGCCCCAGAGTGCTGGGAGCCGTGGCTCCCAGCAGCAGGGGAAGTTTTCTGACCTATGCCCCAGCGAGCACTGGGCACAAATTGGAGGAACAGTGGGGGGATCTCTGCCAGATCCAGCACGTGAAGGCCAGCCCTCAGGGCACACAGTGAACAGCGAGCAGCAGCATAGCCAAGGCAGCCCCAACCCAGGAAAAAGAAGCAGGTGGAGCGGGTAAGCAGGAGCCCCCAGGGCATGAGCCCATTGAACCTAGGGAGGGGAGTGGACAGAGACTGCAGAGCTCTGTCCTCTGCCCCTGGAACAGGACTCTGGGGCTTTGAACACATTCAGATCCTGATCACAGTCTAGGCCCCCCCCATAGAGCAGCAGGGCCCCCCACCTCAGCCCCATAGCAGATTGGTGTGAGGACAGAGCCTCACACACTGAGACCCTTGCGAGAGTGCCCCAAAAGCTCAGGAAGCACCCCCAAAACAGGCTAAGGCTGGGAAAATGAGCAAGCAGAGAAAAAAGAGGAACACCATTGAGAAATATTTTGCCTATGAGCCCAAGAAGGATCAAAACACTTAGTCTGAAGATGAGGAAGCACAAGCTCCTGCATCTAAAGACTCCAAGAAAAACAGAAATTGGGCTCAGGCTAAGACAGAGCTCAAAAAAGTCTTTGAAAATCAAATGAGGGAGTGAGAAGAAAAACTGGGAAAGTAAATGAGAGAGATGCCAGAAAAACATGAAAATGAAGTCAGCAGCTTAGTCAAGGAAATCCAAAAAAAAAATGCTGAAGAAAATAGCATGCTAAAAAACAGCTTAGGTCAAATGGATAAAACAGTTCAAAAAGTTATTGAGGAGAAGAAAGCTTTAAAAAGCAGAATTGGCCAGATGGAAAAAGAGATAAGAAAGCTCTCTGAGGAAAACAAATCCTTCAGACAAAGAATAGAACTCAGGGAGATTGGTGAATTTACCAGAAATCAGGAATCAATACTTCAAAATCAAAAGAATGAAAAATTAGAAGAAAATGTGAAAAATCTCATTGAAAAAAACAACTGATATGGAAAACAGATTTAGGAAAGATATTTTAAAATTATTGGAATACTTGAAAGTCATGATCAGGAAAAGACCCTTGACATCATTTTCAAAGAATTACTACAGGAAAATTGCAGCAGAGGGCAAAATAGAAATGGAAAGAATCCACCGATTCCCCCTGAGAAAGAGATCCCAAAAAATCAACACCTAGGAATACTATAGCCAAATTCCAGAACTCCCAAATCAAAGAGAAAATATTATAAGCAGCCAGAAGGACACAGTTCAAATATCATGGAGCTGCAGTCAGGATCACACAGGACTTAGCAGCAAGTATATTAAAAGCTTGTGGGGCTTGGAATATAATATACAGGAAGGCAAAAGAGCTTGGAACGCAACTGAGAATAAACTACCCAGAAAAACTGAATGTCCTCTTCCAGGGAAAAAGATGGATTTTCAATGAACCAGGGGAATTTCAAATGTTCCTGTTGGAATGGCTGAACAGAAGGTTTGATCTTCAAATACAGGACTCAGGTGAAGGAGGAGGGGGGGGGGATATGAGGGACTTAATGAGGATGAACTGCATGTATTCCTGCATAGAAAAATGACACTGATAATACTCATATGAACCTTCTCAGTGAATAGAGCAGGTAGAAGGAGCTTTTATAGTTGAAGTGTAGGAGAAAGCTGAATTTGAAGATAAAATATGGTGCAAAAATGGAGTCAATAGGAAAAAAAGGAAATGTAATGGGGCAAAAAGAAAAAGGAGAGGGGGAATAGGCCAAGATATTTCATATATAAGATTTTTTCCTTATTACAATGAGCTATTGCAATGATATGGAAGGGGGGAAGGCAAAGAGGAATGAGGGAACCTTTGCTCTCATCAGAGGTGGCTAGGAGAGGAAACAGCATATATATACTCAATGGAGAATAGGCATCTGGAGTAAGAAGGAGGGGAGGAGCAGGGGGAAGCCAGGGATGTGAGTGATGGAGGAAAGGATGGACCATGGGGGGGAGAGTGGTCAGATATAACACATTTTCTTTTTTACTTCTTGCAAGGGGCTGGGATTGGAAGGCCTGTCCAGGACCATAGGGTGAGGTGGATTCTGGGCCTAAGGGGTGGTATGGGGGCTCAGGGCCTCTTGGCCCCAGGGCCAGGGATCTGTCTGCTGCACCACTCAGCTACCCTACAGCAGAGTCAGAGTGAAAGGAGAGAGCAAATATAGTACATGGTAGTGGAGAAATACGAAAGGATGGAGTTGCAATCATCAATGGCAATGGTGGAAAAATATGGAAGTAACTTTTGTGATGGACTTATCATTAAGAATGTGATCCACCTGTGACAGAGTTGGTGGTGCTCGAACACAGACTAAAGCAAATTTTTTTATTATTATTATTTGGGGGGGGTGCAGGGCAAATGGGGCTGGGTGGCCTGCCTGGGGCTGCATAGCAGGGTGATTGTTGGGTGTCTGAGGCCAGATTTGACCCAGGTGCTCCTGGCTCAAGGGCCAATGTTCTGTCTGCCACCCAGCCACCCCTACTATTCTTACTATTTTATTTTATTTTAGGTCTTTTTTTCTTTTTTCTTTTTGGTTTATGCAGGGCAGTGGGGTTGGGGTGGCTTGCATGTCACATAGCTGGGTGATTGTTGGGTGTACGGGGCTCGATATGGGCTTGGGTGTTCCTGGCTCCAGGGCTGGTACTCAGTCCACTGTGCCACCTGGCCATACCTACAATTATCACTATTATTTTTAAAATTTTAATTTTAATTTTTTTCTCTCCCCTTTATCGCTCAAGTGAGTATATTTTTTGGGGGAGGGGGTACTTTGTTTACTCTTAAACAAGAATATTTTATTAATGTATAAAAAACATTTTTTGTAGAAAATGAGAATAAATAAATATTGAATTACAAAAAAAAAAAGAAATACCTATTCACTCTCTGGGGATGGCTCACTTATTCTACTAAACTCTCTTCAATTTGGGAATCACCAACAAGGATCACCACCACATAACTATCTTCATGTTTTCTTAGGATCTTGAGGTAACCTTGTTGAGGGGAAAATATACTCCTACTCACCACTTTCAACCCCAATTGGTCTATTTCTATTTACATACACAATCATTTGATAACATGTTTAGATCTCAAGCATAACCATTTATTTCGCAAGAAAACAAAACAAATAAAAATAACATCAAAGGTTCTCACATTAGCAATGTATAACTAATAAATTTATCACAATCCATTAAAAAAAGAAAAAAAGAAAATGAAGGACGAGGGCAGCTAGGTGGTATAGAGGATAAAGCACCAGCCCTGGAGTCAGGAGTACCTGGGTTCAAATCCGGTCTCAGACGCTTAATAATTACCTAGCTGTGTGGCCTTGGGCAAGCCACTTAACCCTGTTTTCCTTGCAAAAGAAAAACCTAAAAAGAAAAAAGAAAAGAAAATGAAGGACAAACAACAGTAACTAAGTACTTTGTTCTAGTACATTTCGTTAACTGATTAGTCAGGTAAATTGGAAACAAGTGGGAGTCCAGTTCTTGTGAACCACAGATTACAGAAATTAAAAGACAAGTTTGATGTCAAAAGTTTCAAGAAAAGGTGGTAAATCATGAAAAGTAGAAATATGACCTTCACTGATGTATTTAGGAAGAAGGGAAAATTGAAGAATATAAACCTGAGAATTTCCATTAAAAAGGTAAAAATTAAAATGACCAGTTTCTTGATAAAATAGTGTCAGAGACTAGACCAGTATTTTTAATTGGTAAAGAGAATTACTGAATGAGAAAACTCCCTTTATCAATGAAAATCATCACTTCCTCTGCAATTTATGGTCTCAGATTGCAGATTAGACCATTAAGGAATTGTGACTTGCCCAGCAGACTAATCAGTATGTGACCCATGTCTGAGTCCAACTTTCTAATCACCATATCATACTGGCTCTCTCCAAATAAAATAAGAAAAATTAATTAGCATTTTAAAGTGTTTTGTATTTTAAAGAGTTCTTTTCTTAAACCAACTTTGTACACTATGTAATATATCCACTTTTGTCTAGACCTATCATTCATGTATCATTGGAATCCCTAATGGAGGAAACTCACTCTGTCAATAAAGAATAGTTGTCTGAGCTATTGATCAAGGTATTGTCCAAGATTACTAAACCAGTTTCTGTCAGAGGCAGAATTGACTCCATATCTTCCCAACCCCACATTTCTGTCCACTTTGCTTTACTGCCTTTCATGATTTACACTAATTATCTTGATTTTATATAGAAAGCAACTTTGTGATCGTTCATAATTTGAAGTTTGCCTAATATGTTTTAAACTAAAGAATTAAAATCATACCTTCTGATTATGAGTAAGATTCACTAGTATATTGACTATCAAATATTGACAAATTGAAATTACATTCACAATATTCAGAATTAATTCAGCAATTGCACAAAATGCTTCAGAAGTCTCATGTAACTATTTCTTTTCTGGGTAGTTGTATTGTGGTGCCCTTTTATTTAAATTTCTTCAAGCGATAGTTAATGAGAGAATTTGGGACTATCATTCTATTTGAAAAATGAAACTACATTCCTTGATAAAAGTATATAGTTTTGATGTAAAGACTAACAAACTGCCTTCTGTAGGGAGTCAGGGGGAGGGAAGCAAGATTGGGGGAAAATTGTAAAACTCAAAATAAAAAAAAAACTTTCTAAAACTAAAAAATGAATAAAAAATAATAATTAAAAAATATATTTTTGTGTGTGTCCATGTGAAATAGGTAAACATACATGGAATTTCTGATCCAGAGAGACACCTTTTTGTGTCATTGACTCATTTGACTAATGATGGCTATGGATGCCTCTTAACATTTAAAAATAATAAATTTAAAGGAAATCTATCATTCATTTAGAGGTGAGTGAAAATAAAGATATATTTTCCCCATCTATATTCTCAGACAACTTGACTCCATAGATCTAAGGTTAAAAATCCCAATTCTAAATGTATAAACAGGCAGCTTAAGAACAGGTATTGATATCTCTGACATGTTGATAATCATTCTCCAAATTAAATTGAGATTCTTTCCTTGAGAGAGTCAGTGAAATTGGATATTATTTCTTCTAGTCTCTGAGATTCTGACATCAGAATGGAAATATATCTGTCTGATTCTCCTTCCATATATTTCTGATTTAGTAGTGCAACAAATTCAATTAAAAAGCAAAGCAAAATAAACTACTCTGCTAGAAACTATATTTTCAGAAGGGGAAAGCTAATCTCAAATAATACCACTTTAGCCCATTTCTACCTAACAATGGTTTTACAATACTTTGAGAAATAATGAAGAGTAAACTCATTTATTCAAATAGATAGGAAATAGGAATTTGAGAAATTATATAGACAAGAATGTACCTGAAAATATAGAGTAAAGGAGTTCTCCTGCTGGCAGTGGGAAATTGCACATAGAACCAAGAATGAGTGACCCAATCTGATCAAAGGAGAAATTTCTCAAAGTTTCTAGGAAGGCAAACTGAAAATCTGATATATGTCAGGGAACCAACTTCCTTTACATTTCTGCCACTTTTATAGCCTATTTTTCTTCAAGTGGCTGGAATAGATCCTAAACAGTTTAGTACCAGCCATTTTTACTTTTTAAATTTTAAAAATTATTTGCTTTAATTTAACATCCTTTTTAAAAATACTTGAGTTCCAAATTCTCTCCCTCCTTCAAGTCCCTCCTCCACCCATTGAGAAGGCAAGCAATATATCAATTATACACATGAAATCATGTTGATCACATATCCATTTTAGCCTTGTTGAAAACTTTTTTCTTATCAATTTCCTCTCAGAATTCCTCAGTTCTCACACTGAAGGTTGATAGAAATTTTTTTAAACATGAGTTCATTGTAATTATCTTGGATCATTGAATTGATGAGAATCTCAGATTGATAATCATTATCATATTAATATAAATTCATATAGTTCTTCTCAGTTTGTAAAGTCCATCTCCCTAATCAATTCATATAACACAATTGTATTTCATCACAATCATACAGCACAATCTTTTCAGTTATTCCTCAATTGGTGGATATGCCATCAATTTTCACTTCTCTGCCATCCTAAAAAGAGATGGTATATATAATTTTGGTTTTTTAGGTCATTTTCCTTTTTCTTTGATCTCTTTGGGATGAAGATTTAGCAGTGTTATAGTCAAATCAAAGGGTATAGACAGTTTGAGCTTAGTTCCAAATTGTTTTCCAGAATGGTTGGACCAGTTCACAATTCTGCCAACAAACAGTACATTGTCCCATTGGTTTTACATCCCTTCCATCAGTAATAACTTTCTTTTCTGTCATGTTAGCCAATCTCATAATTGTGATATTGTATGTGTTTTAATTTGCATTTCTCTTATGAGTAGTAATTTATTTTCTATAAACCTACTGATAACTTTCATTTCTTCTTTTGAAAACCTTTTATCCTCTGACCATTTATCACTTATTAAATACATCTTATTTTTATAAATTTGACTCAGTGCATACATATATGTGTATAAGTAGGTATATACATATGTTTATGAATATATATTAAAATTTACATATTATATATACATTTATTTGATATATTTATTTATTCTTCATCCCTTGAAGAAATATCACATATAAATATATATATATGTATGTATGATAATTAAGTATGTATGTATTATTATGTTTGTATGATAGTTATATGTGTATGTTAATTTTTAGGAAAATGAAGTTTCCTTGATTATCTGTTTTAATTAGACCTATTTTTGATTTTGCTTTGTTTGAGTTCATTATTACTATCCTTGCCTTTTTTACCTCAGTAGAAGCATAATAGATTCTATCCCAACTCCTTATTTTAACTCTGTATGTGTCTTTTAATTCAAATTACACATGTCCTTTTAAAGAGAACATGCAGAATTTTTCTCTCCAAAATTATTACATCAATCCCTGCCCTAATTCAGCAATATAGTATCAGTTAAGAAATTCTCATGCAAAATACTACAGGCTTGACTGATAACCCAGGTTACCAAAAAAATCAAACAATAAAAAAACAGATAAGTCATAATATACATTCAACAGGCATTTATTTTATCCCTAAAAATAATGGTGCTATGTATATAATGGGAAAAACAAAACAAAATAACAACAAAAATGGTGAACTATTTTTTGGACAACAGATGCATTCTATCACATAGGCAATACCATACCTAGAGAACTATACATCTTCATGGAAGTTTCTTGAACTTATATAAATTAGAATGTCCTCTTGATACAATGAAAGATTAAATTTTGGCTTTGGAAAAGGTAATGTCATTTTTTTTCCTCCCAATTAAAGCCTTTCTCAGTAACAAGATGATTAACTTGCCAATGAGACATAATTTGTCTTCAATTGAAAAATATTTATTGAACACTTGTGTAAGATACATAGTAAGGTGATATGACAACTGGAAAGATAAATGAGATAAACCAGCACAGATATAATACAGTTTCAAAAAGTGTAATAAAAGAAAATATTCTAAGTGAAATATGAAGTTTACTGTTCAGAGGAAGGGCTTCATGAGGTGCCACATTTATACTTGCTTAGTTACTTCTTCATGATTGATTCTTGCCACCCCAAATTATAATTAGCTGTTATGAGAAATATTGGCAGCTTATTTTTAAATGGAAATAAATCATTTTAATTTTTCCAATATGAACCTTTCATTGTCATGTTTGTTCCCCTATTTCCATGTGTTACTTTGGGTGGCAACAGACTTATTAGAAATGGTTCCTGTTTAAATGAACACCTTGGAATTGGGCATCAATCACTTAGCAAGACACATGGCTGCAAGTAGTTGTAACCTATCTATATTATGATAACCAGTCATAAATTGAGAAGTGTGTTGTTGCTTGTTTCTTCATGGTTGGATGATGCTACCTCATAAAGAAAAACTGTAATCATCTTTCATATCAGCTTCCAGTCATTCTATAAACTGACTGGTTGAGAAAGGTACACATAATTCTTCAGCATGACAATCTACCCTACTGATAGATTGGGAAGCTTTGAAACTTTTACTAGATGAGTATGTTCCAGGGAAATAAAAGTGACAACTAAAAAATGTATGACTTTTACTGCATATTTTGAAAGCGACGTGTTAGCATTTGTAAACCTTAATCCAGAACATCATCAGTAATATCCACATAGATGTATTTTATGTCATTGATATTCCCAGGCATTTCTAGATATGACTTGATTATACCAGACCTGAAGAACAGAGATGGCATTTAAGAAAAGTCTTTAGGATAGACTATGAAATGACAATAGAATTTAAATCAACACTAGTTGCTGCTTTGTTGCCCTTATATTTACCTTATATTTCCTAAATTGGGATTTAAATTTGTGATACATTAAGAACTTACTTGCTGAATTTTATTTGCATTGGGATGATAGTTGCTTTCTTTGTTCCTGAGTTGCTAAAACTATTTTTAGCTCTGGGATTTGAGGAACAAATTGGATTAAATTTGGAGACAAAGGCATGGATTCTAGTATTCACAGCTTTAAAATGTGAAGGGACTTTAGAGATCATCTTGTTCAAACCTGTCATTTGATAGATGTGGAAATATTTTCCTGGAAATATATTCAAATTGAAACATAAAATTTCAGTGTATGTGTAATATGACTTTACTCTTTTCCATAATTCTAGCTTTTGATTCATTTAATGTAAGAAATTTGTTTGCAACCCATTCTGTTACAACATGGAATATATGTTCCCTGAAACCACAATGCTAAGAAAATTATGCAATAAAAAATATGGAGTTTCTATAGAATAGGATCATACTGCTCAAGAATTTAATAGATAACATTAAAAAACAAACAATAAAATAATATATAATAGAATGATAATGTAGTTTTATATATGGTAAATATCTAATAAATGCACAAATACCACAATAAACTGTAACCTTATCCATGACTTTCAGTTTCTGTTTAGCCTCTTCTGCCTTGCACAAGCAATTTGGGCAGGTTAAAACATTAGTCCTCAGTCTATAGCTATGATGGAAGAGCTAGGTGGGGGCAATGAAGGTCTGGGCTTCTCCTCTAGTAGCTCCTACTTAATTAGAAGATTTTGAAAACAACGTAGTACATCACTTTTAAAAAGACTAGAAGTTTGCTTGTGAAAGTGTGTGGGAAGGATTCCAGTTTCTGTGTTGTTGTAAAGTGTTGCAATGCTGTATGTTCTCACTGTTTCACTCAAAAGAAAATCTGAAATTTACATTATGCTCAAAATGTTCCCTAATATTTCTACCTTGCTGGAATAAATTCATATTTTAAGATTTGTGATGCAGCAAAACTATTATTTTAATGTGATTAATATAATTTTTTATCATTGTCAGATTTCCACAAAATTATTCTGCCATGACTTTTTGTTGAAGCCACAGTGACACTTAGTTTGCCACTTTTTCTAAATGTTTCTGAGACTTTTATTACTTTAGTAATACTTCATTATACATACAACTTTGCTTAGGAACCTAAGATAAATTCTCTGAAAAATAATTTGAAGATTGCAATATCTTCATCTTTTCCCAAAATGAAAATCTCTGCAAATCTTCAGTTCTAAAATTTCTCTTTCCCATTTTGTCTGATCTTGAAAAGATCACTGACTTTACCTCAGCAAATATCCATTTTCCCACCTTAGATTCTAGAATTTAATTCAGTTTTGTTTTGTGATTTATATATTTCCAAGATAGCTATGATTTTTTGATCTTGAGTTTAGATTCCCAAAAAAGCCATTTTTGTCTTTGTCACAATTCTAGTTTTTGAGTTATTCAATATTATAGGCTAATAAACAGTTCTTTCCACACCAACTTAGTATAATTCTTTCCAACAGAGAAAACAAAATGGAATTAATTGTAGTTCCATCTTCCCTAAATTAACTTTTATCATTTCCCCATACTTTCACCAATTCTTTAGACCTTCTCCCCCCCCCCAAGATAGTTTTAACTAAGGTCATTTTTTGTCTCTATTGTTTATGTGCAGTCTGAATTCATTTTGAGCTTTGGCAATATTGATAGTATTTTTACCCTATATTACAGTTCAAGATTTCTATATTTATCCTGTTTAGCTCTATTTGTTTCCATTTTCTGTACAAGTACCTTGGTTGATAAATTGCCTGTATATAAATTGACTGCTGACCCTTCTCTTTCTCATTCGAATAATTTCTATATGTTTATAAAGAATTTCATTCTTGAGAACTTAGTAACTGTTCTGTACTGACTTTCCCAGTAGAATTTTAGCTATTTCTATGAATTCTTTTAAATTTGTTCTTCTACAAATTTTATACTGATTCTATCTCATCATCTACTACCATTTGATTAGAAGTAGGTTGAGAAGGGTAGAATCTTTGCAGTATCCTTCATCTCTAAAAGAATAAACTTGTCAGGAAGGTAAGTCAAACATTTATCAAATGACTTGTTTTTGGTAGAATATTTGATCAGATTCGTTGAAAGTTGCAATATTCAATCACAAATATTTCTCTCCTGTGTAGTCTTTAATCTACTGATATTACTTTTCTTGTCCTTTTTCATATTTTATATGCATGTTCTTCACCAGTATTCTCTAACCTGTTTCTGTACACAGAAGACTAGATAATATAGAATTTCACTACTAATATATATATATATTGCTTTTTATCTATTGTTCTTTTTTCTATGTAAGCTATATTTTTCAATAAAGTATAGAATATATTATATAAATCATTTATATTCTATTCATAATTACTCTACTATAGAAATCAAAGACACATAAAGGTCAAATGTGCACTAGAATCTATATCTCGCTTAATACCTAAAATTTCTGAATTTGTGAATAAATCTGTGGGAATGTGGCCTATATTATTGATGTCCTCATTGGATTTTCTCATCTCTTTATAATTGCATGTTTCTCCCACTATTATCATGTCTATGTCATAGTGGCTATTCTCTGCAATAGGTAGGTAGATATATAGGCAAAGTTTCTGTTTTCTTCCTTTTGAATTTAAAAGATACTTCATTATATTTGCAACCCTTTAAAAAAGTTTGCCTAATAGCATGTGATCAACTGAATAATTGTTCAACATCCTAATTATTTCTTGATATTTATTTGCAGTTCAGATAGTCAAAACATTTCCTGAGAGCTCAAAAGTGACCATTCAGTTGTCAAAGTTGGTTTTTTCTCCTTCAGTGTTCCTTACCTAAATAAACAGCAGTGATGAAAGCAATTCCTGTGCCCCTAAAGTCTTCAGTTTCTTTCCCAGGACTTTGTAATTCCTGTCAATTATATCTAGGTTCCTCCTGACAGTTATCTTTCATCCTCCTGTGAATCAGCAGAAGAGGATGTAGGTTATCAGGTTTGACATGTCTTAGAAGACTTTAGTTATGCCCTGAATCTATGTCCCAGAAAGGCAACTGACCTCATTATTAATGTTATCTCACTAAATAATTAGATCAGGACTCCTCAGCAGGAATTTTCTTGAAACCTTGCCCCTATCCTGATTATTACTGTACCAAGATTCTACCAGTTTTTCTAGAGTATTTCTTAAACCAGAGGTTTTTCATGTCCTGGATTTCTTGGGAAGCCTGGTTAAGTTTCTAGACTTTTTTCTCAAAAATACAGTTTTTAAATAAATAGAAATGACAATACTTGTATTGAAATACTATTTCACATATATGTTTATAGATTGTAGATTAAGAATCATTTGCCTTAAACACTGGATCCTAAGTTGACCAGTTCCACACATAGAAATCAGGTCAGTGATGAGAACAGTAGAACTACATTAACATAGAATTTTCAAGTCTCGCATTATGGTGAAAACTAATTACTTGATAGTCTTGTCATTTCTAGGTTATTATAAGTGCTTAATTTTAGGAAAATAATAGTTCTGAGGTTCAACATATGCTCAAAAACATTTGCATTTGAATATACCTGTAAAATTAAATGTTAAAAGTTCTACATGGGGATATAGACTGGACTTGTGATTTCATTAATTTAAATAATTATTGAAATAGGAACCTCCTTCTACCAGTGTGCACACTAGTATCTTCTCTGGCACTTCTAGAGAGGTTCCTAGAGCCCCCAAAAGGTAAATACATTGCCAAAGTTCACACATTCAATATGTGTCAGAGTTGGGGTTTGAACACATGTGGACCTGGCCTTAGAGCCAGTTACTATACAAAGTTGCCTCTCAAAATATGATAAAAGATAATTAAATTAGATAGCTCCTCTTGAAGTTTTGTCATTATTAACCATACAGTTTCATGACATTTTTTATTTCACAGAAGAAAACAGCTAAGCACTCTTTTCCCATTGCTTCCAGTTAACTTTTAAGTTTTCTATCAAAGAAAGGTTCTGGTAACTGCTAGAAGAAAATCTTTTAACCCAGCTAACAGTTTATCTTTATTTTATTTTTAGTTTGACTGGAGAAGTGAGAAAAGATAGAAACAATCTTATATAATTTTTCATTGAGGAAAGAATAAAAGAAAAGCTTTTAAGGAAAAGCATATAAAAAGTTTTATTATGGTGGCTTCAGAATTTCTTGAGTTAAGAAATTATATTGATGTGGTTTCATTTTGTGACAGCAATGCATATGTATATGTGTGTGTATACTGAGTTTACAGGTGAGGCAACTAAAGGCATACATAGTTATTATATAGGTAATGTCTGAGGTCACATGTGAATGCAGGAAGATAAGTTTTCCTGACTCCAGTTCTAGCACTTTGTTTCTGATCCTAGTAACCTGGTTTTTACAGTCTTCTAATATTTAGAGAAATATTTTTGCAAAGTAATTGATACTGCTAATATTATCTGCATTTCAGATAAAGAAACTGAGAATCTGATCATCTTAGCAACTTGAAAATGGTTATATAAGCAATAATCAGAGTCACCTAGATGATGAAAATTATTTTTTTATTTCAATTGCTAACCAATGTCTGACAACTGTATAATATTTTCAGTTACAACAGTTGATAAAGGTATGTTTTAAGATCCTCAGGAAGTTGAGATCAAGCTCAATCTCACCAAGAATAAATCTCTCAAACTCCTGTATTCTTTTACATTCTCAAAAGTTCCTTGAAGAGCTTCTTTATTTCATAGAACTGAAGGATATTACAGAAATCTTCAGTTAAATTTATTGATATTATTTGCATCACTAGTCTTTCCTGGAAGATGGCAGCTACAGTGCAAACATGTTTTATGAATTTTTTTTAAAATATTTTATCCATCTGTAGAACTTTTAAGTTTCCAGTCATGTAGCATCATCAAGAAAAGTCAACATATGTAATGCATCATCTATTTGTTGCCATATAGGAATCTATTACAATCATATATACTGCTCTTATATTAACTCATCCTGTCAGTAAAGAAAATACTACCACTCAGCACCCCTTAAGGGACTTCACAAATAGCTTGCCAGCTATCTATGTTTTATATTTTGCTACCCTCCACATAAAATTTGTTCTCTTCAGAGCTAAGAAATCACCTTAGGGTTAAGGGACCAATCAGAGAGTGAGTAGATATCACATCCCACCCTTGTGCCAATACCCAGTTTTGGAGTATATTTCAATCACAATTTCATATCACTATTTACCAATTGTCACCCAACACTTCCAGACTCTTGCTTCTATAAAGCAATCTTCTTCTCAACAGTACCAATCTTGGTTGTCCACTGGAAGAAATCATACATTGGGTATTGTATTGCAGCAATATCAAAGAGTCAATCAATTTTATCTTACAGCAAATAATGGACTACATTGTCTGTCTTTTTACAGCAGACATGTCAGTGTATAGGTAATTCCAGGGTGAGAGTGGAAACTTTTTAACTGATAACAGCACCATTAACTATTAGCAAACTTACTGTGGAGTGACTAGAACATTTATCCACATACACAGTTGTTGAAATTTCTCAGGACACCTAGATGAATTTAAGTATTGCCCTTTCTAGTGACTGTTCATTTTAACTTTTCAAATGTCTTCTTTTTTATTTGTAAAGAAGTCAAATAAAACAAAATAACAAATACAGAATTATTAGAAAATATTCAAATTTCACACATCTGGCATTGTTTATATTCTCTCTCTTTTGAGGACTCTAAAGTAACTCCTCAGTGACTGGCTATTCCATATATAATTATCAGATTTAAGACTGCTAATTCAACAACTCCAGGTGCAATGTCATTTCCTAAAAGGCATGGAAGAGCCTACAGTTCATTTTCTACTCCTCTTTTAGGTAAAACAGGCCTTATTTCAAGATGATCCTCCTGTGATTAATGAAGAATATAACTTCTGTGAAGCTTAGACTGGAGTGGAAAGAGACTTAAGACAGGAAGAGATCATTGTAATATTCCTGGCAATGTTGATATGAATCAAAATGATGGCAAGAAGGATATGCTTATTTGGGATTATGGCCAAAGCAAACAAAAATGTGCATATCCCTTGATCCAGCAATACCACTACTGGGCCTATAACCTGAAGAGATTATGGAAAAGGGTAAAGACATCACTTGTACAAAAATATTTATAACAGCCATGTTTGTGGTGGCAAAAAATTGGAAATTAAATGAATGTCCCTCAATTGGGGAATGGCTTAACAAACTGTAGTATATGTATGTGATGGAACACTATTGTTCTGTTAGAAACCAAGAGGGATGGGAATTCAGGGAAGCCTAGAAGGATTTGCATGAACTGATGCTGAGCGAGATGAGCAGAACTAGGGAAAACACTGTACACCTTAACAGCAATATGGGGGTTATGATCAACCTTGATGGACTTGCTCATTCCATCAGTGCTACAACCAGGAACAATTTTGGGCTATCTGCAGTGGAGAATACCATCTGTATCCAGAGAAATAATTATGGACTTTGAACTAAAACCAGACTATTACCTTCAAATTAGAAAAAAAAATATCTTATTATGTAATTTTACTATCTCCTATTTTATTTTTCTTCTTTAAGGATATAATTTCTCTGTCATCACATTCAACTGAGATCAATGTATAACATGGAACCATTGTAAAGACTAACAGAATGCCTACTGTATGGGTGGGGGAGGGAAGCAAGAATGAGGGAAAAATGTAAAACTCAAAATAAATAGCATCTTTCTTAAATAAAAAGAAGGATGTGCTTCTGAAAGGAGCTGTGGAGAAAGAAATAATAAGAGTTGGCAATTAATATGAGGTGAGAGTAAGTATAAAAGATGATACCTAGGTTGTGGACTTTATTATTTAGAAGAATGACATTATCAGATCAAAGATCTTTGATATAAAATCATAGGGCATTTGATCCATTTTTAAATTTTATCTTGTCTCCTGCTTCTTTAAAAATGAAACTTTACAGAGATCCTCTTTTTATATTTGATGGTTAATTTTGAAAATGTCATAAATTTTTTCCCTATATGATGATAGTTATTGTTTATTTAGTAGAATAATTTAATACTATGAATAAAATTGGTTTGACCATTCTGAGTCAGCATCCTTATGAAACAAAAACAATAATCTTGAAGAAACAGTAAGACTAAAGAAATGGATTATACTTTTATTTTGCTCAGAAACAATGTGATGTGCTTTTTTCCAAAAGATGGACATGGTTTTCTTAAAGAAAATTTGTATAAACATAAAAGAAGTAATTGCAGTTTGTATTAGTCTATTTATTTTGGGTATTGGAAGTATGGATATTGGTGTGGGGACTCAATAAATCAAAATTATGTATTAAATATGGATTATTTCTCAGGAATAAAAGAGTAAAATGAATCTGTACCTGCCCTTAAAGATCTTGCATGGGAGGAAAAAAGTATATACAGATAAGAGTGAAGTACCCCTCTGATTACAATTTCATACTCCCTCTAGAGTGATTTCTTTTATCCCTTTGTGGCCTTTCAAAACTCTATCCATTTTTTTACAGTACAGTCTTTGCTGGAATACCTATGTTGGAATTTCTTTGTCTGACTGAAGTAAAGATAGGGGCATATCTAATTATTTCAAAAGATACCATTATATTTTTGTCATCTGATTTCACCCAATGGCTAGACTTACCCATTGCTCCTTCATTACTTGATTGATTAGCTTTTCAATGTTATTGGCTAGTCTCTGCCTTTAATTAATTCTATGACCTTATTAAAATGTTCTCAGAAGTACAAGGGTATAGATCATCTTGTGGGTGTATGTTTTGTGGTTTATTTTGCATTAATTGGAGTTAAAGTGTTAGAATGTGAGACTCCTTTCTTTTTTTTTTTCCTTTTAGGTTTTCGCAAGGCAAATGGGGCTAAGTGGCTTGCCCAAGGCCACACAGCTAGGTAATTATGATGTGTCGGAGACTGGATTTGAGCCCAGGTACTCCTGACTCCAAGGCCAGTGCTTTATCCACTATGCCACCTAGCCGCCCCATGAGACTCCTTTCTTGCACAAATATATAGAGCATATATACAATATGAATATAAGGTAATTTGGGCAAATCAATCCACTAGCAGTTAAGGGTAATAGAAAGACCTCATGAAGACATTTGTAGTTGAGATAAGTTTTAAAAGACACTGGGCATTTCAAGAAATAGAAATGAAGAAAAATGCTTGGGAAATTAGGGATGGAGAATTATTTGTGTACAATATTGTGTAGAACAGTTTGGTTGAAATAGAATCTGAGGAAGGGAGTGCAGTATGAGAAGATTAGATAGGTAGGAAATGTCAAAGCTGTAAAGAATCTTAACTGCCAACTGAAGGAATTTGCATTTGATCCCAGAGGCAATAAATGAATAGACACTGGCATTTGTTGGGTAAAGTTGTCGTATGAATAGACCTTGTTTACCTTTTTAAAAAAAAATAGCAATTATGTGAAATTTTCTTTAAAGAAGGAAAAAAGAAGGATATAGCAATCATTAAGATAAGAAATCACCTGAATTAGGGTAATGGCTATGTGAATGGAGAACAGTGGACATATATGAAAGAGATGTTATGAAGATAGAAAGAATCAGGTTCAACAACAGTTTGGATAGGTGGGTTGAGTAAGAATGAGGATATAAGTATGATTTTTGAATTTTTGAATGGGTGATTCGAAGCAACAATAGCATAGCCCTCAAGTTTTAAAGAGAATATTTGGGGAGAATGATGATGAGATCTGTTTTTTGGTTTTGTTGAGGTTTTCATGCCTCTAGGCCATCTAAATGTGCATATTTTGAGGTTCTTAAAAATGCTCAAGTTTTTCTTCAATATTAAAAAATTAGAACATATAAATTAGGTTTTAGTATTAATAACATCAACAATAATATTTATAATGTTAGAAATAGTTAATATTTTTGTAGTGCCTACTATGTTTCCAAATACTGAAAGTGCTTTAAAAATATCCCAATTTATTTTCAAAAATAGCCAAGCATGGTAAATGCTAAAAATCATTCTTATTTTTTTTGTTGAGGAAAAAGAACCAAATAGAAGTTAAGCTTCTTGCCCCAGGCCACGCAATGTCTAAGACTACATTTGAAATAACTTCTTCTTCTCCAATCCCAACACTTTATACACATTGTACCATCTACATGATTTCAATATGATATGATATGATATGGTGTGGTATGATGTAAAAAAATACTGGATTTGCAGTTAGAGGTCCTAGTGTCACATCCTAGCTATGCTCTGAGGTAGCATTCTATATTGTAAGACTATTATATTGAGAATTAAAAGAGAGAGAGAGATAGAGAGAGAGAGAGAGAGAGAGAGAGAGAGAGAGAAGAAAGAAAGAAGGAAGGAAAGAAGGAAGATATAAGAAAGGAAGAAAGAAGGAAGAAGGAGAAGAAGAAGAAGAAGAGGAAGAAGAAGAAGGAGAAGAAGAAGGAAGAAGAAGAGGAAGAAGAAGAAGGAGAAGAAGAAGACGGAAGAAGAAGAGGAAGAAGGAGAAGGAGGAGGAGGAGGAGGAAGGAGGAAGAAGAAGAAAGAGAAGGAGAAGAAGAAGAAAGAAGAAGGAGGATAAGAAAGAATAAAGAGGAAAAGGAGAAAGGAGGAGGAGAAGAAGGAGAAGAAGAAGGAGGAGGAGAAGAAGGATAAGGAGGAGGAGCAGGAGGAGGAGGAGCAGGAGGAGGAAGAGGAGGAAGAGGAGAAATAGAAATATGAATGAGATAGGGGAGAAAACACCATAATCATAGCTGTGAATATGAATATGAGTTTACCCATAAAACAGATACAAATAGCAGAATGTATTAGAAATCAGAATTCAACAATCTGATGTTTATAAGAGACAGACAAAAAGCCAAAGACCTAAAGCAAAATGTAGCATGCTTTACCTAAACAAGCAAAAAGGGAAGGAGGGCATTGGGAGAGAGGAAGAAACAATCTTGATCTTAGACAAAGCAAAAGCAAAAATAGACCTAAATATAAGTAACTATCAGGAAAGCTACATTTTGCTAAAAGGTATTGAACAACAATGAAGCAACTTAAAAAAAAATTTACAGCAAGTTTCTTTGATAAAGGCCTCATATTCTCATATCTCAAATGTGTACTTAATTCAGAACTGTTAAAATACAGAAAAATATCAGGGTCATTCCTTAGTAAGGGCTGAAAGGATTTAAATGAAAGTTTTCACAAGAGCAAATGAAAACTATCTATAGTCATATAAAAATGCTCAACATGTCTTGAATTGCTTTGGATCCTTTTTCTTTCCAGGTTCAAGAGAAAAGATGGAACATGACAACCCCACTTCAGGTTCCTGAAGAAAAAAATTCTGAGGAGTTAAGTCTTTACCATGTTCATATTCCAGCTTGCTAAGCTAGAGATTTTAGGGAACTTTCTTTTGGGTGAGATCTAGCACTCTTTCTTTCTTGAATAAGCTGAATTAACTTATTGCCAATGGAATACTATCTTCACTCTATACTTTCTGGTATAAATTCTGCCATATTTAATTTCTCTGATTTTTTAATACCAACTTGAATAAAGGATTTCTTTGAGCAGAGGGGCATGGGGGAAGATATCTTCATAGGTTATATTTTCCAACAATATGACGATGGGGAATATAGAAGAAATGATTTCCAAGTCTCCTTTAGTCTTGTTATACCTTGAAACCTTTGTCTTTAAGCTAGTTGTCCCCTCTGGGCTGTTCCTTTTATGCGTAGATAATCTCTGTGATTCCTTGAAATTTTATGGCTCATAATCCTCTTAGTAGTTCTGAGCATACCAGACTTTACTATTTGAGAGGTAGATGAATTATTAGTCTAGTTAGGCTTTAGGATGAGCTATAAAGCAGATGTCATCTGAGTGGTAAAAGTCTTGGATTTTTGTCAATAAAGTCAGTGTTCTATGGTACCAGTTTTTGTGTGTTTATCTTCTTGAAACCAAGGGCTTGTTTGACTTTCTTTGTGTACTCAAACTTTATCACAGTGCTAGAAGAAAATAAAACAAAAACAAAAAACAAAAACTAATAGATACCACTAATATAGAGCTTTAAAATTTACAAAGCACTTTATGTGTATATATGTATGTATACATTATATATATATAAATATATGTGTGTGTGTGTGTGCGTGTGTGTGTGTGTGTGTGTATCATTGCATGTATGTATACCTCAATTATTCTTCTCAGTAACTGTGAGATAGACGTAAGTGTTGCTCACAATATTACTGATGAGGAAATGAAGGTGAAAGAAATTAAATGACTTGCTCAAGATCATTAAATGTCTGAAGTAAGATCTGGGTTCAGAATTTAACTCCATGCCTAGAATTCTCACTGCCTAACAATTATAGTCCAGAAGTGTTTATTGATGAGATGAATGAATTGAAACATTAAAAAATAACTACTACATTTTCATAGATTTTTTAGAAAGATCTATATTGACTTGTTTTTTCCATAGACAATGTCTTAGTCTATAGACTCCAAGAAGATTTAAAGTTCTTAAACTCTCTCTAGTTTTACATTCTTATACACTGAACCTGCCAGCAGATAGCCCACACAGGCTATGAACCAAAGGTGTGGCTTAAATTTGGCATAAAGTTTTATAACTTTTTCTTTCTTTACTTAAGGTCACTTCTTTATCACCATATGTGCGTGTGTTCATATTTATATCTTTATGTCTATCACATAGTGACAGTTCTATATATATATTTTAAAGAAATCTATAATCATAAAAGTTGAATTTATGCAGCCATGTTCCAGTTTAATAAGTACTGAGTTAGTTCTTATTAAATAAATACTCACTTTTTCCATATGAAGCTATTATATAAATGTTATTCAATTTAGAAGGGTATGAATTATTTTCCCAGGATTCACGATAGATGAATAACAATATATATTAATATATATCACCTTTTCCTTGTTCTGAGTTTGAAAGGAAAGAATTTGTGGCTTGACTGTTTTAAGATCTATGTTTGACACAGAATGTTAACTTCACAATTTGGCTGCCTTAATATAGTTACTCCTAAAACATAAATATACACTTAAAATCATTTTTCTTGTTATTTGAAGATAAACATTATTTGAGTAAATATTTGATATAATGAGCATATTGTAGTTTAGTTTTATTTTTGCTTATTTATTTCATAAGCTTGAAAGTAGTGGAAACTAATCTTGAAAGAAATTTGATTGGGAAGAATTAGAGGTCAAGTCCATTTAAAAAATGGAAAAGGAAGGCGACTAAGATGCTTTTTTTCCTCTTTTCTCCAAAATTTTTTAATTTAAATTTTTATTTATTTACACATTTCTAAAATAGTCTTATTGTAAGAATAAACATAATCCCCCCTTTCCCCACAAAAGTTAAAAATCTCAGGAGAAATAAAGTGGAAGAAAGAGGAAAAAATGTGCTTCAGTCTGTGTTCTGAGACCATTAGCTCTGTCTCTGGGGTGGATCACATTCTTTATCATAAGTCCATCTATCAGAGAAGTTATTTCCATATTTTTCCATAATTGTTGTTGTTGATTTTAATTCCCTCTATCCATTACTCCCCAATACCATTTATTATATTTTCTCTTTCCTTTCACTCTGTTGCTCCTCAAAAGTGCGCCATAGGGCAGCCAAGTGGCACAGCAGACAGAACACCAGCCCTGGGACCAAGAGGCCCCAAGCCTATATCCCACCCTAGAGACCCAGTGACCACCCAGCCCCATTGCCTTGGACAGGCCACCCATTCCCACTACCTTGCAAAACCTAAAAGAGAAAATGTTTTATTCATGACTATCCTCTCCCATGATCTATCCTGTCCTCTATCATCCACATCCCTCCTACCCTCCTGCTGTTCCCTTTCTCTCCTTTTTCTTTGCTATATTAAGTATATATATATATATATATGTTCTTTCTTCTCTAAGCCATTTCTCATGATAAAGAAGGCTCTCTCATTTTCAATCACCTTCTCCCCTTCAATACCATTGCAAAAGCTAGTTCTTGAATTTTACATAAAATATCTTAGTTCATTCTATCTGTCCTTTCTCTTACTCCCAGTATATTTCCTTTTCACCCATTGACTCCATTTAAAAAATACATTTTACCTCCAAATTTGTCTCTCTCCTGTGCCTCAGCTATAAAAGTTCCCTCTAACTGCGCTAATAATAAATGAGATGGTTCATTTGAGTATTATCTATATCATCTTCTCATGCAGGAATACACACAGTTCATCATCATTAAATCTCCCATAATTCACGCTTCTCTTCCACTCTCTCTATGCTTCACCTGAGTCCTGTACTTGGAGAGCAAACTTTCTGTTAAGCTCTGGTTGTTTCAGCAGGAACATTTGAAATTCCTCTATTTCATTGAAAGTTCATCTTTTCTCCTTGGAAGAGGTTGTTTAGTTTTGCAAGGTTGTTTATTCTTGGTTGCATTCCATGTTCTTTTGCCTTCTGGAATATCATTTTCCGAGCCCTATAAGTACTTAATGTGGATACTGGTAAGTTCTGTGTGATCCTGACTGCAGCACCATGATATTTGAATTTCTGTCTTCTTGTAATATTTTCTCTTTGATTTGGGAGTTCTGGAACTTAACTGTAATATTCTGTGATTTTTTGTTGGATCTCTTAGGAGGAGATCGGTGGATTCTCTTAATTATATTTTTCCTCTGCTTCTAGGATATCAAGGCAATTTTCCTGTGGAAATTCTTTAAAAATGGGGTGCCTAGGTTTTGCAATGGATAGAATAGCTGAGTTCAAATCTGGCCTCAGACACAATTACCTAGCTGTTGGGCCTTGGGCAAGCCACTTTACCCCATTGCCTTGCAAAAAAAAAAAAAAGAAATTCTTTAAAAATGCAATCAAGACTCTTTTACTGATCATGACTTTCAGGTAATGCAATAATTTTTGAATTGTCTCTCCTGAATCAGTTTTCCCAATCAGTTGTTTTTTCAGTGAGATATTTCACATTTTCTTCTAGTTTTTCATTCTTTTGTTATTGTTTTTTTGATTCCTCACAAAATCTAAGCTAATCAAAAGCTAAAGCTTCCTTTAGCTCCATTGTATATTTGAAGGAGTTGTTTTCTTCCAAGAACTTCATTATTTCCTTTTCCATTGGCCAATTCTGCTTTGTAATGTATTCTTTTCCTTATTACCTTCTTGGACTGCTTTTTCCATTTGACGCAAACTGGTTTTTTACATGTTATTTTCTTCAGCATTTTTTTGTATCTCCTTGGCTAAACTGCTGCCATGGTTTTCATGTTTTTCAGGCATCACTGTCATTTCTCGTCCCAATTTTTCCTCTATCTCCCTTACTTACTTTTCAAAATCTTTTTTGAGCTCTGCCATGGCCTGAACTCAACTCCTATATTTCTTGGAGGCGTTAGATGCAGAAACTTGGACTTTGTCATCTTCTGATTTTGTATTTTGATCCTCAATGGGACCAAAGTAATTGTCTATGGTCAGTTTCCTTTTTTTTCTGCTTGTTCATTTCCCCAGCTTGTACCTTTTTAGGGGGTGCTTCCTGAACTTTCAAGTTACCTTGAGCTGGAGAACTGTCTCACTGGATCTTTCTGTGGGTTCTGGCTCTCAAAAATTTAGTTAGAGACATAATTTTAAGATTTTTTGGAATATTTTGGAGAGAGCTCCTTGGAAAGGCTGTTCTCATGCTTCCATCTTGGCTCTGCCCCCAACCCCCAGACTCCTTTTTTTTAAAGTTAAATATTTTATTTATTTGCCTGCAATGGTAGTTTTCACCAATCATTTTTTGCCAGATTTTGGATTTTACTTGTTTTCCCCTCCCTCCTTTCCCCCTCCCCAAGAGAAAGCAATCTGAAATAGACTTTACATGTATAAACATGCTAAACATAGATCTATATTAATCATGTTATGAAAGAAGAATCAAATGCAAATGGAAGGAAAATAATTGGAGATAAAAAAGACAATACATAAGACAAATTTTAAAATTTGAAGACAGTGAACTTTGGTCCTCCTTTTAAACTCTATAGTTCCTTCTCTAGATATGGATAATATTTTCTATCACAAGTCTTTTAGAATTGAGATCAAGACTCTTACTCAACTTTTGTGCTCAATTTCTCCAATGCAATACTGTTGAAATGCTTCTGCCAGGAAAGATTGATCTATCCTCACTGATGTAAAATTTCATCTCCTAGAAGAGAACATCATTGGATCCCTATAAATTATCAGTCTACTTTTGAGTTACTAACTGCCAATTCTAGATCTACCACTAAAGGCAAACTTTACACTGGATAATATGAAGCACAACTATACAGAACCCTCTTTACATAACAGTTATGTTTTCCTTGGGGTCATGATATCAAAGAACTTATACTAATCTACTTATATGAAATTTGAATAATTAAACGTATTGAATAAACAGAAGCTTTATAGCTCTCTATTAAATGAATATTGGTAGATATCTTTCCCTGTGAATAATATATGCACACAGGATTTTCTTAAGGGTCACAGAAATATATATCCCTACTGAATTAGGAGAACTAAATCTGTGTTTTGAGTCTACTGTTTTGTCTTGTTTATTTTTAAGTAAGAACATCATATTAAATGATAGTTTTATTTTCCATTATTTTGGGGAATTATAAAAATAGTTCATCTGCTGCATTACACAGTGGCAAGGAAAAAACATAAAATCTCTAAGCACTATTTTTAGGCAGTTATGTAATTTAGCTTTAGGCAGAATTTTGTTCCTGCTTATATAAATAGAGTCCTTAATGAAGTCAATGTAAAATATGTACCTATCAAAGATAGAATTTATTCATATACATTTGGAAGGTTTAATGTCTTTTGGATCAATAAAAATATCTAGTCTGTTTCTTAAGGTGTAGATAGCATAGCTGATATTTCTTCTAATAGACCAATTAGTAAGGAAAAATGTATTCTTAAATTAAATTTTCTTCCCCTACAATCTAAATAAGGAAACCAGAGCAAAAAGGTACTGAGAGATGAAAACATTGTCATGAAAGTGGGAGAAAGAAAATTTGAATTGGGAGAGGGAGAAAGTCAGTTTCATGCCAAAGATTTGACCAAGATTTATGACTTAAAATCTTTAACATAAAACATACTGAACCATAAAACTGTTATAATAGATGGGGAATTTAAAAAATTTCTAATGTCATGACAAAGTTGATGATAACATTTACCTGATTCACAGGTTTATTCATTTATTCTAATTTCATGGGCAATTTTAACTTTTTCTCAGTTTCATGTGCAGCTATGGCCAAAACTACTATAACCCATATGCAGTCTACTATTGAAATGACTATTTGAAATTATTTGATTTATTCTCAGAAAGCAGACTTAGTCTCATATTTAAAACATGAAAATATACTCAAATGAGGAAATATAAAGATAGAGGAATGAACAGGCCATAGGTGGAATAGTCTGAGAGAGTAAAGGGTATTTATTTGGGAGAAATTAGAGTAATTCTTAAATAGATAAACTGAAAAAAAGATGAAAGAAGACCTAAAACAATTATTAGATAAAAAGTTCAGTCTGTTGCAATCTTATACTAAATAGATTTATCATAAATGTGACATTATTTTTTGATTATTACTGTTTTATTAATGTTTGCCCTCAATGATTCATGCATCCATACTCTTTTAGTTTGCATCCTTTATGAAAAGTCAAACTTATCTTACCATTCTGACATTTACATTCAGAATTCCATCTCCTTTCTTTATGCCTTTGCAGTGCCCAGCTTGACACTTGGAATGTAATCTTCTTCCTTTCTATCTAATGTGTATTTGAAGATGCATAATCCTTTATTTATTTCTTGCCCAGGAACCTTAATTGTGCATTCAAATGTTGTTTATTTAACTGCCTTATTTTTATTTGTGTCTATTTATATTAGTGCAAATTGTCTCCAACAAAAGAACTCATTGAGAGAAAGATGATGATGATTTTGTCTTCATATCCCTAAAGCAAAGCACATTGCTTACTACTTATTTTGTGCTTAATAAATTCTTTTTAATTGATTGTTTTAATTTATAGAAAGAAAGTCAAGATTATAGGTCAGTTATTCAAATATTTCATTTATTCATTAATTATTGGACAAGGATCTTGGAGCAGCAACTTTCAAATTAAAAATTATCCATTTTTTGCCGTGTATCTTTTAATGGGATAGTGAAAAGAACATTGAATTGGTAGATAGAGGACCTAGACAACTCTTAGACTTGCTTCTTGTTTAGCTTTAAACAGATCATTTTACTTCTGTGGCCCTTAGTTGAATATGAAGATTAGATGTAGGTGGAATACTGTGTAGGGTTATGTTCTGTGCTAGATTCCTATGAGGTTAAGAAAAGGTACATACTGTACCAAACTATGTTTTCTCACCCTAAATCATATTTTTAGATTTAATTCTTGCCAAATTAGAATGCTCTGGCCAACAAAAATGGAATATGGTATTGAGAGAAGCATATAGGGTCTTGAGATGAGCAACATTCTTTGGTGTTTTCTCTCATTATGTATCCTTGATTTCCATGGAATACCTTCTGCAAAACTAGCATATTTTATAAGATAAAATAGGTCATTTCAATCCTCTCTCTCTCTCTCTCTCTCTCTCTCTCTCTCTCTCTCTCTCTCTCATTAAACCTCCTTATAATACTGCAAAACATATGCCTGATCTGTTCTGAGGAGATAGTCCTATCCTGAATACAAAACAAGTATAAGAAATGATAATTTACTTACCAGCCTACAGTATTTTAGAAACTAGCTTTGAGTGGAGGCATTCAAA
Source organism: Macrotis lagotis (assembly GCF_037893015.1). Classification (NCBI taxonomy): domain Eukaryota; kingdom Metazoa; phylum Chordata; class Mammalia; order Peramelemorphia; family Peramelidae; genus Macrotis; species Macrotis lagotis. The sequence goes on from NC_133658.1 coordinate 524,229,478, forward strand.
TAAATTATAATTATTACATACATGATTAACTTAATTAGAACTCATCTAGGAACACAGTTTTGGATCGTCAAGCTTTGTGTGATGAATTAAAGATAGGCTACTAAAGTTATTTCTGCCATCATATATTCCCTTGGGTTAAGCCATTTGAATTTCTATCTATATATTTTTCATTGTTATTCAACTCAGTTTCTGTTCTGACTACTTATGACTGAAGATTTAATCTGAGAATATCATTCCACTGAGACAAAAGATCAATCTTACTTTTTCTGTGTTAAAATATTTTAAATATTCAACATTTAAAACCTACTACTAATTGTAGGTATTTAATCTTTGAGCATCTTCATTTAAAAAAATCTACCACTTTGTAATATGATTGGGGTAAGTAGTGTACTGAGAGTCAAATAGGAGATTCTCTCATTATGAGACTTATGTCTTCATAAGGACCAATCAACGTGAAGTAGAATCACTTCAGAGTTGTGATAGGAGTATCATATATTCATTGAGGTTGAGTTAGGTTTTTTTTCTTTTTATTGGGGCAGGAAGGTTATTCTCAGGTTTTAATTGGTTCTCCATAAAAGTAAGAATTGAATTATTCATTTGGTTTCATTGACCTCAGATATAAATGGTTTATTTTAAGGGGAATTGTTGCAAAGGCAATTTTAGAGGTGAACTTACTAGTCACCTTCTGTAGCAACATTTCTCACCTATTTGTCCAGTTAGTCATGGTGAACGACGAGAGAGGGAAGTAATACTTTATTTGAAATATTAAATATCTTTCTTAATAGTAAAGTTGTTTCTTTTATCTTTTATTAATAATTTTATGATGACTGTGTTTTTAATAAATTTTAATCCTGCATATGACCCCCTAAACAGGTTAAAATTAAGTATGAACCAGAAAAAAGGCTGCTTCATTTCACTTTTAATTAAAAATATGTCTAGATTCTTTGATAAAGAAAGCAATTCCAGAAATTTTAAACCTTTCAGAAAAAATTCAGGAGCAAGTTAAAACTTTCACTATCATTATTGCTCCATATGTTTAATAATATAAGAGAATTCTTTTATGGTTATATCTTAATTAGTTTGGGGAAATGTTTAAAATAATTTAAAATAATAATAAATAAACATTTTATTTTCTATTTGTATGCCTAATATGAGACATTGATATGAACCTTTTTAATGACAATTTCAGGTTCTACTTCTGACTTTACCTATTTTCATTAACATATCATATTTGAAAGTAAGTCCTGCTTCCAAATGACAAGACAGAGGATTCTGAAACCATGAATTAGGAAGTTAGATTTTTTTTAATCTTATTGTGTTTGCTTTATTTTGCCCCTCCCATTGAATCAGTAAAGGGAAGTCCCCAAGGTGTAAATTTTCTTAACACAGCTGTGAGAGGTTATGTGTCTTTCCCAGGGGCATCACAATTATGTATCAACTGCTTGACTTGGACCAGGTTATTCTAACTCTGGGACAATCTGTCATTCCACCACACCATGCTGCTTCTTATTCAACTTTTTTTTATTACTTGATAAGAAAAATAACTCACAATAAAAGTGAAAACTCATCTCTAAAATTGGATCCTCTGAAAATAATTCAAGCACAAAAAAATATACCACAAGTGCCTCTATTCTGAATTCCATCATTATTCATGACAGAGAAGTTAAATTGAAAGTTGATTGAAGTTAACCAAAGAAAATCCTGATTCACTGAAAATAAAAACTTACAAAAATCAGTTGACTAGTACAGTAGACTAGGGTTTGGAGCATAAACATTATGTACTTGTCTCATATCTTGGTTACTGTTTTTATAAAATAGGATTCTAATTTTCCTTCCTCGGGAGGCATTAATGGTTGAGTGAGCCATTTTGCCCATTGTGCTGATAGAGCAGATTAACTATCAAACTTTGATTGAGCTTTCATTTCTGTCTATAAGTCTGGTAAAATATTAAAATTGTTGACAAAGTATATGAATATTATTTTTTATTTTTGGTTAATGATTTAAAAGCCAAACTTTCTTTCTTTTACAATGAAAGGAGGGAAATTGGAATCCCTGATATATTGACACTGAACTGAGGAGAGATAAGATAAACTAAAGGTTATGCTAATATTACTTGAAGTTAATTATCAAATTATTATCCTATTTTCTCTTATTTATTTTTAATTTTTTTTCTATGATGAATATTCACTTGGTATTATCATTTAAAGTTGAACATAAAAGAGAATATTAAAATTATACATGAATTTCAAATTTACTTACAGAATCTTAGGTTTGAAAGGAATTTTTGAAATCTTTTATTTTAGCCTTTCAACCAATAAAAGAATTCTTTTTTGTATAATGTATAATAGGCATATATATATATATACATGCATATGCATATCCATATATAATAGTCTAATAGACTCAAAGAGATTATCATTTAGCTTATGTTTGAAAAGATTTGATAAGGAGAGTTTATTATCTCAAAAGACAGGCAATTATTAGATAGTAACAACAGTCAGAAATAATACTCATGTAACCGGGTGAAACTGTCATATAACCTCCAGTTTTGGGAAACGTATAAACATGTTTTGCCCAAGTAGTTCTGGGGTACGTATCATTAGTTTCTTCAACCATTCATGCTATAATATAATTTCCTATCATCTAGACTACTTGAGAGATCCTATAATGAATGACATTCTAATTGCTTTAACCATTTACTATTTTACCTTTTAGCATTTAGTATCCAGGAATGAATATGTGTATATGTATTAAATATTATATGCATCTGTTACAATTGACCAGCACAGACTACTACAAGACTACTTTTTCTAGAATACTTGGATTCTTTAAACGTACTCTACATTGTGCTTTATCTAAATATTTTTCTTAGTTAATCTGACTTAAATAAAGAAAGAAGATAACTAATTTATCAATTTCAAAAATGAAAAGAATGAACTAACCACCAATGAGGAGGAAATTAAAGAAATAATTTGGAGCTAATTTGGAGAATTGTATGCCAATTAATTGGATGACTTGAGTGAAATGGATGGATATTTATAAAAATACAAAGTCAGATTAACAGAAAAGGAAATAAATTAATTAAAAAACCCCTATTTCAGAAAAAGAAATTAAAAAACCATTAATAAACTCCCGAAGAAAAAGTCTCCAAGTTCAGATGGATTTACTAATGAATTCCACCAAACTTTTAAAAAACAATTAATTCCTCCTCTACACAAACTTAAAGTAGAAGAAAAAGTAGTTCTGCAAAACTCCTTTTATGACACCAACATAGTGCTGATACCTAAACCAGGAAGAACCAAAACAAAGACATTTATAGACCAATCTCCCTATTGAATATTGAAAGTAAAATCTTAAATAGAATTGTAGCAATGAGAATACAACAAGTTGTTCTTGAGATTATACATGGTCAGGTAGGATTTTTATCAGTTAAGCAGGGACAAATCAATAGCAAAAACAATATAAATCATGTGATTATCTCAATAAATGCTGCAAAGTCTTTGATAAAAACACTAGAAAGTTTAGGAATAAATGGAGTTTTCCTTAAAATAATGAATAGTATCTTTTTTTTTTTAGATTTTTTTTTGCAAGGCAATGGGGTTAAGTGGCTTGCCCAAGGCCATATGGCTAGGTAATTATTAAGTGTCTGAGGTTGGATCGGAACCCAGGTACTCCTGACTACAAGGCTGGTGCTCTATTCACTGCACCACCTAGCCGCCCCAATAGTATCTTTCTGAAATTATTAACAAATATATGTAATGGGAATAAACTTGGAGTATTTCCAATAAAATCAGGGGTGAAAGAAAGATGCCCATTTTCACCATTATTATGCAATATAGTAGAAGAAATGCTAGCTGTAGCAATAAGAGAAGAAAAAGAAGTTGAAGGAATCAAAATTGACAATGAGGAAGCACTCTGCAGATGAGATGATGATGATAAACTTAGAGGCCCCAAGAAAATCATCTAAAAAACTCTTGAAACAATTAACAAATATTGCAAAAAAGCAGGATATAAAATAATTCCCACATAAATCATCAACATTTCTATATATGAACAACAAAGACCAAGAGCAAGACATAGGAAGAGAAATTCCATTTAAAGTAAGTATAGACAACATCAAATACTTGGCAATCTACCTCCCAAGACAAACCCAGAAGATACATCAGTACAATTATAAATCATTTTTCACCCAAATAAACTCAGATCTAAATAATTGGAATATGTCAATTGCTCATGGTTAGGCCAAGCTACTATAATAAAAATGACAATTCTACCCAAATTATAGTTATTAAGTGCCACCCCAATCAAACTACCAAGTAACTATTTTACTGAGCTAAAAAATATAGTAACAAAATTCATTAAGAGCAACAAAAGGGAACTGATGAAAAAAATGTAAAGGAAAGTGATTTAGCTCTACCAGATCTAAAACTATACTATAAAAGTGACAGTCATCAAAACTGCCTGGTACTGCTCAAGATATAGAGTAATGGATCAATGGATTAGGATACATTCAAAAGAAATTGCAATAAATGACTATAGCAATCTACTGTTTGACAAACCAAAGACAACAGCTTCTTAGCTAAGAACTCACTGTTTATCAAAATAGTTGGGAAAACTGGAATAATTAGGCATAGATCCACATTTCACATCATATACCAAAATAAAGTCAAAATGGGTAGAGGATTTAGACATAAAGGGTGATACTATAGATAAATCAATAGACCAAGAAATACTCTATCAGATCTTGAAAAGGGGATAAATTTTTGAAAAAAAAGAATTAGAGCACATTATACACTGAAAAATAAATGATTTTTACGATATTAAATTAAGCAGTTTTTGCAATAATAAAGTCAATGCTGCCAAAATTAGAAGGAAAGCAGAAAGCTGGGAAACAGTCTTCACAACTGGGAGTTCTGATAAAGTTCTCATTTCTAAAATGTATAGAGAATTGCATCAAATTTATAAGGTTATAAGTCATTCCCCAAATGATAAATGGTCAAAGGATATGAATAGAGTTTTCTAATGAAGAAATTAAAGCTATATATAACCACATGAAAAAATATGCCAAATCATTATTGATTAGAGAAATACAAATTAAAACAACAATAAGCTATCACCTCATAACCATCAGATTTACCAAGATGAGAAAAAGGAAAAATGATCAATGTTGGAGAGGTTATGGACAGATCGGGACATTGGTGCATTGCTGGTGGAGTTGGGAATGGATCCAACTATTCTGGAGAACAATATGGAACTGTCCCCAAAGAGCAATAAAGATATTCATTCCCTTTGACCCAAGAATTCTAATTCTAAGCTGATATCCATTAGAAATCTTAAAAAAATGTGAAAAGTCCCATATATCCCAAAATATTCATAGCACATCTTTTTGTAGTGGCAAAGAATTGGAATTTGAGGGCTGCCCATCAATTGGGCAATGGCTATGCAAGTTATGGTAACTGAATATTATGCAAAATTATTATTGTATAAGAAATCATAAAGGGTTAGATTCTAGAGAAGCATGGAATGAGTTAGAGGATCTGGAGTAGAGCCAAAGAACAAGGTATACTTTAACAAGAACATTATGAGATGATCAACTTTAATGGAAGCATCCCTTCTCAGTAGTTCTGAGAGCTAGGACAATCATATTAGCCTGGATGAGGAAAATGTTATTCCCATCCAGAGGAGGAAAAGCAAAACAAAACAAAAAACAATCCTTGAGAATCTGATAATTTTCTGTTATATATGTCCCTTAATCTTAATTCCTCATACCAAAAATGACTAATCTGTAAGCCTGCTTTTCAAATATATATATATATATATATATATATATATATATATATATATATATATACACATATATATATATTTACATACACACACACACACACACACACACAAAATGGTAACCTGACTGTCACTGAGGGGAGGATGCCTGGGAACGGAGGGTGGAAGGAAATTTTGTAATTTAAAAATGAACATGTGCATATGAATGAGAAAAAATAAATAATGATTTTTCCTGCATCTTTTGATATACTCATATAATTCTTAAAATTTTTATCATTGATATAATTAACTGTTAATATTTTCCTTATTTAAACTATCCCTTTATTCCTGATAAAAATCTCAATTGCTCATAATGCCCAATTTTTTATACATATTGTTGTAATAATTTAGCTAGGTTTTTGTAGGATTTTTGCATCCATATTCATTAGTGAAATTCGCATATAATTTATATTTTTTCTTTTTACTCTTCCTGGTGATTTGGGACTTTGTAACCAAAAAAAAAACTAAAATTAAACAAAACAGAAATTAACTATAAAGGATTCAGAGGAAATGGAGGGAAGTCATTTAAGACTAATTATAAGATACTGATTAAGGTCAAATTCTTTATTTTTTTTTCATTTTTGCAAGGCAATGGGGTTCAGTGGCTTGCCCAAGGCCACACAGCTAGGTAATTATTAAGTGTGTGAGGGTAGAGTTGAACTCATTTACTCCTGAATCCAGAGCCAATGCTTTATTCACTGCCCACCTAGCTGACCCTTCAAATTTTTTTAAGATATATGAAAATATTGTTAATGTTAGCAATTAATAGTTAAAATATTAGTAATGGTATTCTTAACATTTTGTTGCTAGGCATTACAGTGGTTAGAGCACTGGACTTGGAGTTAGGAGGATAGGAGTTCAAATTCAGCCTCAATCACTTACTAGCTGTATGACCTTAACCCTGCTTGCCTCAGATCCAGGGCCATCTTTAGCCACTAGACCCAGATGACTCTGGAGGAGAAAGTGAAACTGCTGACCTCACTCAAATCCAATTTATGTGCATGTCATGTCATCAATTCCCCAATGTCACAGTTTTCTTTGAGAATGGAGGTCAAACATCATCATCATCATCATCATCATCCTTAACACTTTTCATTATTAAGGTAGTTTGAGAGAAAGATTGGAACTGAATTGTATATGATGATTGTAATACTGGAATATTGGAAGTTTTGAAGAGAAAACAACATATGTATCTGAAGAGATTTTTGTGAACTAGTGAGATGAGAAAACTTGCCATTCCTTCAAATATATAACAAAATTATCATTTCTTTTTTCTCTCTCCCCCACCCTAGAGATGACTATCCTTAGACACAAATAGATAAACATATTTAAATTATTCTGTCCATACTTCTATTTATCATTTCTTTCTCTGGATGCAAATAGTATCTTTCTTCATATGTCCTCTATAGTTAATTTGTGTATTTAAGTAAACAATGCACATTATTCACAGTCTTTCTTAAAATGTTTTGCTGTTACTATGCAATACTCATTTCACTTTTCATTGTTTCATGCAAGTCTTTCCATGTTTTTCTAAAATCATTGTGCTCTTCATTTCTTATAACACAGTAATATTCTGTCATGGTCATATACAACCACTTGTCCAGCCATTCCCTAACTGATGGACATCTTTGTGATTTTCCAAAGCAAAGAATCATTATGAACATTTCAGAACATATAGGCTGTTTTCCTTTTTCCCTAATCATCTTTGTAAATAGCTCAATCAATGATATGGCTGGAACAAAATTATTAGACAATTAGATAACTCTTTGGGCATAACTCCTGATTGTTCTCCAAAATGTTTGCATCATTTTATAATTCCACTGACAATGAATTAGTTTCCCAAATTTTCCACATTCTTTCCAACATTTGTTACTTTCCTCTTCTATCATTTTAATCAATTGATTAGGTGAACAATGACATCTCAATGATGTTTTAATCTGAATTTCTCTAATCAATAATGATTTAGAGCATTTTATGACTAAAAATTGTTTTGCTAAAGTTCAATATTATTTCTATCAAAAATATTTGAAAATATAATGGTTAAATAGAAAATATAGTTAATAAATAAATTTTTCCTTATATTGATAAAAATATTTTCTTGGGAACAAACACACAAACCATTAGCATACAAGCATTATTTGAATTGGGGACAAATTAGAGACTTTCCCAATCAAATCAAGCGTGAAACAAGGTTGCCTATTGTCTCCTATATTGTAATGGAAATCCTAGCAATAACAATAAGAGAAAAAAAGAAATAAAAGGAATCACAATAGAGAATGAGTCAACAAAACATTTTCCTTTTGCAGATGATAGAATGTTAATCTTGGAAAACTGCAAAGACTCACCTAAAACAATTAACAATTTTAATTGTTTTAGCAAACAATAATTTTAGCAAAGAAACAGAATTTAAAGTAAATACAGATAAATTATCCACATTCCAAATATTACAAACAAAACTCTTTCAGTTTAAATAAACCATTCAAAATAACTCTATACAGTATGAAATATCTGGCAGTACCCTGCCAAAAAAGCAAAACAAAAAAATTAAACAAACCCAGGAAACTATATAAACACAATTTAAAAAAAAAACCTTTTTTATACAAATAAAATCAGATTTGAGTTATTATTTGTTCACTGGTAGTCAAGGTCAATATAATAAACATGATAATTTTACCTAAACTACATTTTCAATATCATCCCAATTAAATTATCAAAAAATACTGAATTATAAAAAAATAGCAAAATTCATTTGGAAAAACAAAAAGGCAGGATTATGAAAGTATATTTTATAAAAAATATAAAGAAAGAAGATTTAAGTATCTGATTTTAAAAAGTATGTTAAGGAAGTAATTATCAAGGTAGTAGATAAGAAAGAAAGGGATAGATTAATGGGATAGATTTGACATTGAATATGCAGCCTCAAACATAATAACCTTGTATTTAACAAGTGTAAGACTTAAGATTTTAAGATAAGAAATAATTATTTGGTTAAAAAATTGTTGGAAAAGCTGGAAAGTAGTGTGACAGAAATTGGACAGGGATCAATATTTCCCACTATTTATCAAGACAAAGTCAAAATTGAAAACCTAGATATTAATGTGGATTTTACAAAAAAAATAGAACATAGATCATATCATTTACCAGATTTATAGATAGATGAACAATTTATGAATAAAGAAGAAATAGAGATCAAAGTTAAATGTAAAATGGATCATTTTGATTACATTAAAATAAATAGTTTTACAAGTTAAATATATCTTCAGAAAACTGGGGGTAGGGTAGAAAGGAATTTTAGAGAGTTTATTAGACAGAGGTTTATTATCTGAACTTTATGAAGAACTCTGTCTAAAATCTATGACTATGAGTCATTCTCCCAATTGATATGAACAGACAATTTTCCAATGAAGAAATTTGTAGTCATATAAAAATGTGAAATTCAGATTATAGAAAGATTGAGATATCATTTTGCACCTAAAACAGTGGTTGAAATGATAGAAGGTGAAACCAGACAAATGTTAGAGAGGATGTAGGAAAACAGGGACTAATTCATTCTTGATGACATTATAAAAGTATGCAACCATTATGGAAAGCAATCTATAGTTATGCACAAAGAGGTTGTCGAACTAGCTATATCCTTTCACCCAGCAATATTACTGCTTGGTCAATTTCCAAAGAAGATTGGGATTCAAGAAAAAAATCTATATGCTCTAAAATGTTTTCAATGGTTCACTTCGTTGTGGCAAAGAACTAGAAATTACTAGAAAGTTCATAAATTGGGGAATGACTGAAACAATATATGATTATGATGAAATATTGCTATGCTATAACAAATGATGGAGTTAATTATCTTAGTAAAACTTGCAAAACTTGCATGAAATAATGAAGTGAGAAATGAGCATAACCAAAAGAATATTATGTACAGTAACATCAACATTGTTTTAAGAATGACATTGAACAAATAACTCATTTTCTATATTGTAAATAGTCAAATTAACTATGAAGGGCATATGAGGAATGACACTATTTGCCTATGGAGATAGAAGTGATAAATAAAAGTTTGTTTAGAATAATTACACACGCACACCTACTCACATGTTATATATATAAATATAAATATATATATATTTATATATACATATATATATATATATATATATTTTCATATCTATTTCTTGCTAATGGTAATCCTCTTAAGAGTGCCAGGGAAAGGAAAGGAAAAATTTACGTGATAAAAGAAATAACAATTTATTCATAATAGATTTGCAGTTTCATGTGCAATTATATATCATTATATTATGGAAATGCTGGTTTACTTCCATAAATTAAACATAAACAAACAGAGGAATGAATAGATAAATAACTGAAAATCAGGTGAATATATGACTAGTCTACTTTTTCATTTTTTCTGAAAGAAACCATAAGAGAATCATTTGACATCTGAAATGGCTTGATATTTTATTAACAATTCTTCCAATATTTTGAAGTCAGTCTAAAGAATACACACCATAAATTTTATGAGCAATATGACCAACCAGCTGGCAAATAACATATCTTCTGATACTCAAGACCTCTCATATCTCTCCAAAAACAGAAATTTTACACTGAAGATGAAACAAACTCAACTATCTCCATGGTGTAGGATACCCAGCCTCCAAGAGAAAGTTTGAAAATACAAAACTCCACGAAGTGACACTCACTAACCCTGAGCTCTCTCACCTATCCTCTTCCACTTCCCAGAAGCAAGACTACTACAGCTTGCAACAAAATCTCTAACTTAAGGCATACATCAAAATTCATCCCTACACTCTTCTCCACCCTCCTTCATTCCATTACCATAGAGATACCAGTTTCAGATTGCAGATATTTGCTCAGACCTAGACAACCAACTTGGCCACAGTCTCTTATTTCTCTGTCTTTTTCCTCTCTTCTCTCTGTTGAAAGCTGTACCCTAAAAGGTCCAGTGCTGCAAAACTTTGACTTGCCAATTCCAAACCAAAGTTCTTTGTAAAAGAGAGAACGAGAAAGGTTTTCAGGACACTGTACATTTCAGATGGTTTGTAGTACTCCTGCAAACATGAGGGAAAGACCATAGGACCTCATTAAAACCAATTCCAAATATCTAAAAATCATTTAGGGTTGAAATTCTAAACTATCCCCACCCCTCCCAATAAAAAAGTAAGCAGTTTCCTTTCTGCCTTTAAAACCCAATTGAATAAAAATATTCCTCTCATCCTCTTTTTCTCCTTTATAAAGTCTTCATACCAGGAGACAGACAACTTATGTTGGGTTTTCTTCACAAAAGGTCATTGTTTGGGAAGGGCCCCAGGCAGGATGCATGAAGATATATAATGAATATATCCAATTTTGCAAAAAGACTGTTGAGCTTAATACTGAATATTTTTAAAAAAGTTGTTGAATTGTGCAGGAAGAAATTGGAACATGTTGAGATCCATCCCTCAAGGAAACTAGAAAGGGGAGAGAATAAGGAATTGAGCAATAAGAAAAATAAAAGGGAAAAAGAGTGAAAGTACCAGAGATTTCAGGAAGAAGAAATGTCAAAGACACTGGATATAATCAGATAAATCAACAAGAAAAACTTAAATCAACAGAAAGAAATAAGGCCTCTGAATCTAATAAACTCATTGATCTGAAGAGATGTCTTAAAGTACAGGAAAATGATCCAATATTCAGTGAGACTAGGGCTCTGTGGAATTTGAGGACATAGAACTGCAACATGTTTATCCTGATTGGTTCAAAAGAGAAAGGAGAATGACAAGAGCAGAATGTATGGTCCAATTTGAAAAATAATAAACAGAATAGTGAATCTTGAATCTACAGTGTGAAACCTCTTCAAAGAAATATGAGACAACAATAGATTGAGAATGCAAATACACAGGACTGAATGACAACCTAGAAGAGGAGAAGCAAAACAATAAATTTAAAAGAAAATATACTTACTCTACAAACACATACACATTAATCTCAAATACAGAATTAAAAAAAAAAAAGAACCAAAACCTAAGGATCATAGTAACTCAAAGGTCTCTTAGATGAAGCCTTAATACTATAATGAAGAAACAGGACTCCCCAGGGATTCTCAACATAGAAAATGAAATTCTAAATGAAAGAGTTCACAGATCACCTCCAGAAAAAAATAAAAGCAACAAATGCCAAGACATTTCAGTTAAAATGAACAGATAAAAGTTCTGCAAATCATCACTAGGAAGACCTTCAATTACTAAAGAAAGGACATTTGGATAAAACTATTCCACATCTACTAGGAAAAAAGACAATTAATGTGTTCTCAAAAGCAATAGAGTTCAGGGAGCAGCCAAGAGTGACCATTTTGAAAATCTTAACAAACATGAAAAAATATAGATATTTAATAATAAAAAGGCATCTGAAACATTTTAGAAAGAAAATTAGAATTAAAATGGTCATTTGCCTTTCAAACAGAACAAAGGACAGAAATTTAGGAGAACTAAATAAATGCAACAAGTCAGCAGAGTAGCAACAGAATGATACCAGAAAGACTAATACATATACAAGGAAGCAAGAGTGAATTTGAGAAAGGTAAGGGTGAAAAGGTGTACTTTATGGACAGAACTTGATGACATCTGCCTACATGTTAATGTTTCTTTTGTCAGAGTACAATACAACATGGGAGGGTACATAGAAGGGAGCAGAATGATTAGAAGAGTGGTGAGGTGTCATCGTCAAATCAAGGATCAGCATTGAGGGTCAGGCGACTTTTGAGGTCTCAGAAAGATATAAGCTATGGGTTAACGAGTAAGGAAAATAGATTAAAAACGGGTGAGGAGAGTTAGGCAAACTTACTTTGATAGTAGAATGATGAGTGATTCTATGGGTGAAGAGTGATGATATAGTGAACAAAAATGAGATTAAGGAAATGTAGTGCTTGTTATTCTACTTGTCCTAGAAGGAAGGTGTTGAAATTGCTTGAGGAGACAGCTGGCTCTCTAAAGCAAATGTAGGACTCAGGAGGACCTGAGTTCAAATCCAACCTGAGAAATTTAATAATTATCTAGCTGTGCGACCTTGGGCAAGTCACTTAACCCCATTGCCTTAAATAACGAATGAATGAATGAACGAATGAACAAATACAAAGAAACAAAGAAGACACTAATAACTCATCAGTTTGGAAGTAGGATGTCCACAGGTATTGTATTTTTCACATTCTTTTTTTTCTGACTATTTCTATGTGATTACTTTTTTTCTTCTCCCTCTCCAGAAACTACTATTTGTCATATATGATGTCTCTGTTGAGGCATGAGGAATACATTGAATACTATGTGATATAACAAACAGAAAGTATCAATCTTACTTTATTTTAAAGGACATGATCCTGGACCTTAGTCCTTAAAAACATATAAAATAATTTCTATTGATATAGTAAACTTAAAATAATGGGGATGAGATGGAAATTCAGTTATATACTAAAATGTTCTATTCATAAGAAGAATTATTTTTCCTCTAAACTCAGAACTTCTAACTCCTGAGTCACTTCTCTTACCACTGTGTCAAATTTAACTATGTTGAGGACAACTCCCTGATGTAGTAAATAGAACACTGGCCTTAGAGGCAGGAGGACTGGAGTTCAAATCCAACCTCAGATACTTGACACTTATTAGCTTGACAGTTACCCTTGATTGCTACTCATCCACAGTCATTTCCAGGTGTTCTAATTCATATCTGGCCATCGAAGGAAGATGCTCCAGAAGAGTAAGTGATACTGGTGACTTAGCACAGCATCCCCTTACTCAAAGCAAATTCACTTGTTTGTCATGGCATCACCTCACTGATGTCTTGGTCTTCTTCAAGAATGAGGGACAAACATCACCACTCTTTTTCTCCTTATTGTATTTAAAAACTCATTCATCAAAAATTAGTTGTCTCTTAGATTGGCCTGATGCCACTTTATTCCAGACAAACTAATTTATTAATTCCTTTTTTCTTATTATTTTCAGAATACTTCTATATTTTGGGTAAATACTATTGATTTCTAGATGTTTTGTTTTGATAATAATTTGCTAATAGGAAGTGTTGAAAAAGTTTATGAAAAAAACATTGTTCAAATCTTACTCAAGTGAAATAAAGGAAACGTGAAGAGTGTGTTTTCTTCAATTGGACTAATGATTCAGTTAGAGTTTAACTTCTGTCAGAAGAATATCATGTGTTAGAGTAAAACTCATTACTATATAATATTGAAAACTAACAATGTTCTGGCTCTGAAGAATGTTAGAAAGGGACTGAACATCAGAGGTATTATTCAGTTTACTTTTTCTAAAATATGTAAGATTTTCCCTTTGACATTTCCTGTAAGGATACATTAAATAGGTTACATTGTGACAAAGTTAACTGTCAACTCTTCATTAGAAACATTTTTAAGGGAAAAGTATATATATATTTATCACTCATTTTAATGTAAATGTGAAGTTTGCCTTGATTAAATCTAAAATGTTGAACACTGACAATAAGTGGATGGGGCTTCTGTGACTCTCCTGTGATGTCAAATCCAATTCATCTATATATTGTCTGATTTGACTATATCAGTCTGTGCATACACATAGACATATATATTCATGTATACCTACATTTATTCATTTCCTTACTCATTTATGTATTAATTTATCTGTTTATCTGTCTGTCTATCTATCTCTGGATTGCAAGGAGATAACTAAATTTATCATCCTAGTGAGAACCTGAAAAACAATATTCCTCAATTTGTTGATAGGCATCTATCCTGAAAAATGCACTATATAACTTGATTTTAAGACTGATAAAAGAATCCTGAATAATGTGATGGAAATTGATGCACAGTAAAAAATATTAGGACTTGGGCTAGGCTACTGAGATGTTGCAGATGTGTATTAGAGACAAGGCAATGCAGCCTGATGAGAAACATTAAACAAGGACAGCTATAGAACATTCATTATTATCAGTTAGGATGTACAAGTTCAATCAACTCAATTAATATTAAACTAACCCTTTGACTTTCTTCACAGGAATAGCAACAACAAAAAAGTAGTTGGAACAACAAAGCTTTACTTCAATTTTTGTTGAAATAAATTATTATATACATTAAATATGTAACAGATTTCAAAATTGTTCCTTAAATCCTTAAAATGGATTGACAACAGGAAAGAATGAGAGAAAACAGGAGAAAGGACAGAATTGCAAATTGAATTTTTGGAATTCATTGACATAGAATTTTTAACAAAGGCAGACTGCTTCAAGGAAAGATATGTACAAATTAAGGACAGACTCTATTCTCCTCTAGTCACTTAAGCAAAAAGAGCTCCTTATAAAAATACAGGTGATCTAAAATTCTATTCAACTTATAAAATGGATATTCTTGTGAACAGAGATCAATGCTTTTTTTCATACCAGTTTCATCAGCCTGTCTCTGTAATAAGTTCCTTTTCCCCACAGACCTCCAGAGATAGGGCATATGAGAAAGACAAAGGGAATGGAACAATCTTTTATTAAGTGCCTACAATGTGCTAATACTTTTTAAACATATCTAATTTAATGCCCTTACCCTGTGATGGAAGTGCGATCATCATATTTTGCAATTGAGATAGAGATTAGGTGACTTGTTCAAGGTCTCTGATTTAGTAAATGCTAGATTTGAACTCAAATCTTTGGGCCTAGAGTCCTATTGCTCTATTCACAATACCCCTAAAATATTCCTATTTCATGCAGAAAGGCTCATTAAACTTGAAAGGACTCATTAAGCATGAATGGACTGCCCCAAGATAACATGGCTATTCGGTATCAGAGATTTCACTTGGGCTTCGTTCTTGAGATACTAGCACACTTTCTCTTATGTTCAGCTACTTCGAATCAAATATTTATTGATTACTATTTCAAATATGCTGTCCTGCATGTTGGAAGATGAAATAGATTACATGAATCTTGTTCTTACTCCCTCAGTTAGTGAGATGAGGCATATCATATATTGCCTTGTATTAGTGTCTTTTTGTTTATGTAAATTCTAAACAAATTCAATGAAAGAAAACATCATTGGAGAAGGAGCATTTAGGGAAGTTGCATAGTTAAGATAAATTAGATGAGATTTAAATGAATAGCAAGAAAAAAGTGGGAGAGAAAGGACTAAAGGGAAAGTTCTTAAGTACATTCAGGATACAATGCATAGACCAGTTGGAACAGAATTAAAACTAAGAATTATTTTCCATATTTTAATGAGAGGAAAAGATTTTTACATGGTCTAAAAAAAGGTGGGCTTAAGAATCTGGGCTTCAATTATTTGAAAAATATAAGAAATTATATGAAAAATATAAAAAACTGAGAGAAATGTGGCAGTGTACACAAAAGGCATATATAACATTGAACTATTTCTCTATTTTTTAGGACAGGAATTTCAACCTTTTGTATTGTGGATACTTTTGGCAGTCTAGTGAAACTCAATGAATGCTTTCTCAGAGGATATTTATAAGTGCCTAAAGTAAAACAGCATTACAGAGAAATCAAATTATATTTAAATACACTTATCATCCCAGTTTCAAGATCTGTTGCCTTTTTTTATTTTTTTCATTTCTTATGGCTTTTTAATTCGGTCTCACTTCTTTGAATTCATGGAGAGAACTGGTCTTGCTTTCTTATTGATAAAATAATTTTTTTTCAATTCTTGGCCCTGTTTAAAAAGCCCTGCAAGTAAAAATGAAATTATTCAACAAGTTAAAGAATAGTCTTTGAGAGGGCCAGCCCATTCTAACCCTATCACATTTTTATGAACAAGATCAAAAGCCTTCCATATAATGGCAAAGGTATTTTGATTGGATCCCATTTTTCGTAAGGAGATGGGATTAATGCCACCTCAACTTCTCCTTTGGGTACCTCATTTCAAATGAAAAGATGAGTTTAGTGCACTTGTACTCTATCATTTTCATTAGCTGCTTCCATATTTTCAAGGTTAAAAAAAATTTTAAATAGTTGACTTTCCTGCAATTCCTCATTTGATGCTGACCATAATCATGATGCAGCACCCCAATCAGACCTATATCACTCCTCAGTCCTCAACTGTTTCATTTTAGTCTCTGCTGATATTAATTTAAGAGTTGACTAGAGCATCAGTTCTTTGTTCCAAGGGAGGAATTGTAAACAAAAGCAAAACACAAGCCAAGATATTCAGTGTCAGGGAAACTTTTTGTACAGTTAACTGGGACAATGAATAAATCATTTTGAAGAACTTCAAGCTTCCCTTTCACTTTCACGTGAAGAATACTGAAAATTAACATCATTATTCCATGTATTTTTAGGTAAGATTAATATAAAAAAAAACTTTCAGTGGATCAAAAATTGCAAGAAGAAATACCCTTGTACTGAACAATAAATTAAATGAATTAGGGTAAATCTCTTTTCCAAAACATAAAGGCATAGCAATACAACAATGATCCTCAATATTATCTGACTCCAGGGAATGAAGCGATATTTTCTAAATACAGATTGATGCTTGCTACTTTTCTCTTTCCAAAATTGATCATTTTCCTTTTGTCATTTTAGCCAGTCTGATATGTGTGAGGTGGTAACTCAGAGTGGTTTTAATTTGCATTTCTCTAATCAGTAATTATATAGAGCATGTATTCATTTTTCTATATATATAGCTTTGATTTCTTCATTTGAAAAATGCCTGTTCGTGTCCTATCAAAGGCTTAATCTTATGATTTCTTTTGGCTTTGTTATGGACATGATCAATTATTCAGATATTTTTCCTAATATTGAACCAGATTTTCATTCCTTGTATAAATTCCAACTGGTCATACTGTATGATCCTTCTGAAACAGTACAATCTCCTTGCTGTTTTTTAATGCAATTTTAAATTTAAAAAAAAACCTTTATCCAATTTTGCGAACTTATTACTAAAACATCCTCAATTAGAAATGTCTAGAAACCAATATTCACATACACACATATACATACATATATACATATATTTATACATATGAGTATGCACATTCCAGTTTCCTAATCATTCATAGCTATCTATAAAATCTCCTATTTCATAAAGAAACAGTCTAATTTTGCTTCTTTCTCAAAGTTTAATGCTCCATTAAATAATAAAAATCCTTTTACATCTTTGCCTTAGCTCTCTCTTTTTGAGGACACAGTCACACACACACACACACACACACACACACACTCATGCACACACACACACACAAACACACAGAGACACATACAGAGAGATAGATTTATAGCTTTATGAATTTAGGAATATATACAGAATTTGTCTCTTTTTATTTATAAATGTCTGTATGAATACATACAAATATATTATATATGTACACATGTACATTTCTCAGTTCTTAAAGAATCAGTCTAATTTTGTTGCTTTCTGAAAGTTTAATATTCTATTAAATTAAGGAAAAAAACCTTTTCATTTTGGTCTCATTCTTCTCTATTTGGTGATGGAAATATAAATATAGATATAGGTAGATACCTAACCTATATGAATCTAGGAATATATAAAAATATGTCTGTATATGTAAAATGTATGTGTTTATGCAAATGTATGTTTATATGTATATCATGATATATTGAAGGAATGACATGCTCTAAGAACCTAATCTTATACATCAATATATAACTATTTTGCAAGGGAATGAAAAGGCTAAGGACTCATTCATCAATTGTGTAGGGTATGGAGTTGAACATAAAATCAGATCAAAAAAGAGAAATACAAATAGAATTAAAAAACAAATATATGTATAGTTCATATTTTAGCATTAATATATTGATATATACAACATTGAAATGATAAAAACTTCTACAATTCATTGATCTTTCATATAATCATTTATGATTATAGAAACTTATTATTAAAGTAAAAAGTAAAGTAAAGTAAAGTAAAAAGTAAAAAGAAGATGTCTATTATAGAAACATTGTCCTATCAAACACACAGACCAACCTGACATAAACTATAACAAGAGGAAAACTCCCTTACCTCTGTTTCACTCCAGGCACAAGTAGTATTTAACAGCCAATCAAAGTTCTGCATTATTCACAGGGTATCAAAAGCCAGGCTCAGAATTAACTAGGTTGGAAATTTCCTGTTCAGAAATATAGGATTCTGATAGCAAAGATTAAAAGTAACTGGAAATAGCATTACTAAAGATTATAATGATACCTAGAAGCTCTTTTTGTAGTGGCAGAGAATTGGAAATTGAGGGAATGCACATCAATTGGGGAATGGCTAAACAAATAATGATACATGAATGGAATATTATTGCTCTATAAGAAATTATAAGTGGTCGGACTCTAAAGATGTATGGAATCACTTATAGGATCTGAAGCTGAGTGAAGGGAGCAGAACCAAGAGAACAATGTATACATCAACAACATTGTGAGATGATCAACCTTCATGGAAGCACCTCCTCTCAGAAGTTCAGAGAGTTAGGACAACCATTTTAGACTGGTTATGGACAATGTTATCCTAAACCAGAGGAAGAAAAAGAACAAAACAAAAAAAAAATCAACCTTTCCAGAATCTGATTAACACTTTATGAAAATTATCTATGTAAAGTTTCTGCATCCAAAGTCTCCAAAGAAATATGGTCTCCAGCAATGAAAGAGCTCAAAAATGTTTTGAAAGTTAAGTAAGGGAAGTAGAGGAAGATTGGAAAAGAAATGATAACAATTTGGAAAAAAATCATGAAAACTGAACTAGCAGCTTGGTGAAGGAGAAACAAAGAAACTGAAGAAAATAACAACTTAAAAATCAGATTGAGCTGAACAGTAACAGTAGTCCAAAAGACCAAAGAAGAGAATAATACCTTAAAAAACAGAATGGCCAAATGGAAAAGGAGATGCAAAAGCACACTGAAGAAAATACCTTAAAATACAGAATAGAGCAATGAAAAGCTGAAGACTATGAGAAATCAAGAAACAATAAAACAAAACCAAAAGGATAAAAAACTAGGAGAAAATATGAAATAATTTACTGGAATAACATTTGTGTCTTTCTGAGGTATTTTCTGTTTTTCCTTGTTGGGGAAAAAAAGGAAGAGTAGAAATTAGAAAATAGTGGATGATAGTCAAAATTTGAATTTGTCAGAATAAAGTTTTAAAAATATATCTGATATATTCCTATAATTGAGTTCCAGAGCTAAAATACCCATTTCAGTTGTAAAAGGGAATGCAATGAAATTAATGGTGAGTCTCAGTTCTGCCTCACCTGTTACCCTCTCACCACATATAACTATTCTCAGTAGCATATGTGCCTCAAAAGGAGAATACCCCCTGAGATGGGAGAGTGACCTTCTTAGAGACAAGCAACACAAACCCTTAAGTTGCTAACCATGGCTCATCACAGAGTATACACCATAAACCATAATCCTGGCAGCTGCTATTGGTTTGGGTGTTTATAGGCAATCCCTCCTCTAATCTTGGCTCCAAAGATTCTTCTCTAATTCACTGATCAAGATGTCTATTATGCTATTTGACAACAAATCTAGTTCTGTTACATGGTAAATGAAAGCAAGCAAATATGCTACTATAAGACTACAAGAAAAGAAGCAAACCAATTACCCCATGCTAAAGAATGAATGGGTCAAAGAACAGATCTTGAAAATAACAATTTCATTAAAGAGAATAACAACAGCCTTACTGCCAAAGCCATACTTCTAGGAAAATTTTATATTTCTAAATGTGTGTATCAATAAAAGAAAGAGCAGAACAATTAATTTGTCATGGGACAAAAAGAAAAGAAGAAAGAAAAAGAAAGAAAGAAAGAAAGAAAGAAAGAAAGAAAGAAAGAAAGAAAGAAAGAAAGAAAGAAAGAAAAAGAAAGAAAGAAAGAGAGAAACAAAACAAAGAAAGAGAAATGAAACAAAGAAAGAGGAAACAAAACAGAAAGAAGGAAAGAAGGAAAGAAAGGAAAGAAGGAAGGAAGGAGTGGAAGGAAGGAAGGAAGGAAGGAAGGAAGGAAGGAAGGAAGGAAGGAAGGAAGGAAGAGAGAAAGAAAGAAGAGAGAAAGAAAGAAAGAAAGAAAGAAAGAAAGAAAGAAAGAAAGAAAGAAAGAAAGAAAGAAAGAAAGAAGGAAAGAAAGAAAGGAAGGAAGGAAGGAAGGAAGGAAGGAAGGAAGGAAGGAAGGAAGGAAGGAAGGAAGGAAGGAAGGAAGGAAAGAAGGAAGAAAGGAACTAAGGAATAGAGAAAGAATTTTTAAAATCTCCAATAAATAAATCTCATAAAAATTTCTAGTTTTATTTATTAAAAGCTTTGTAAAAAATTTCATGTAACCAAATTGTCCTTTATAATATCCTGTGGTACTCTCTGTCTCTTATTTGGTCATAAATTCTTCCTTTATTCATAGGTTTTACAATTACATTTATTCATGCTCCACTAATTTATTTATACTACTCTTTATGTCTAAATTATGTATTCATTTTGATTTTATCTTGATATATAATGTGAGATGTTGGTCTTTGTCTGGTTCATGCCAATCTGCTGTTCAGTTTTCTTAGGAATTTCTGTCAACTGATGAGTTCTTACCTCCAAAACTAAAATTTATGAGTTGATCACATAGTAAACTGTTATTGTCATTTATTTCTATGTATTATGTATCTAATCTATTTCACAGATTTATCACTCTTTGCCTTAGCCACTACCAAGTGTTTTGATGATTACTATTTTCTATTATAGTTTCAATTTTGTAGGATTTCTTTTCACCTATTTTTTTTCATATTACCCCTTAAATACTTCATAGAATTTGGGTAATGATCTACAGCTTTTTTAAATGAAATTTCTTGCAGCTGAACTTTGTGAGATTTATTTATGTATGTGTGAATCATATATGTATGTGTGTGTACTGTATTTCCCCATGTATAAAGCACAGCTTAATTTTGGGGCCAAACATTTGAAAAAATGTATTACATACAGTATTGAATTCAAATTTTATTCATCATAAAATTCATATGACTCCTCAGCACTGTCAAAACTCCCATCCATTAGCTCATGCTCATCTGTTTTTGATGATGAATCCCTGTCTCAGGAGAGGCTCTGACTGCTCTCCTGCCTGTGCTCTGATCCATGGTTGGCCACAAGCTCTACCTGGGTAAGTCTGGTGCATGGATGCAAGCTTGATCCATTCCATTTCATGAACCTGAGGCATCAATTGTGTCCTCCTTTAAAATTAGTCACATCTTTTTCATCAGCAATTACTCTTGCCTCCTGCTGAACCATCTTTGTGGACACAGGGCCTTTGCTCTTCAACCCATCTCTTCAATTCCACCTCTAACTCATTTGTCTGCCTTGCCCTTCATGATCTTCTTCTGCCAGGGTGTTTTCAGTTGGGTTTTTTCTTCCTGTAGCCAGTCTCAGATTGTTTTCTCAGTTGGAGGAGGATCAAACTTATGATCAGCAACATGATTTCCATTCACTTTTGCAAACTGAATCACTTTGAACTTGAATTTAGCACTATATTAGCAACATAATTAACTCATTCCCACACCCTTTTTCATTATAGAATTATTCTTCTGGAATAATGATAAAGTCCATATATGTGTCTCATTTTCCAATATTGAAAGATAGTTTCCCTTAAGTCCTTTATTATTTGTCTTTCATATTTACCTTTTTATGCTTATCTTGTCTTCCATTTCTAAGTAAAATTTTCTCCTTAGCTCTAGTCTTTCAATCAGGAATTCTTGAAATTCCTCTATTTCACTAAATATGCTTTCTTTTTTCTTTGAAGGATTATTCCATTTTTCTGGATAGGCTATTTTTGATTGGAATTTCAAATCAATGACTTTTTCAGAATATTGTATTCCAATTCTTTTGCTCCCTTAATGGGTAGCAGCTAAATGTTGTGTGATCCTGACTGTGACTCCATGATATTTGAATTTTTTTCCTGACTGCCTAAATTATTTTCTCTTTGACATGGAAGTCCTGAAATTTGGGTGCAAGTTCCTGGGAGTTTTCACTTTGGGATCTCTTTAAAAATGATGATTTGTAGATTGTTTCAATTTTTATTTTACTCTCCGGTTCAAAGATATTTGCATAGTTTTCCTTGACCATTTATGAAACATGATGTCTAGACTTTTTAGTTGATCATCCTTTCAGGCAATCCAATAATATTTAAATAATCTTTTATTGGTCTGTTTTCCAGGCTAATTGTTTTTGTAATGAAACATTTCACCTTTGTTCTTAATTTTTTAATATACTGATTTTGTTTTATCATTTCTTGATAATGCTATCATTAATTTCTATTTGACCAATTCTAAGGAATCATTTTCTTTATGTACATATATATATATATATATATATATATATATATGCTTTTATATCATTTTTATCAATGAAGTTATCTTTTTTTTCCCATTTGGCTTATTTTCCTTTTTAAGCTTTATTTTCTTTAGTAATTTTGTGTCTCTTTTACCCAGTTTATAGTTTCATAATTTTCTTTTCATGATTTTCTTCTTTTGCTTTCATTAGTTTACATTATTTTTCCTCTATGACTCTTTAGTAATATTGAAAATCATTTTTAGTTCATGTGGGAATCCTTTCTGAACTTATGTAGGATTTCCCCTTTATAGCTATTTTTACTTTATTTTTTCTGATTTGAGTCTTGAGCTTATCTATTATACTAGTAATATTTTTATGGCCAAATTCTTTTATTTTGGTATTTTATTTTGTTTTGTTGCTATTTTCTGCCAGATTTCTTGATTTGGAACTTTATGTTAATGATAACATCTGTTCCTTATGTAAAGTGATAGTGAAGGCGGAAAGAGGCAATGCCTCAACCTTCAGGTTATTTTCATCTTTTGTTTTCAAAGCTACTCCTGGTGGCTAAAATTTTCAGTGCCTCCATGGTTGTATGCTCTGAGGAGAGGTATGGTCATTGCTCTCCTCATCTGTGCTCTAGACTTTAAGATGGAAAGGTTTCTTATCCTTTGGAAACAAAATTGATATTGCTCCTTGGGGCCCCTGTTCCCTTGTTACCAGAACTTTACTGTTCTCAGAATCCTTGATTCCTTGGAGCCAGAAATGATAGTGTCCCTCAGGACTTTCACTCTCTCTTGAATGGAAATGCTCCTACCTGCCTTTAAACTATGACCTAGGGCAGCTAGGTGGCACAGTGGATAGAGTACTGGCCCTGGAGTCAGGAGTACCTGAGTTCCAATCCGACCTCAGACACTTAATAATTACCTATCTGTGTGGCCTCGGGCAAGCCACTTAACCACATTTGCCTTGCAAAAAAACCCTAAAAAATTAAAAAAATAAAAAAACTATGACCCAGATGGGGGTACAGGCCATGGCCAAGCAGTTGTTCTTCATGGTTTCCACTTGCTCTTGAACAAAATTGCTCTTCCCTAACATTGAACTATGACCCAGAAATGGGTAGAGGCAATTAAACTGCTAACTAGTTTCAGAGGTTCTGTTTCTAGTGCTATGCTAGCATAGGAGTTCCCTGTAATTTCTTTCTGGCAAAATCTCTGGTTTGACAACTCTCTAAGCTTCTACTACTACTGTTTTTTTTTTGTTTGATTTTTTTTTTTTGCAAGGCAATGTACATAAATGACTTGCCTGAGGTCACACAGCCAGATAATTTTTGAGTGTCTGAGTCAGGATTTGAACCCAGGTCCTTCTGACTCCAGGACAAATGTGCCATCCACTTTGTCACCTAGCTGCCCCTTCTACTCCTTCTGTTCTACTATCTCATTCCACCATGGGTGTTTCATCTATATGAGCTCAAGTTCAGTCTATTTCCCTATGTCCTAGATCTCTCTTTCTAAACTCCTGTGTTTTCCTTGGCAAGAAGAATGTTTTAATCAGTCTTTCATTGACTATGCCACTCCAGAATTCTATTAGAATAATTATTTTAGTGACAGCTACATGGTGAAGTGGACAGAGGGCTGGTCCTAGAGTCAGGAGGACCAGTGATCAAATCCAGCCTCAGACACATAATCCTTATCTAGCTGTGTGACCTTAGGCAAGTCACTTAATGCCACTGGCTTGCAACCCCCCCCCCCCACACACACACACATACAAAGAAAAAAAAAGGGGAAAAAAAGCCAAACAGAAAAGGAAGAATTTTTAAAAATAATTTAGAGAGGAATCTTGGAAGAGCTCAGCTGAGAGTTTTCTCTATGTACTATTTTGCCTTGCAAGATTACCCTTTAAAATAAAATCAGTTTAGAAAATAACCTTTTTTGCTGAGGTGAGAAAGAGCAAAGAGAAATATGAAGTTTACATGAATTGAACATGGAATTACTATGGTATGAGGAAGGTTTTGTTTTGTTTTTTGCCCCTACCTTGCTTTTGGGAAACAGAAGAAGGAGGAGTGTTTAAATGATTTATTTGATTGTAATGAGTAAACAAATATAATTTAAAGATTTCTTTTCCCATGGTTTTTAGGTTTTTGAGTTTTATTTATTAATGCCCCATCTGGAGTCTTATCACAAGTAATTTTAATTTAAGAGTGAAATATATATGTTTTTAACTACCTGTATTAAATGGAACATTGGAACATGCAAAGATAGTTTATCATCCTCTAAATGATTTCCTTTTTTATTCCAAATTAATTCAACATATTTTCCCTAAGTTATTGAAG
Source organism: Macrotis lagotis (assembly GCF_037893015.1). Classification (NCBI taxonomy): domain Eukaryota; kingdom Metazoa; phylum Chordata; class Mammalia; order Peramelemorphia; family Peramelidae; genus Macrotis; species Macrotis lagotis. The sequence continues at coordinate 524,254,892 of NC_133658.1, forward strand.
GGTTGGGGGGGAGGGGTTATGAGGAGATGCAGAGAAGAAGAGGGAAGAAATCTCTCAAGAAAGCAATTAGTGACGAAAAAACATTTGAATAGTAGAGAATTTAATGACTTGTTCTTAAAAATAAGATTATTCATGTTATTGCTTAAGTACTCCAAATTAAAGGCTCAATTCATTGAAAATTATATAAACTGCTCACTTCAAACATACATTTTGTAGAAAATCTAATTTGGCATGGCTGGGACATTATATTTTAACCACATGCTTTGATGTAATGGATGCTGGTCACCTACTGAAGAAAATTCAACATAGTGTCCCAGTTAATTCTCCCAAGTGATTACATGGGATTTGGGGGCAGAAACTATAACTGACAGGAAAGCATTGTTCTTTCAGTAAAAGAGATGTGAGTAGTATAAGGCTCACTTACAAGCTAATTACTGTTCATTATCTTGTTGAATTACCGAAATGTCAGATGTATTAGGAAGCCACAATGACATTGCCTTGGGCTTTTTTTCTTAAGTGTTACCTCAGAAATAGTGCAGCAAAAATTGTTCTCACTGTAGCAGTTTTTGAAATATGCAAAGTCAAGGATTCTAAAAGTATGCCCTGGATTAGCATGTACTTAATGTCACCTAAGCTAAAGCAACAATAATAATCAGTTGATCCTATGATTTGTATGTGGATTGCAGAAACAAAGTTTGAGAAAAATTGAATTATTATAGAGTTTATAGACAGAGAAGAATAGGACAAGTATGGAAAGATTTTTTGGTATTAACACTTACATAGTTTATATTTCTTTCTCACTTTAACATAGTGGAATGAAAGGCTGACATGGAGTCAGCAATTGCAACCTCTGAGACTTAATAATTGCTGAGACCATGGACAAGTTTTTTTCTTAAAGATATTATTTATTTTCAGTTTTACAATTTGTCCCTGAATCTTACTTCCCTCTCCCACCCCCCACAGAAGGCAATTTGTCAGTCTTTACATTGTTTCCATGGTATACATTGATCCAAATTGAGAGTGATGAGAGTGAAATCATATACTTAAGGAAGAAATATAAATTATAAGAGATAGCAAGATCAGACAATAAGATATCAGGTTTTTTCCCCCTAAAATTAAGGTAATAGTGTTTGCTCTTTGTTCAAACTCCACAGTTGTTTTTGGGATACAGATAGTATTCTCCATTGCTGACAGCTGCAAATTGTCCCTGATTGTTGCACTGATGGAATGAGCGAGTCTGTCAAGGTTGAACATCACCCCCATGTAGCTGTTAGGGTGTACATTGTTTTTCTGGTTCTGCTCATCTCACTCAGCATCAGTTCATGCAAATCCCTCAAGGCTTCCATGAATTCCCATCCCTCCTGGTTTCTAATAGAACAATAGGATTCCATGACATACACATACCACAGTTGGCTAAGCCATTCCCCAATTAAAGGACATTTACTTGATTTCCAATTCTTTGCCACCACAAACAGGGCTGCTATGAATAATTTTGTACAAGTGATGTTTTTACCCTTTTGCATCATCTTTTCAGGATATAGACCCATTAGTGGTATTGCTGGATCAAAAGGCATGCACATTTTTTGTTGCCCTCTGGGCAAAGTTCCAAATTTCTCTCCAGAAAGGTTGGATGAGTTCACAACTTCATCAACAATGTAATAGTGTCCTAGATTTTCCACAACCCTTCCAACAATGATCATTATTCTTTCTGGTCATATTGGCTAGTCTGAGAGATGTGAGGTGGTACCTCAGAGAAGATTTAATTTACATTTCTCTAATAAGTGATTTAGAGCAATTTTTCATATGACTATGGATTGCTTTGATCTCCTCATCTGTAAATTGCCTTTGCATATCCTTTGACCATTTGTAAATTGGGGAATGGCTTTTTTTAAAAATATGACTCAGTTCTCTGTATACTTTGGAAATGAGTCCTTTGTCAGAAACATTAGTTGTAAAGTTTGTTTCCCAGTTTACTACATTTCCTTTGCTCTTGGTTACAGTGGTTTTGTCTGTGCAAAAGTTTTTGAATTTAATGTAATCAAAATCATCTAGTTTGTTTTTAGTGATATTCTCCATCTCTTCTTAGTCATAAACTGCTCCCCTTTCCATAGATCTGACAGGTAAACTACTCCTTGATCTTCTAATTTGCTTATAGTACCATTTTTTATGTCTAAATCCTGTATCTATTTGGATTTTATCTTTGTAAAGGGGGTGAGGTGTTGGTCTAATCTAAGTTTCTTCCATACTAACTTCCAATTATCCCAGCAATTTTTATTACAGAGAGTTTTTATTCCAATAGCTGCACATTTTGGGTTTATCAAATAGCAGATTACTATACATTTCCTGCTTATTGCACCTATTCTATTTCCACTATTCCACCACTCTTTTTCTTAGTGAATACCAGACAGTTTTGATGACTGATGCTTTATAATATAATTTTAGATCTGGTGAGACTAAGCTGCCTTCTTTTGCACTTTTTTCATTGAATCCCTGGAAATTCTTGACGTTTAATTTCTCCATATGAATTTACTTACAACTTTTTCTAACTCATTAAAGTAATTTTTGGAATATTGATAGGTATGGCACTAAACAGGTAGTTTAGTTTTGGTAGAATTGTCATTTTTATTATATTAGCCCTACCTATCGATGAGCAGTTTATGTTTGCCCAGTTATTTAAATCTGATTTGATTTGTGTGAGAAGTGTTTTATAATTGTTTTCAAAAAGTTTCTGAGTTTGCCTCAGCAAATAGACTCCCAGGTATTTTATATTGTCTGAGGTTACTTTTAATGGGATTTCTCTTTCTAGCTCTTCCTGCTGTATCTTGCTAGTCATATATAGAGAAGTTGACTATTTATGAGTTATTTATTTTATATCCTGCAACTTTGCTAAAATTGCTAATTGTTTCCAGGAGTTTTTTGGATGATTTCTTGGGAATTCTCAAGGTATACCATCATGTCATCTGCAAAGTGTGAGAGTTTTGTTTCTTCCTTGCCAATTCTAATTCCTCCAATTTCTTTTTCTTCTCTAATTGCTGAATCTAGCATTTCTAATATTGAATAGTAGTGGTGATAATGGGCATCCTTGTTTCACTGCTGATCTTAATGAGAATGCCTCTAGCCTCTCCCCATTGAATATAATGCTTGTTCATGGTTTCAGACAAATACTGCTTATCATTCTACAGAATAGTCTATTTATTCCTGCACTCTACAGTGTTTTTTGTAGGAATGGGAGCTATATTTTGTCAAAAGCTTTTTCAGTATCTATTGATGTGATCATATAATTTCTGATAGGTTTGTTGTTGATACAATTGCTTATACCTAGCAGTTTTCCTAATATTGAACCAACCCTGCATTACTGGGATTAATCCTACTTGGTCAAAATGTTTTATCCTAGTGATGACTTGTAATCAGTTTGCTAAGATTTTATTTAAGATTTTTGAAAATACATTCATCAGGGAGATAGGTCTATAATTTTCCTTCTCTGTTTTAACTCATCCTGGTTTAGGTATCAACTCCATATTGGTTTCATAAAAAGAGTTAGTCAGAGTTCCATTTTCCCCAATTTTTCCAAAGAGTTTTATATAAAATTGGAACAATTTTTTCCTTAAATGCTTGGTTGAATTCACTTGTGAATCCATCAGGCCCTGGAGATTTTTCCTTAGGGAGTTCAATGATGACTTGTTGAATTTCTTTTTCTAAATTAAGGTTATTTATGTATTTAATCTCTTCTTCATTTAACCTGGGCAACTTATATTTTTCTAAATATTCATCCATTTTACTTAGAATGTCAAATTTATTGGCATAGAGTTGGGCAAAATAATTCCAAATTACTGCTATAATTTCCTCCTCTTTGATGGTGAGTTCTCCTTTTTCATTTATGATACTAGCAATTTGGCTTTCTTCTTCCTTTTTTTAATCAAATTTACCAGAGGTTTATTAATTTTATTATTTTTTTCATAAAACCAACTTCTAGATTTATTTGTTAATTCAATAGTTATTTTTTTGCTTTTATTAATTTCTCCTTTGATTTTTAGAATTTTAATATGGCATTTAATTGGGGGTTATTAATTAGTTCTTTCTCTAATTACTTAGTTGCATATTTAGTTGATTTCCTCTTTCTCTAATTTATTCATGTAAACATTTAAAGATATAGTATATGCCCTGACAGCCACTTTGAGTGAATCCCATAGGTTTTGGTATGTTGTTTCATGATTGTTATTATCTTGGTTAAAATAATTAGTTCTTTTTACAATTTGTTTTTTGATCCACTCAATCTTTAAAATGAGATTATTCAGTTTTCAAATAGTTCTGGGTCTATATCTCCCTTGCCCAATATTGCATAAGATGTTATTGCATTATGAGAAAGATGTATTCACTATTTCTGCCTTTCTGCAGTTGATCATAAGGTTTTTATGTCAAGTACTTGGTCAATTTTTGTATAAGTTCCATGTACTGCAGAGAAAAAGGTATATTCCTTTCTGTCCCCATTCAGTTTCCTCCATAATTCTATCATATATAGGCTTTCTCACAATTGTTTTATCTCCTTAACTTCTTTCCTGTTTATTTTATGATTCAATTTATCTAGATCTGAGAATGGGAGGTTGAGTTCTCCAACTAATAGAGTTTTGCTGTTTTTGTCTCCCTGTAGTTCTTTCAGCTTCTCCTCTAAGAATTTGGATGCTTTCCCATTGAGTGCATATATGTTCAGTTTTGAATTTACTGTCTATGGTACCTTTTAGGAGGATATAGTTTCCTTCCTTTTCTCTTTTAATGCTATCTATTTTTGCAGCTGCTTTGTCTGAGATAAGGATTGCTACCCCCTGCTTTTTTCACTTCATCTTAAGCAAAATATATTTTGCTCCAACCTTTTACCTTTACTCTATATGTATCTCTCTTCTTCAGATGAGTTTCTTGTAAGTTGCATATTGTAGGATTCTGGTTTTTAATTCACTCTGATATTCACTTACATTTTAAGGGAGAGTTCATCCCATTCACATTCAGAGTTATAATTACTAACTCTTTATTGCCCTCCATGCTATCTTCCCTCTGTTTGTATTTTTCCCCTTTCCCCACCCTTTATTTGTATCCCCCAGTATTCTGTTTCTAAATACCACCCCCTTCAGTGAGTTTTCCCTCCTATATTCACTGCTCCTCTTTCTTTCCCCTTTCCTTTTTCCCCTTTTTCCTTCCCTTACCTTTCTTCTGTTACTTCCCCTTTTTTCTCCCCTTCCCTTTCTCTGTCCCCCCCTCCCCATTTGCCCTTTTAATACTTGAAAGGTTAGATGTTTTTTAAGTTAACTGAGTATTTGTGTAAGTTAACTTTAAGCCAAGTGTGGTGAGAAGAAGATTCAGGTGTTTCTCTTCTCATCTCCTCCCTTCTTCCCCTCTGTTACAATAGGTATTTTATACCTCTTAATATAATGAAATTTAACCCATTCCATCCACTCCCTCCTGCCATCTCTGTCCTGTCCCCTTATTAAGGAGGAGGTATTTTTTTAAAATCATTCTGTCTGAGTCATAGAAAATTCTGAGTATCCAATATTTCTAGCTAAACACATTCTATCTAATAGAGTTTCAGTTCATGAGAGTTATTAGAGTCTTTCTCCCACATAGGGATACAACCAGTTTCTTCACATTGGATAGCAGTCCCATGGATAAATCATGAGTGTCCATCATTTCTGTCTACATATATTCTCTCTGTTAGAGTTACAGTTTTCAATAGTTATGAGAATTTTTTCCCATGCTGGGATATAGCCAGTTTCAAGTTATTGTATAGCAATTTTTTTTCCTTTACCCTCCCTTTTTTAACCTTTTCATGTGTCTCTTGAACCTCCTGTTTGATGTCCAAATTTTCTATTTAACTCTTGTCTTTTAATCAGGAATTTCTGGAATTCTTCCATTTTGTTAAATGTCCATCTTTTCCCCCGAAAAAGAAGGCTCAGCTTTGCAGGATAGTGGATTCTTAGATGCATCCCAAGCTCCCTTGCTCTACAGAATATCTCATTCCAGGCCATTTGATTCCTTAATGTTGATGCAGCCAGGTCCTGTGTAATCCTTACTATGTCTCCTTGATTTAAATTGTTTCTTTCTGGCTGCTTGAAGGATTTTCTCTTTTATCTGATAGTTCTGGAGTTTGGCAAACAACATTCCTTGGTGTTTTCATTTTAGGATCTCTTTCTGAAGGGCATCGATGTATTCTTTCAATAACTATTTTGCCCTCTGGTTCCATGATATCTAGGCAATTTTCCATCATGAGATCCTGTACTATTAAGTCCAGGTTTTTTTTTTCTCTTCAATGTTTTCTGGAAGTCCAATGATTCTCAGGGTTGCCCCTCCTTGATCTATTCCCAAGGTCAGTGGTTTTGCTGATGAGGTATTTTACATTTTCTTCTATTTTTTGCTATTTTTAGATATTTTTTAAATACTCTTGCTGTCTCATGAAGTCATTGCCTTCCACAGACTCCATCCTTTTTTTTTACAGAGGATTTTTCTTCATTTACCTTTTGCAACTCCTTTTCCAATTGGTCAGTTCTATTTTTGAAACAGATTTCCATTTGACCAATTGAGGTTTTTGAGATAATTATTTTCTTTTTGCATTTGCCTAATTGAGTATCTGCAAGAATTTTTCTCATTTTTTATTTTTCCGATTGTATTTTCCAATGATTTGTTTTCTTGTTGCAAGGTGTTCATCTTCTCTTGGGTTTTTTTCCCAAATTTTCCATTTGATTTTTAAATTCCTTCCTTATTTCTTCAAGGAAGCCTTTCTGTACTGGAGACCAGATCATATTCTCCTTAGCTGTTCTAGGTCTCTCTGAGTTAGGGTCTTTTCCTTCCAAGAATTTTTCTATGCATCTACCTTTCCACTGACCTTTCTTCATTTTGCTAAGACCTTATGTTGGGGTAGGGGCTGGTTCACAGAAGTTTGGTGTTGGGATCCCTAGAGGCTTTACTCACTGAGTGTAATTTCTCCAAGTGGCCAGTAGGGGGTGCTGGTTGCTTTCTCTGGAGTGTCTGTGACCTTGATTGCAGCTTGTCCCTTAGCCTGGAGGGAGTGTTTGAAGCTGTTAAATCCTCTTGGTTTCAATCAATGGTGGGGGGGGCTCTCCCCTGGAGGGAGGTCACCTCTCTCCCTATTGTCAGCTAGGCTGGTTCTTCTGCTCACACACCTGTGCCTGGGGCAGAAGTAGTATGTAATTGAGTTTGTTGTGGGAAGAGACCTCAGCCTCAATGGAGGCACAGAGTCAGAGTTCCTCAGACCACGGGAGCACAGGGATGATGTCCAAGGCTCTCCTGCATTGGAACTCTCCTCCCAACCCTCTCTGCAAGCTCTAGATGGTCAGTGCCAACACCAATGCCTCTGCTCCCTAGTTGATCCAAGACACCCCACCACCACCACAGTTGACCAGGCTCTAGCCCCATTGATCAAGCAGGTCCAGCTCTCGGATCCTCAGGCTCCCTGGGCTCCAACCCCACTGCTGATCAGGCTGACCCATGGCTGATCTGTGCTCTCCACCCAGACTCACCCATGACTTCGGGAGACAAATCCTAAACTAGGGGTTCTTTCTCCTGGCTTTTTTTTTCTGGGTTTTGTGGATCAAATTTCTGTTAAGAGATTTGTTTCATATCATAGATGGGGAAAGATCAGGATGCTTTTAAAACTCTGTCTTCTCTCTGCCATCTTTGCTGGAAGTGGACAAGTCTTTTAATGTCTGAACTTGTTTCCTTATCCATTAGATGTGGTCAGTAGCACTTAACTTACAGTGTTATGGGCATCAAATGATAGAATGTACATATTATTATTTAAAAACCTTATAATATTAGGCAATATTATCTTAAAGTCAAAGAAAATGCATAATTGATTTCATTACTTGTTACTGCAGTTTATTTTAAAATTTAAGTTTATTCAGATGATAAACATATTTAGAGATATAATTTGAGGACTTTTAGGTAGTAATGTATGGTAAGAGGAATTAGAGCTGAGAATTAAGGTTAAAAAAGTCTGATTTCTGTTATCAGAGACTTATTAGCCAATGTTTTTGCCTCTGTTTTCTCATCTGTAAAATGAACTAGAGAAGGAAATTACAAGCTACTCCATTATCTTTGTCAAGAAAATCCCAAAAGGGGTCATGAAGAATCACACATAACTAAAACAAGAAACTAAAGAAAGCAAAATTAAAACCAAACAACACAAAAACTGGGGCACAATACTCAGTGGGGGGCAGCTAGGTTCCCAACAAATAGATAGAGCAATGGTTCTGGAGTTAGGAGAAGCTGAGTTCAAATACTATCTCAAACTCTGTGTCTGACTTACTGTGTGATCCTGAGCAAGTCATTTAACCCCAAAAACCTCACTAAAAAAAAGTTACAAGGGGTGGCTAGGTGGCATAGTGGATAAAGCACTGGCCTTGGAGTCAGGAGTAGCTGAGTTCAAATCTGGTCTCAGACACTTAATAATTACCTATCTGTGTGGCCTTGGGCAAGCCACTTAACCCCATTTGCCTTGCCAAAAACCTAAAAAAATACAAACAAAAAAGTTACAAAAGTAAAAAACAAATTAAAATGGATACTTAATGGTACTTCTTCTGTGGTTGACACTACTAATTACTCCAGGATACAAAGAAGGTATAAAGCAGTTCATGTTCTCTCGGAGCTTTCAGTCTCAAGTCTCTATATTATGCACTACACACACACACACACACACACACACACACATTTATATATGTATATATGTACACAAATGTGCGTATACATATATGTGTTTGTGTATACATCGCACAAACATGCATACCTGCTACAATTTGTTTAGTAAACTCCTAATGATGAAATTCCCTTTATCAATGCAAAGCAGCATTTTATAGTCAATATTTATTAGAAAACTGCTTGTCTTAAAGAGTTAAGTAACTTTCAAGACCAAACAGCCAATGTATGTCATCAAGTTTCTTTTGTAAACCCTACTTCACTTCCTCCAAAAAACACCTCTAGATTTAGCCTTGCTGCTTTATTTAAAAAATCATATTAAATGAATATGACTCAAATTTTGTTTGTTTTTCAATTTTTTACTATTTTGATAATCTCCATAATCTCCATTTCTTTACTCATTTTTTTGTTTTTGCAAGGCAAAATGGGGTTAAGTGACTTGTCTAAGGTTTGATAGCTAAGTAAGTATTAAGTGTCTGAAATTAGATTTGAACTCAGGTCCTCCTGACTCCAAGATTGGTGTGCAACTCACTATAGTACTTAGTTGCCCCACATTTCTTTACTCTTAAAGACAAAGATGATTCACAACATAAGAAGCTACATTAAAATGAGTCCCATAGTCACAATTCAGTTTAGATTTCCTGATGAAGCATAAGAATTCTTTCTCCATCTAATTAGTGCATTGGATAAAGGACTGAGCTAGAAATCAGAAAGACTCATCTTCATGAGTTCACATCTGACCTTGAACACCTACTAGCTGTATGATTCTTTGGAGGGCAACTAGGTGTCACAGTGGACAGAGCACTGGCCTTGGAGTCAGGAAGATGAGAGTTCAAATGAGGCCTCAGACACTTGACAATTACTATCTGTGAGTCCTTGGGCAAGTCACTCTACCCTGATTGTCTAGCATCCAAGGCCATTTCCAGTTGTCCTAATTCTATCTGGCCACTGGACCCAGATAACTCTGGAGGAGAAAGTGAGGCTGGTGACTTAGCACCCAGTTCCATATCTCTACTCAAATTCAGTTGATGTGCTTGTTATGGAATCACTTCCCTGATGTCATGGTCTTCTTTGAGAATGAAGTACTACCATCATCATTTCCTGATAATTCATTGTTACAGTAGACAAAACTCTAGTGCAGAGACTTGAGTTCAACTTCTGCCTAATATTTATTAACTGTATTTACTAGGTACATCATTTAACCTTTCTTCGACTGCAAAAATGGTAATCCCAAGTCCCTGGTTTGTCAAGAGTCTCAAAAGTGGTTACCAAAGGAAAGTACCCACATACTGAAAAGTGCTTCATTCTATATATGCTAGCCAGTATTACTATTACAAACATGAGTATCTTGACTTGTATAAGAAAATATTATATATAGCATTTTACTGCTTCTATGCTCCTTTAAGATTTTTAAACAAATGAAATAGAGTTAAAATGTAATCTGTAGGTGTTGCAGTTATTATGATTATAATATTCTTCCTAATTGGTACTTTCTTCTTCTTACAGGGAAAGGGGAATGTTGTTCTTGAGCTACCCCAAAGGTGGAATTTTCCATTACTTTCACTCTCCCTTGTCTTTTCTCTTCCCCCTCAATCTCCCATTCTCTATCCCCACTTCATTCCATTGAGCTATGGAGACAATTTTCCCCCAGGATTCCAGAGATATGATCTCTTTCCCTCACCTATACTCAGGTTGAGAAATTAGTGAGCCCATCTGGTGTAATCTAGAATCAATAATCTAGAAACAATAGAACCAAATTAAGTGTAAACGTCCTGCCTCTATGAAACGTTATAGTTATTTTAAAAATATATAAATAGACAAGCATGGATGGCAAAGTCTCCAAGAGATCACTGCTGTTAAACTGGAAAATAACTTTTCACACAGTTGAATGCAACAAAGTTAAAAATCACATTTCTGTGTGGGCCACAGATATTTTCTATGAAGAGAAATCAAAAAACAATAAAATGAATTTAGATCATAGTGAAACAATCATTAAACTGTTACCTAATAACAAGTATGTGGAGGGGAAGGGAAGTTGGAGACTGAGAAATCCAGTTTTCAATCAATTAGAGAGTTACAGTGGCAATTTAGTTTAAGTCAACTCAAGTAAACATGTTCTAAACACTATTCCAAACATTGTTACTAAACATTGAGAATACTAGATGAAAGACAGGTCCTTCCTTCAAGAAGTCTATAGTCTAATGGGGGAAGATAACATATAAATGAAATTGAAAAGGTGTAGAGATTAGAGGGTGATGTTGCAATCCCCGGTAAAATGAAGAAAGTTCTAAAAGAGCCAGGACTGGAGACTACAGATTTGTAAAGACAAGGTTGACCTGGGCACTTTTCTTAAAGACCTGGGCACTTTTCTTAAAGACTTTCAGAGGAACTGGTCAAAAGAAGGGCTTGTGGAAGCAGGATATGCTTACGGTGTGAGAAACTGAGGCCTACAGTAAATTTCTAGGGTGATAAATTTAGGGGCATAAGGAACTTCCGGGGTGATGAGGCTTCTCTGGTGTGGTAGAGAAAAATCCAGAAGTCAAGTTTGGAGTCCAATTTTCTGAATAGCACAATAATGACAAGAAGAAAGTCAAGGATTTAATAGCCAAGTTCTTCCTGGTAGTCTTATTCCTTACAGATGGTTCACTCAGATCCTTTATAGCATTGATTCATCTATCTTTCTCCCACCTAGGTGTTTTCTCATGATCTGAATCTTAACCAAGAAAAGATGAACTTTACCAGTTTCTTCATTTCTGGTCATTTCTGTGTTATGGTAACAGGAAAAGAAGATATAAACTGTTTCTGTAGTTCTTCAACATTCTATCTCCATGGTGTTACTCCTTGTAACATAATCTCACCTTCTTCAAAATGAAACATAGGTAATTTCTATCACCTTTATATGGGCTAAGGGACTACTACTCTTTAAACTACAAGACCCTAATTATCCTCAGCCATTAAATTGTTAATCCTTGAAGATTTCCTCTGCCTACATCTAGGGCAGCTAGGGGATATAAAATGGATTATAAAATGTCTTCACCCAGTACTAGAATCAAGAACACCTAAATCAAAATTTGACCTCAGATACCTGCTAGATTTATGATCCTGGGTAAGTAAATAAATTTGCTTCAGATTCCTCATCCATTAAATGGAGATAATCCCACCTACCTCCTGGGATTGTTCTGAAGATAAAATGATATAATGATAAAAATTTTAACACAGTGCCTGGGACATTGTGAATGCTATGCAAATGTTAGCTATTGTTATTATAGTTATTATTATATAACTATATCATAATTATAGAATAACAACCATTATTACAAATACATCTCCAAAAGGCAATGTATAACTATCAAAATATCAGATTCTTCATTTCTATAGTCATACCTTTCTTAACTGACAATATGTTTTGTAATGGAACAAACCTAGCATTTGCACTCTTAGGTTTCAGACAGACAACTTGAACATTGAAGTAACTCTTGAATGCCTCAAAACAAATTAAAATGCAGTTGGGAAATATTTTAAAAAGAAATAAAATTAATATTACAAAGTTCATGGTTTCCTAGGTCAATATGCAATAGCAGGAGTCCTTATGCACCATGCAGGGACGCCCATCTCTTTATTTTATAAGCACAGAACTACACAATGCTACTTCTTCGATCTTTTACCTTATCTATAAAGTGAAGAATCTGAACCAGAGACATAATAAACCCTCAAGATTCTTTCATCTTTATGATTAAATTCACTATCAAATTAGTTGATATAACATGAATTCATGTGAGTTTCTCACATGTTTTAATATAAATAAATTATGAAGACAATGAGATTTTATAATCTTTGAGTAGAGCACTCCCTGATCTAAAGAAAACCAGAGCTATTTTACACTAGATTGTGTCCAAAGTCACTTTCCAGGAAAAAGGAATACTTGGCATGGGTGCTAGGATAGATAAAGAGAAGAAAATAGTTCTTGTTTATCCACATATAGATCATATGCAACTCTTTCTATGTGGAGATAAATAACTATCCACCCACACAGGGTGAAACCACTTGAGGATGAATTTATGTAACAAGAAATCTCATAAACAGACAGGGTTTTGTTTTCATGGTTAAGTTCCTTTTGAAGTATGTGGGGATTCATATGAAATCATAAATCTGTCCAGGAAGTTTCTATAGTTTGGAAACACTTTTTATTCCATACAATGCTTTTGAGGATAGATAGTTGCTACAGGCAGGACTTTTTGGATCCCTTGTAGGATATGCAGTTGTTGAGTTAGAACAAAATAGAAATAGAGCTTGATCTGTTCCACAATCATATACATGAGTGATGTATTTATGGATGCATGTAAATGCTTTAGACATTATGGAATACTGAGCCATATACTATGCTAACTCTCAATTATCCATGAAGGCATGGACTTTGTTATCTGTTAGTTGTAGTTTTAATTTAGGCAAGTTTTTCTCTTCATCTGAATAAACTATAAAGAATTTTTCTCTTCTATTATATAGTTAGAGAATGGAAAGTAATTTGAATATTGATAAAATTAAAGTGGAATCAGAAAGCTGAATCTTATATATTAAAAAAACAATCGATTCAGTTCTTCAAACCTTTGATTTTTCACTTTCAATGCAAAAGAATTTATTCTAAATTTTCTAAACTTTTTTATTAGGTATGTCAATATTTTTCTTTAGAACAGATAATAAAAGTATACGTGTATATAGTTTTAGATTTTGCAATGGATCCTTGACATAGCAATTCATTGAGTATTACAGAAACCATTATGCTGATTTTCAGATGAAGAAACTGAACTTATTAAAGAAATTGGCCCATACTCACACAGTGACAGAAACAGTATTTTATGCCACATCATCCTGACTTAAAGGATCTATCTACTATGCTATTACTATAGGCACTCCAGTATAGACTTCGATTATTCTAGTTTTATACAAGTTGTTTATTCTTTTGGAAGATGAATTAGTAGTTTCAACTCTAATGTGGAAATAATACTAAAAAGTTAGATTGTGACAAAAAAGTCAGGGGTATGTTGTACCTTTGTTTGAGAAAATGTTTGAAACCCCTAAGTGAAGCATGCAAGTATTCAATTATGTACTATGTGAAATTTGGCAAGTACAAATATACAGAAATTGTTTAATACCAACAGTGATAAATAAATTTCTGTGATATTTCCTATCTGATTGTATGTGGTTTTTTTTTGTTTGTGCTTCTTTTTGGCTTAAAATATAAATGATGTTCCTTTATAGCAATCTTTTTTACTCAATGTAGAATTGGTGAATTTTCTTGTCTGTAAAATATGTGTAATGATTCTTACATTAAAAACCTTTTCTCTAATACTAATTTGTGTACAGTTGAGCAAGTTTTTTAACTACTCTGGGTATCAGGATAGTGATCTATGAAAAGGGGATGATAATATTTGTTCTAGCAACATTACTGGATTACTGTGAGAATAAGATGATTATTATTAAATTGATTGTGAAGTGAAAGGTGCTAGAAGAATGTAAGATATGTGGTTGTACCTTTCTGAAGAGCAATTTGAAATTATGCCCGAAGGACAATAAAAATGTGCATACCTTTGATCCAGCAATACCACTACTGGACTGAATCTTGAAGACATCATGAAAAAAGGTAAAAAACCCCAGATGTTCAAAAATATTCATAGCAGCTTGTAGTTGCAAAGAATTGGAAATTGAGGGGATGACCATTAACTGGGGAATGGCTGAACAAAGTGTGATGAAATACTATTGTTCCACAAGAAAATCTGAGGGACAGAATTTCAGAAAAGCCCAGAAAGACTTGCATGAATTGATGCTGTGTGGGATGACCAGAACTGGAAGATATTATACACCTTAACAGCAACAAGGGGTGATGGTCAAACTTAATGAACTTGCTCACTCCATCAGGGACAATAATGAGGGACAATTTTAGGGTATCTGTGATAGAGAATTCCATCTGTATCCAGAGAAGGAACTGTGGAGTTTAAACAAAACCAAAGATTATTATCTTCAATTTTTAATTGTTGTCATATGTATTACTGAAATTTTGCTTTCTCTGATGTTTTAATTCTTCCTTTTGGATCTATTTCTTTTCTCACCACATTCAATTTTGATTATACATATCATGGAAGCAAATGTAAAGACTACATCAAATTACCTTCTGTTGAAGGGGGGAGGGAAAGGGAGGGAGGGAGAAAAATTTGTAAAATTCAAAACATTGTAAAAAATGATTGGTAGAAATTGCCATTGTATGTAATTGAAAAACAAATTATATATATATATATATATATATATATATATATATATATATACATATATATACACACACACACACACACACACACATATATATATATATAATTTTTAATAAAGGTACATGGTTGTAAAAATTTGGACTTCATCAACATAATGTCTGAAAAGTGCTTTATTCTTAAAATTTTGGAAAAAATATTTTTAGATAAATTTTTTAATTTCAACTTTGAAATGTTATAATGAAAATTTCTGTATATATTTTAATCCATTAGATATTTCAAGTTTATTGATGTACTACATATTTCCTTTTTATTCTCTGAATGCCAGCATTTTATGTGAGAGAGAAAGTGTTCATAAGGCATGGTTATTCATAAGTAAATTAATCCTTTCAAACTGTTTCCAATAGATCCAATATAAATAGACAATACTTTCTGACTCCTTACTTGCCAGTACATATTTGAAAATTAAAATATTTAAGGGATGTAGTAGCAATTTGGAAATTTTACTTCCTACCCTGCAAACCATACTATGATGTAAAAGGATGTAAATTTAAATGATTCTTGCTTGTAAAAGATCACTGTATTAATGTAAAGTATTTAATATGATGAAACTCTCTGTAGTACACCATCAAATTCTGATAAATCAATTTGCGAACTTGAAAGTGAATTTTCAGTTCATAGTGAGTGTGTATGCTAATGTAACTATTGTTAATGCCTTATGCAAAACCAAAGAGAGCATTTAAATAAACAGATAGTATTATTTGGTTCACAGAAAGATTTCTGTCCAAAGACTTGTTAGTAAGAAGACATTATTTAAGCTTCTAAGTCTGATATGTAATAAGCACAAATTGCCCTCACTTGTCAAAATCACATTGTAGAAAATACTGCTTGGAAAAGAACACTTCTAGGAAAAAATGAGGAAAAAAAGTAAGTGAAAATAATATGACACTCAAGAGAGGTGGAATGAAAAACATTCTTTAGAGTATAATACCTATTTATATTTTAAATCTTATATGTCTGGATATTTCCTTGTTAAAAATAGGAAACTGCCAACCATCAATATTTGCTAAATTATACAAGCACTCAAGTAAGCTATCTGGCTAACAAAAGAGCAAAAAAGATGAGTGAGCTAACTGTAATATAAGTTACAATAGATATAAATATCTTGACTAAATATATAAAGAAATTTTATGAGACAAAAAAGAGATCCAGAATATTAAATATCTTTTAATTGTTTATATTGCTTCCATTTTCCAATTTTCTTTTATTCAAGTATTTCTCAACATTCTATCTCAAGAATTTCTTGACCATTTATATTTATATTTAAATTAAAAAAAAAACATCAGATCATCTTGGTACTCACTATTCAGTAAAAAAACTGTGAGGAAAAATGGAAAGTAGTCTGACCCCAGGAAGATATGTAAAGAACATTTCATTTTTACAAGTGAAGAAATTGAGGCAAAAATATTTAGATGCCTTGCCCAAGATCTCACAACTAATGAAGGTGAGTCTTCCTGACTTTGCTATTTACTGCATCACCAACTATCCCATAAAGTGTAATTTTCTAAATAAATTAGTGATCCATTAAATTATCTAACAAATCTATGGATAAGAAAGGAATGCATGAACAGATGAGAGACAAAAGTTCAAAGGTGTTAAAATAGTCAATTTTGATTAAAAAAATATTTAAAAAGATTTTGCTGAGCAAAAACAATGCATTTAGAAGAAAACTAAGAAATAGGGGAAAATGCCATTGTTTCTCTGATAAAAGTCTATTTGCCAACTAACAGATGGTTAAAAGTAATGAATAAATTGTCTTCAGAAGGAGAATTGAAGCAATCAATGGCCATAAGAGGAAATATTTTATATGGGTTATAATTAATTAAATGTACATTAAAATATTAAGGAATTTATCAATTTTGCAAAGTTGATGAATTTGGAAGATTATAAATGTTAGAGGAAATGTGAGAAAAATAAACACTAATTCTAATACACTGTGTATTATTGCTTGAGTGGTAAGCTAGTCCAGCTATTCTGGATGGCAATTTGTTAATGCTTAATTTTTTTAAATTATGCCTCACTTTCTATTCAGTCTATGCTTTGATGAGATTGATAAGGGAGGAAAGGGATATATAAATACAAAAAAATTTTTGGCAGCATGATGGCAAGAATTTCAGGTTGATGGGAGTACCTATCATTCAGGAAGGGTATGCCTGAAATAGTTGTAGGATCTTATTGTGATTCTAAGGAATTATGAAGGAAACATTGCATAGACTGGAAAAATACCTGTTTGAATGGAAGCAAAGTGAAGTGAGTAGAGCTAACAATAATTTGTACAGCACAAATATATGTGTGTGTGTGTGTATATATATATATACATATACATACATATGTATATATATGAAACAACTTTCAATGGGCACTTTGCAAAATATTGGAGATGCAAGAAAAGAGATATATGGACAGTCCCTGACCTCAAGGATCTCACAATCTAATTGGTGGAGACTATATAAAATATCTATGTACAAATAAACCATGTACAGGTTTAATTTGAAAACTTCAGTAGAAAGAAGGTACTAAAATTAAAAGGGATTGAGGGATTGTGAAAGTCTTTTTGCTCTCACTTGAAAGAGAAGTCAGGAAAGCCAAAAAAAACACTGAAATGAAGAGGGTGATCACTCTATACATGTCGAAGTAACAAGAAAAAATATCCAAAATCAGGAGATGAATGAATTGTTTAAGCAAAAAAAAAGTGTCACTGTATAAACAATTATTTATATGGCAGGCCAGATGGTGTAAGAAGTCTAGAAAGTTGGTGGGGGATGTTTATGAAGAGATTTTTCTTATTTTATCTTAGAGGTGATAAAGAACAACAAGAGTCTTTTTTAGTAAAGAACATGACATGATGAGAACTACATTTCAGAAAGATCATGAGAATGGAATATGACTGAACTGACATATGAAGAAACTTGCTATAACCAAGCTATAACTGTAACCAAACTATAGCTTGCTGTACCTAGCAAGCTATAGCAATAGTCCAAGTGTGAAATGGAAAGGGCATATACCAGGGTGATGATAATACCAAAGGAGAAAAGAGGCCATATGTGAGAAATATTATGAAGGTAAAATGGATAGACAATGGATTAATAATGATAAGGATGAGAGAGACAGCATAACTTCTAATTTGTGAGTTTGGGTGGTTCTTTTGACAGTAATAAAAGTTTAAAAAGGATGAGAATTTGGAGAGAACATGAGTTCAATTTTGGAAATCTGAGTTTAAGAAATCTTCTAATCATTCAATTCTAGATGTTTGTTCAGCAGTTGGAGATTCAAGATTGGCGGTTATGAGTGAAGTTAGGACAGGATAAGTATATTGGAGGAGTAGCAATATAGAAATTATAATTGAATCTCTATGAGTTGTGAGCACTCAAGGAAATAATATAAAGAGGAGAAAAGTGTCCGGGATAGAACAGTATGAAACACTCATAGAAAGTAGGCTTGACATGGATGAAGATCTAGGAAAGAAGAATGAGGAAAAGGTTTATAAGCAATAAATAAATCAGGAAAAAAAGTACTGCCTTGAAATTTTAAATGTTAATAATAACAAGAAGGTGATAAACACTATCAAAGGAGATCAAGATGAATGGGAATTGGGAAAAGACTATTAGATATGCCAATTAAGAATTTAGTAGAGACCATAGTTTTGGAGAATATAGGTTTTGTTTTAAATGATGAAATTTGTAGCTAGACTATAGAGATGTAGAGAGACCCAATATATACTCCTGATCAAAGGTTTAACCCCAGATTGATTAAACAATGATTGCTGGTTTTAGAATGGGGGTTAGTTGTTTTCAGATGGAGGAAACATGGGTGTCTTTGTAAGCAGTAAGATGTCTTTTCAGCCAGTAGACAGAGAAATGGGTGAAAAGTGAGAAAATGGGTATGATAAAAGGAGACATTCTCTTGGAGAAGATGACGTGAAATGAGTTCCACTTGTACCTATAGAAGGGCTAACCTTGAAAATGAAAAGGACCACCTCTTAATATGAGACAAGGTAACAGTAGGAAATAGTGACAGAAGGCATCTAAATGATATGAGATGAGGAGGAGGAGAGAAAAAGAAGCTTTGGATGAATGGCTTTAGTTTTTTCAGCAAAACTTTGCAGCTAGTTGAAGGGATAGCTATTGGAGATTTGAGGAGGAATGAAAAGATTTGGAAGATGTACTGTGGCAAGAAAAATAGTAAGTTAATTGTCAAGATGCAAAAATGTTTCTTTGTACCAATGAGTTTCAGGTTTTCTAGTATAAATTCACAATGTCTACTTAACACCTAGTTATCTGAAACTAGGTTTCTGAAGAAAGAAATCTTGCACCTTTATAAAAAGAGTTTTGAGATTGTAAGTTTTCCATAGAATAAATGCCTCCCTTGTATTTCATATATTTAGGAGTGATAAAGAACTAGGGAATGCTTAAATTTAACCATATAATTTTAGAGTTAAAGATACTGAGATCCAGAGAAATTATGTGATTTTCCTAGAGTCATACAGCTAGAAAGTGTAAGAGACACAATCTGAATACACATACTCCTGGTTTCATGATAAATATTCTCTCCAAGGAGAGAATGCCTATGTAGACTATGTATCTCCCTAAAAATTTAGCTATAGGCAAACATACTATTGCTAGTACTTCTACCTCAATTATTTCTACTGCTATTACTACCACTACTACTACTACCACTACTCCACTTCTACTATAACTACCACTACCACTACCACTACTATTACTACTACCACTACTACTACTACTACCACTACTACTACTACTACTACTACCACTACTACTACTACTACTATTACTACTACCAATATTAATGATAATAATAATAAATACTTCATATTATGTTTTCATAAAGTCTTATATGTGACAAAATGCTTTCTCTATGAGCTAAATGGCACAGTATTTTGTAACCAATTGGATCTGTGATTTCATAAAATTGAGCATTCAGTTTGCAAACAAATCACTAGCTGCCTATCCTATTTAAACCATGGCCATATCCTCCTATAAGATCAACACATAAGACGTGCCCATTATGCTAGAAGTCTTCCTTGATTCTCTTCATATCATTATGAGTCCATATCATTATAGTTCAGATGGAGAGTGCCAATTAAGTATCTGTTAACAAATTTTTCTTTGGCTACATGATTTTTTTCTTTTTTGGGATATAGATATAAATATATAGATACAGATAGAGATAGAGATATAGATACAGATACAGATATAGATACAGATACAGATACAGATACAGATATAGATATAGATGTAGATATAGATATAGATATAGATGATATAGATATAGATATAGATATAGATATAGATATAGATATAGATATAGATATAGATATAGATATAGATATAGATATAGATATAGATATAGATGATATAGAATGTCTGTGTGTATGTGAATGTGTGTTTATAAAAACAGCTTTTTCAGCAAGTTTCCTTATTTAAATTGTGTAACAGACTAGTTATTTCCATTCTGTTTCTCTCCATTGACCTTTTGTTGAAGCTCAACTTCATATTTTCAAAGATAGTAGCATTGCATAACTCAAAGCCATATGATGACACCAAAAAATATTGGTATTAACAAGATGGACCTTTAGCATCACTAAAATAACTTTGCAATTTCCCAAACACAAACAAACCTATTCTGTTCAATTCTGGCTCAGATTATTGTCTATACGCAGTTTCTTTCCAAACTATTTATATTGATGGAAAAACTTTTTGTATCATCCTTATATCTGGACATTAAGCATCCATCATACATTTGAGGCTTTTTTTCTCCATTTCTGAATAATTAAGTCATATTCATTTTAGCAAATATGGATCTCATGTGTTCTGTGTTTATCTGCACTATTTTGACTTCGATGCAATTAGCACAGTCTCATGTTCCAGAGAAACAACAGAAAAACATCAAAATCTATAAGAAACTCCTTTTACTATTGAATTCTACACTGAATTAAATGGAACAATAGCAAACTTTATGTCATCTTATGTACCAATGTTATGCTACATTTGATGGTAATGATTTTAGGAACAATTATATCTTTCAAGGAATTTTGAATTTTGTCAAAATAATATTTTGTTTAGTGGATGCCAATACAATAAAATCTTATATTCTCTGCATCATTTTATTCAGCTCTTTGTTAGTTAAAAATAAACCATCTAGTGGAATATTTCCTTTGAAAGTCTGTTTATTCAATTCTTATATTATTACCATGAGGAATGCATTCCATATATGTATACATTTTCATGAAAATTTTATATAGATGGAAAAAGAGATCTATTAATGTGACCTGTATTTCTTTGCCTTCAGGAAACATTTTAAAATTATTTGTAATAATTAGTTCTAGTTTTTTTGTTTTGTTTTCTCTATGCCTTTTGACTGTCTTCTCCTTTTGTAATCAACCTTCAGAAATAATCTATGAGCATCTCTAGGATTGTGTTATCTCTTCCTCTGTATATGTATTTTCTATTACAGCTGCTTTTCCCCATATTTTTCTGTTTCAGTACCATTTTAACTTCTGTCAGCACATCTGGAACAATCACAGACTCTAAATGTGATGACTCTACTGTCATTGTTGATGGAGGAATTGTTACAAAACCTTTACAAGATTTCTCTCTCCTTCATTGTTCATATATTTATCTCCCCATTTCATCTGCAAATGTGCTAAGGATGACTTTGCTAAGTTGGCTGTTTTGCCAAACTTTTTTTAAACTTGCTTTCCTTTCACTGATTTTTGCTGCATTATGAATTTTCACAATCTTTCTTTGTGAGATTTTATGAATGAGTTTATATTCTAAAATGACATTTCCCTTGACTGCCACAATAATCCAATTGAAAAGCAAATCAAGTATGGGCTGACTAAGGTATTTTTGAAGCTCTTTTTTCCCATCATTATTAGTTTAGATTATTGAAATGTCTTTGAAAGAAAGAATCACATAGAAAATTGAGAACTGGACTCTGAATTAGGAGCTGGGTTCAGATCTCTTTCCTTTTAAAGCATTCTTCATGAGATTAATATTTTAAGACTCTATCTATGCTTGGATTTGGCCTTGGGAGTTAAATACAATAAACTTCTTTGTCAGAATTTTTCTGCATTATAAAAATATGCAATTTTAAATTTCATTTTAATATCTAGGAAATTTACTACTTGCATTTTCTCCTTTGTTATGCTATATCATGCTATATTTCCAAGGATGTTTGAATTTGAATCATTCTCTTTTACGACTTGATTTCATTCAATTAGAGAGGAACAAATTAAGTTACTGTTTTATTCCAAATTTGAATGTACTTTTATTTGGGCAAGCTGATATTCAATTTATAATCTTGCCTATGAATTGATCAATATAACTTAATTTTGTTTCTCCTTAAAATGAGCCTTCATTTTGTTTTGCTGCCTTTGTCTTCATTTTAAAATTCTATTCTTGCTTTATTTGAGCAGAAATAGCTATTATATTCAATGGTATTTTTAGTGATGTAACATATGTAATGCTTCTCCTAGGCAAATGTCCCTTGCTACCCTTTGAATTAATGATATCAACTCCCCAGAGTTACTAATCTCCTCCTGGTTATAGGGGCAGCTCTGATGGGGATGGGGTTTGCTAATATTCTCACTCAAAAATTCTGATTAATATGCTCCACATTAACTAAATAGATTTTACAAAGCAAAAAGTTGAAAAATTGTAATAGATATAGATGTCTTAGGAATATATCTATAGATACATCTTTTACAAATGATGTTATGCTAGTATAGTAAGGATAGCTGCTATAGAAATACATTCCTAGGGCAGCTAGGTGGCACAGTGGATAAAGCACCGGCCCTGGAGTCAGGAGTACCTGAGTTCAAATCCGATCTCAGACACTTGACAATTACCTAACTGTGTGGCCTTGGACAAGCCACTTAACCCCATTTGCCTTGCAAAAAAACCCTAAAAAAAAGAAATAAAAAGAGATACATTCCTAAACACTAGATGAACTTCACCCTTGCAAACACAAAGTTCCTGAGTACTAAGGAGATCAGTTGCGCCAAATAGTAAGCATCTAGTTCCTGGATTCCTGATTAATGGGTATCTTTTTCTCCCTTTGTAGAATCCTCACAAAGTAACTATTTTGTGTTGCTCCCTGCTGGTCTGTGAGGTTTAGGTCCTTTTAGTCACTTTAATTCAGAAGATGTATTTTCTTTGTATAGCATATACCTTTAGTATATATTGATAGCACTGTCCATGGGATATCCTATAAAAATTATTAAGTTTTTCACCTGATCAATGAGAAAAGGAAGGAAAACTTTCCTCCATGCCTCATGGGAGATTTTCAGACATCCCTCACCTTTAAATTCAATCATCACTTTCCTGACTGCCTTCAAACTAACTTTTTTGTTTTTCTTTATAGCTTTAAGGCATGGCTTATTTTTTCAGTATTCACAAAATATTTTGTAGACAGTTAGGAGAACTTCTGTTCAATTCCTGCTGTAGACATTTAATAGTATCTAGGTACTTTGTGAAACTGGATAAGTCACTTAAGTTGTGTTTGCTTGTTTCCTCCTCTATAAAATGGGAATACTATTTAGGGTTGTTGTGAATATAAAATTATATGATATTTACCCAGTGCTTTGCAAAGTGCAATATGAATTCTAGCTATTTATATTAATTTATACTTTCATTGATTAATTTAAGTATGAGCCTCCTATGATTGCATTAATTAGAGTAGAGGTAAAGTTATTTAGGTTTATTATTCTGTGTTTAATTGTGGAGAAAAATACATAGAAGTGTAACCCCAAATAATTAAAATAAAAGTGCACTTTAAATAATGGAAAATTCAGAAATTTGGGTTGAAAGAATTTTCGTGTTAAAAAAAGAGTTTAACTTGTACTTTTATAGCACTTATGGATACTATCTCCTGTAGATTTAAGGGTAACAAAGATAAATGAAATTAAAAACAAGAGAAATAAGTACTTACAGAGAAAGTAATTTCTTTTTACTACTCCATTGATTTTAATTGTATAATTTTTATCATCTTTCTTTTTAAGGATGAATATCTATTTTATTTTGCATTTTTTAAAAATTTGGCTTAGAAATGGCAACTTTCAGTAAAAGTTTATTTCAACAAACAAATAAAATGGTCAAGACATACTCAGAGAAGCAATATATTTCATTTTACTATCACATAACAGACTAAATTTATAAAATTATATCTGAAATAGAGAGTTGATGGTACTTCAAAACAGTTACTTCTTTATCTTTCCTCCCTTCCTCCCTCCCTATCTTCCTTTTTTCCATCCCTTTTTTTCCTTCTCTTCTCAAGCCTCCCATAACACCTTCTCTTCTCAGCTTCTCAGCTGAGTATATTACCTCAGAGTTTATTCAGAAAATAGAGATAACTTGCCCTGGGGTCCTTTTCTTTTTCCCTCATCATACATGTCAGAAACTCCTGACATCATTCCTCATTCTCTCTTCACTCAACTTATATAACAATGCATAACATAATTTGAACATTAGAAGTGACCTCAGTGGCCAGAACAGGCTTTTGAAATATTTCAAAAACCTTAAAATTATGACTCTAACTAAATTTTCAAGAGACAGACCCCATATAAAGATGCAGTGATACAATTCTCCAGCCCAAGGTAACCTAGAAGATCTTGGGAAAGTTCTGTTCCACAGAGTTGGAGGGGGTGACTGTGCAATCAGGATCAAGTGCCCGAGTGAAGGAGCTCCAGCCTTCCAGGAACAACCAGTGGGGCAGCTGAGTCCCTGGGAGTGCAGGATCCTGGAAGCACAAGTTTCTTGAACTGTCAACCCAGGGAGCACAAAGTACAACTTGGAAGATCAGTGGGGAAACCTCTGCCAGAGCAAGCACATGCCCAGGCAAATTTGGCCTTCAGCACAACTACAGCTGTCAGTGTAGCCCCGATCCCAAGAAAGGGAAGTAGACCTGTGGAGTCTCCCAGCCCAGCAGTTGCTCCCAGAGCACTCAGCCACCGGAAGGTAAGGGAATGGGGGGAGAATGTCAAGGTCTCTCCTCTGTCCCTGGTACAGCACTTTTGTGCTTTGTCCATATTCATATGCTGGTCACAGTGCCCCCCCCCATTTCCATAGAGCAAGGACCCTCCTCCCAGCTCCAGGGCAGAAAGGAGTGCTTGTGGTCATCCACAGACCAAAACACAGGCCAGGAGAGCAGTTAGAGAATCTCATAAGATCTTGAAGGAACTGAGGTCCCTGTAGGGGTGTCCCAATAATACTTAAAAGTTCAGGAAACACACCAAAATCAGAGCACAGGTTGGGGAAATAAATAAACAGTAAAAAGGAACCTGCCCTTAGAAAATTTCTTTGGTCCTATGGAGGAGCAAAACACACACACTCAGAAGATGACAAAGTTCAAGTCTCTGCATCTAAAGCCTCCAAGAAATGTGAGTTGAGTTGTAGCTATGACAGGGCTCAAAAAATATTTTGAAAATCAAGTAAGGGAAAACAGAGGGAAAATTGGGAAGAGAAATGAGAGCAATACAGGAAAAACATGAAAACCAAGTCAGCAGCTTGGTGAAGGAGATACAAAAAAATGCTGAAGAAAACAACATGTTAAAAACCAGGTCAAATGGAAAAAGCAGTCCAAAAAGTTAATGATAAGAATACCTTAAAAAGCAGAATTGGCCAGATGGAAAAGGAAATAAGAAAGCTTTCTGAGGAAAACAAATCCTTCAAATGTAGAATGGAGCTAATGGAAGCTGATGATTTTGTGAGGAATCAAGAATCAATAAAACAAAATAAAATCAAAAGAATGAAAAAATCAGAAGAAAATGTGGAAAATCTCATTGAAAAAAACAATTCTTCTGGAAAACCGATCCAGAAGAAACAATTTAAAAATTTTGGGACTACCTGAAAGTCATGATCAGAAAAAGAGCCTTGACTTCATTTTTAAAGCAATTTCTACAGGAAAATTGCCCTGATATCCTAGAAGCAGAGGGCAGAATAGAAATTGAAAGAATCTGCCAAACTCTTCCCAAAAGAGAACTATCAAGTCAAAGAGAAAATATTAAAGGAAGCCAGAAAGAAACAATTCAAATATTGTAGAGCTACAGTCAGAATTACACATGACTTAGCAGCATGGTATATGATATTCCATAAGGTAAAAGAGCTTGGAGTGCAACCGAAAATCAACTACCCAGCAAAATTGAACATCCTCTTCCAGGGGAAAAGATGGACATTCAATGAAATGGGCATTTCAAATGTTCCTGTTAAAATGGTCAGAGGACAGGACTTAGGTGAAGCATAGAATGAGTGGACAAGAAGGGTAAATTATGAGGGATGATGTTGAACTTCTTGTATTCCTGTATGGGAAGAAGATATTGATAGTATTCATATGAATCATCTAATTTAATAGAACAATTAGAAAGAGTTTATATAGATAAGACATAGGAGGGAGCTGATTTTGAAGTTATAAAATATTGTAAAAATTGAGTCAATGAAAAGGAAAAGTACAGGGAGAAAGAGGTAGAATAGGCTAAGTTACTTCATGTAAAGGAGTCAAGAAATAGCTTTTGCAATGGTATGGAAGAGGGGAAGGTGAGTGGAAATGCAGGAGCCCACATTCTCATCAGAAATGGCTCAGAGAGGATACAACATAGATACTTAATAGTGTATAGAAATCTATACACTAGATTTTTTCTAATGTATAAAAGCAAAAAAAGAAAGAAAAAGAAAGAAAGGGTATAGGACAAGGAAAGGGGAGATGCAAGTAATACAGGAGAGTATAAATCATGGAAAGGATAGTCAGATATAATGTTTTCTTTTTTACTTTTAGCAAGGTGGTGAGATTGTGTGGCATGTCTGGGACCCCATAGTGGGGTGGTTGCTGGGTCTCTGGGGTGGGATCTGGGCTTCAAACCTCGACTGCCCCACAGAACACTTTTGAATAGGGACAGAATGAAAAAAGAGAAAAAATATAATAAATGGTAGTAGAGAGGAATGGATGGATGGAATTACAATGAGCAACAGCAAGTGTGGAAAAATATGGAAGTAAATTCTCTGACAGACTTAAGATAAGGAATGTGATCCACCCCAGAGAAAGAGCTAATGGTATCAGAACACAGACTGAAGCACATTTTTTTTCTCTTTATTTCTCCTGAGGTGTTTTTCTTTTTGTGGGGGATGGGGGATTATTTTTATTCTTACAAGACTATTTTAGTAATGTGTAAATAAATGAAAATGTAAATTTTAAAATAAAAATGATACAATTAATAAATAACATATATTGGGGCAGCTAGGTGGTGCAGTGGAGGGGCAGCTAGGTGGCTCTTGGGCAAGCCACTTAACCCCATTGTGTTGCAAAAACATAAATATATATATATATATATATATATATATATACACATATACATATACATATATATATATATATATATATATGTATGGAGAGAGAGAGAGAGAGAGAGAGAGAGAGAGAGAGAGAGAGAGAGGAGAGCATGCCAATGATGTTTGGTCTGTTTCTGCTGAAAGAATTCCAAGGAAGAGACACACACATTCTCTTGTGGAAAATCATTTTATTTGTGGTGAACTCATATTGTTGATAAGGTAAGAAATCCCCCCTTCTTGTTAGCATGACCAGTCATGATACAGTACCTATTGAAGAGTTTGCTACTATAATTTATCACACATTTTCTCTATTTATGAATCTCTGATCTCTATAAATATGTCCAGGTATCCTACATCTTTAAGAGATGCTTATTTGTTGAATATTCTTGTTCTAAATTTATCTTTCTTTACTTTTGCAATGAACCCCCAATAAAAAAAGCAGTTAATGATCTTTTCTTATGTCTCATTTTTCTTAACTCTACAGCTTTGGTCACTATTTTGTACCTCATCCTTCTAGATACTTTCAATTCTCTGGTGTTTTATGATATTACTCCCTCTCTCTTAACTTCCCTTGTCTCTCTTCCTTGGAATGATGCAATCAATTCTATTGGTACTTTCTTACTATTGAACCAACCCTGCATGCCTAATAAAAATCCTACCTGGTCAGAGTCTATAATCCTTTTGATCTATTTCTATGGTTCAAAATTTCTGCTTCAATATTCATTAGTAAAACTGGTCTACAAACTTATTTTTCTGCTTTAGCTATTCCTTAGCTTTTCACAATATTTGTGTCATAAAGGTAGTTTGGATAAACTCTTTCTTTACCAGTATTTCCAAATACTTTATCAAGTACTAAATTCAATTATTCTTTAAATGTTTGGTAGAATTCACTTGTGAATCCATTTGACTATGGAGATGGCTAAATTTTCTAAATTTTCTAAAATTTCTTTATTCCAAAAATTATTTAGACATTCTATTTCTGCTTCTATCAATCTAGGTAACTTATATTTTTGTAAATATTCATCAATTTCGCTCCAATTGCCAGATTTATTGGCGTGTAATTGGATGATATATTTCCTTAGGATTGGTCCAGTTGCTTCCTCATCTTCTTCATTCACTTTATTCATTTTTGATACTGAATAATTGGTTTCCTTCTTTCTTTTTTTTTTAAATCAAATTAACCATTGGCTTATCTATCTCATTTTTTTTTCATAAAATCTTTCCCAGGGATCATTTTTTTACTTTTAGTTTTAGTATTCTCACCTTGATTTTCAGCATTTCCACTTAACTGCTCAATTGGGGGATTTTAATGTGTTCTTTTCATAGGTTTTTTTTTTTTAAAGTTGGATGTCCAATTGATTGATCTGGTCTTTTTATTTTATTTCTATTTTTTGAAGCACATTTTCCCCTAACTATTGCTTTGACTAAATTTTATAAATTTTGAAATATTGTCTCATTGATATCATTCTCTTTAATGAGAATATAGATTGTTTTTATGATTTGTCCTTTGGCCAACTTATTCTTTTAAATTATACTATATAATTTCAAATTAATTGTTTTGGGGGTTTTGCAAGGCAAAGTGGCTTGTCTAAGGTCATACAGATAATTATGAAGTGTCTGAGACTGGATTTGAACTCAGGTCCACTTGACTCCCAGATTGGTGCTCTAACCACTGCACCACCTAACTGCCACCTCCAATTTATTTTAATCTATCTTTCCATTATTCACTATTCTTTTTTAATATAATTTTTATTATTTATGTTCTTTTAAAAAGCACTCGATATTTCAGCCTTTCTATGTTTGGTTTTGAGATTTTTATAGTCAGTTTTTATGCAGGTACTATGAACTACCAAGAAAAATTGTTTTATTCCTTTTTTGTTCCCATTTAGTTTTCTCATATCTAACTATTCAAATATTCTATCTACATAGGCTAGTTTCTTCCTACTTTATTTTTGCTTATATTTATTGAGATTGGGGAGGGGCACAGTAGAGATCCTCCACTACTCTAGTTTTGCTATATCTTCCCATAACTCTTTAAGCTTCAGTAATAATTTGGATGCTATGCTACTTGGTGTGTGTGTATATATATATATATATATATATATATATATATATATATATATATGTTTAGTATGGCTATTGTTTCATTGTTTATAGTACCTTGTTTTAAATCTAAGAAAACATTTTTGAAGCCTTTGTTTACAAAAACTTTAAAAACAAATGATACCTTTTGTTTTTAGAGTAACTTCACTAAAAGATCACCCAGTTATAGCTTCACAATTGAAGCAGAAAATTACAAGGGAACAAGCCAATCTTGCAAACAGAACTTTGGGCTTACTGACTTGTGGAGTTGCTAAAACAAGAACTAGTTAACTATGACTCAATTAGGGGGGAAATGAAGAGAGATAGCCATGGAGGGGTAAAACCAAAGTTGCCATGAAGCACTTCTTCAGTCCCAAAGCCCATAAAGTGACCAATCCAAAACCTATCTGGTGAGTGAGTTCCAAAGTCCTTTAGGGACCATGAGAAGGAGTTCAACTCTTCAGGAATGCTTTCTGGGGAACTTTATCAAGTCATCAATTTGTAGCACAGTAAATAGACTCTGGTTCATAGGTCCAAAACAAAAGGGTACTGTGTAAAACTGGCAAATGATCAACTTTCAGGCTGGAAGCAAGGAAAATCCAAACTTCTATTAAAATGGGGCATCTGAATCACTCACTAAAGAGCAAAATTTATGATCTATAATTCCAAATAGCTTAAACGTTTACTACATGAAACAGACATAAAACAGGGCTATAAGTTATAGTCAATATTTGTTATTCTGGGAATAGAGGGAAGTACTTTGAAATACAAATGAAGACCAATTAGATACGTTTACCAAAAGATTGTGCATGATATGGATGTTTCTCTTGGCCACACATATGCTAACAGATGGATTAATTATAAAGCCAAATGTAACCTGAAGACGCTTATATTTATCAGCATGTGTCAAAAGAATGATAATAATTAGTACTGAAAGGCAAAAGAGAAAAAGGCTTGAAAATGGAGGGCAAAAAAGGAAAAAGTTCTACTGTCCAGAGGATGTAACTGGAGAATACCTATATGCAAGTGCATAAACCTATATCCAAGGCCTCGTGTCCATCTATTTCACATCATGACTGCTTTTATTTATTTATTTATTTGTTTGTTTGTTTGTTTGTTTGTTTGTTTATTTATTTATTTATTCATTCATTCATTCATTTGTTTGTTTGTTTGTTTGCATCCACATGCACATGTACCTTTTTAAGCTAAAAACTTTCCTTCCACCCTCCCTTCCTACATGCCTCCCTTCAGTGGTGTACAGTTAGTTTAACACTGTATACAGATAGATAGATAGATAGATAGATAGATAGATAGATAGATAGATAGATAGATGAACATGTTTACAGATTAGTTAATTACAGTAAGAGGAATTAGGATTAAGGGAGATACATAAGACATAATTTTTATAAAATGTTCAGCAGATTCTGAAGGGCTGAGGTTTGTGTTTTTTGGCTATATTTTGTTGTGTTTTGTTTTTCTTCCTCTGAATGGGGATAGCATTGTCCATAGCCAGTCTAATACAGTTGTCCTAGCTCTCTGAACTGCTGAGAGGAGCTTCTTCTATCAGGGTTGTTCATCTCACAATGCTGTTATTAATGTGTACATTTTTCCCTTGGTTCTACTCCTTTCACTCAGCATCAGATCCTGTACCTCATTCCATGCTTCTCTAGAGTCTGACCATTTATTGTTTCTTACAGAAAAATAGTATTCCATGGTATTCATGTATCATAATTTTTAGGCATCCCCTCAATTTCCAATTCTTTGCCCCTTCCATATTTTGGAACAAATAGAACTTTTCCCTTTTTTATGATTTCTTCTGGATATAGACCTAGAAGTGGAATTGCTGGCTCAAAGGGAATAAACATTTTTATTGTTCTTTGGGCATAGTTCCATATTACTCTCCTGAACTCTTGGATCCATTCACAACTCCCCCCAGCAATGCAGCAATATTCCAATCCTCCCACAACCTCTCCAACATCATTTTCCCTTTTCCTCATCTTGCCCAATCAGATAGGTGTGAGGTGATGATGTCTCATTGCTGCCTTACTTTTCATTCTCTAATCAGTAATGAATTGGAGCATTTCTTCATATAATTATATTTAGATTTAATTTCTTCATTTGGAACCTGTTTATTCATATCATTTAACCATTTATCAATTGGGGAAATCATGACTGCTTGTTGACTTCCTCTTCATTTACATTCCCCATAGCATTCTGTACATGGGAGCCCACATTAAGACCAGACAAGTGCTCAAAATACTTGACAGTATAAATGTGATCTTCAAAAAACATATTTCTCATTTTGCAAAAGGCCATCCCATTTAGTACTGAGTTGGATCCTACTTAGTGCTGTGATCCTATCTGCTCCAACACCAGCTGCTCAGCCACTTCCTACAGGCCACTTTTGATTTTTTGCAGCTCTTTATGAGATATTGGTGCCATAAGTGATCAGGAAGAATAACTTGAGGCTCTCCCAGAAGTCCATGTCTTCTTCAGGCAACTTAGTTGGTAAGGATTTTGATTAAATAGAAAAAAGTCATAACCATTGTGAAATGAAAGCTATTTGTCACCCTCCCACAACACACCTGTCTAATGTCATGAGAAATTCTGAAAAATACTGTCTCTCAATTTTATTTTTAGGTTTTTGAAAGGCAGTGGAGTTAAGTGGTTTGCCCAAGGCCACACAGCTAGGTAATTATTAAGTGTCTGAGCCCGGATTTGAACTCAGGTACTCCTGACTCCAGGGCTGGTGCTCTATTTACTGCGCCACCTAGCCTCCCTACTGCACCACCTAGCTGCCCCCTCTCAATTTTTTCTTCTTCTTCATGCTTTATAAACTGGGTTCCCAAGGTCATTAGGAGCTCCATGGAATCCTGGGCACACATGTCCTCCATTAAATTAAACTTATTTAACTACCAACTTGAAGTTCCTGGAGGATATTCTCCTTATTCATAATGTTAATCCAAATTGAATTATCTTTAGCAAGTTTACATTACATCTCAATATTTGGTACTGATAACATTACTTCTTAATTCTTCAATGGGTCTTGCAACCATATCTGAAATCATATTTTGTTGTCCATGGCAACATAATTATACTTCCATATAACATGATGAGTTTTCTTCATCTCCTCATTCTTTGATTATGATCTATGGTTGCTACTGACAATGTAGGGACATAATTTCCTCAAGTTTACCTTATGTCTATGTATATTCCTTTTACCTATTTTATTGAATTACAAATATAATTTTCCCATATAGCAATGTAAATAACTTTGCTCTATTGAATGTCATGTTTTATTTTCCTCTTTTACCTATTTATTTTTTCTTTGTTCTTGATATTGGAGATCAAATTATTGGTTTAATTTTGACCTTCTTATGAAAACTTAAAATCCATCTATTTTATTGAATTATCATTTTTTCCTTGAGAGATTATGCATAATTTCATTAAGTGATTCTTGGTTGTAGTCCTAGAATTTTTGCTTTCTGGAAAATCATATTCCATGCTGTCTGATCTTTTAATTTTGTTGCTACCAAGTTAACTGTAATCCTGAGTGTAGCTCACTGATATTTTATTTCTATCCTTCTGACCATTTAAAAGTATTTTTTGCCTTACCTAATAGTTCTGAAATTTGGCTATAATGTATCTTGAAGTTTTTATTTTGGATTTGCTTTCAAGAAGTGATTGGTGAATTCTTTCAATGCATATTTTCCCATTTGATTCCAGGATACCAGGACAAATTTTCCCTGATTATGTTTTAAAAGATGCTGTGCAGGTCTTCATTTTGATTGTGACTTTCAGGTAATTCTGACATTATCTTTCCTAGATCTATTTTCTAGATCTGCTGTTTTTCCCATGATGTATTTTATATTTTATTCTATTTTTTTCATTCTTTTGAAAAGAGCTAGTAAGTACCACTTGTACTTTCTTTTTTATTTGACTAATTCAACTTTATAGAGTGGTTTTCTTCAGTGTCTCTTATGCCACTCTAATTTCCTTTCCCAAATTTTCTTCTACTTCTCAGTTTGATTATAAAGCTCCATTTTGAACTCTCCCATGAGTTTTTTCTGGGCTTGAGACCACTATGTTCCTTTCAGGTTTTGCCCACATTTGACAATACTGTCCTATTCTGAGTTTGTTTCTTGATATACCCTGTCACAATAATAACTTTGTATGGTCAGATTCTTTTTTGATTCTTTTTTTCCTTATTTTTTTTCCTTTTAAAAAAATTTGATCTCTACTTCTGGGGCTACAGACCTTCCTTGTTTACCTGGTACCATTTTGATTTTGTCTTACTCACAGTCCATTGCAGTGCTGAATGGGTGGGGCTAGCTGGTGGTACTAGCAGCCATACAGGGCTGGCTGCTTATCTTTTGCTGAACTGGGGTTCTTTATGCTGATCTTTGTAATGTTCTGTGGTTGGTGATATGTTTCTGCATTTCTGTTTGCTGGGGGCCATGCCTAAGCACATGGTCATCTCAGACCTGGAGTCTGATCATTCTGGCTATGCTGAGGTATCTTGGGGGGAGTACTGTGTGGAGTTGAGAAATGCTGGTGTTGAGATTTTCCTGTTCCATCAGTAACTGGGATTCAGGTTTTTTGTTCATTGATTTGCTAAGGTGGAGCTTGCTTCTGCCTTGCTGGAAAGCTTCCCCTTTTAGCAGAGTGAGACATAACTTTCCTGTTGATTTTCCAAGTTTCTTAGGCTCAAAAATTGATTCACCCCATCTTTTTGCTGGTTCTGCTATCACAGAGTTTGTTGGGGGGGGCTCCATTTTATGGCTGTTTGGAAGTAATTATGGGAGAGTTACAGCAATTTATTCTTTATTGTGCTATCTTGGCTCCTGGAAATCCTTTCAACTTTCTTCCTCTCTCTCTCTCTCTCTCTCTCTCTCTCTCTCTCTCTCTCTCTCTCTTGCTCTCTCACTCTCTAGCTCTCTCCCTCCCTCTCTTCCTCCATCCAACCATCCATCCTCAAAATCTTTTTAGCTTCTGCCCACTGACTTACTTAAACTACCCTCTATTATATTAGCCTCGCTTCTATCTTTTTCCTCTTTCATTCCTATTTCCCTATTGGGTGAGATAGATTTATGTATCCATACTGAATGTGCAAATTATATTGTATTTGAGTCAATTCCGATGAGAATAAACTTAAATTACTAACTGCCACATTCCCCCTTTTCCTCTATTTCATTAAATGCCCATTAAATATCCATCTAATAACCAGAAAGATCATGCTTCATTTTTGCTAATCCTAACTTTTTGACTTAGGGAATATCATTCCAAACCTTCTGATGCATTATTGCAAAAGGTGCTAAATCCCCTCTGATTCTGACTGTGATTCTACTAAATTTGAATTGTGTTCTCCTTGATGCTTACATTATTTTATTCCTTGAACATGGAACTCTGGATTTTGTCTATAATATTCCTGGGAGTTTTCATTTTGGGATTTTATTCAGGAGATAATTGGTGTATTCTTTCATTTTCTAGTCTACACTGTGGTCCTCTGGTTATTGGATATTAGATTAGTTTCCCTTGACAATTTCTTGATATATCATATCAAGGTTCTTTTTCTTTTGATCATGGCTTTAAGTAATTTTTAAGTATACCTTAAAGCCATGGTCAGTAAGTTATTTTCTTCTCTGTTTTTTCCATTACTCTGACTTTTTTTGTATATATATATATATATATATATATATATATATATATAATATATATATCTGCATGTATGTATCTATTTATCATGGAGTCAATAGCTTCCTCTTTCCCAGCTCTAATTTATAGGAAGTCATATTCTTTGGTAAGATTTTTTTTATCTGCTGTTCCATTTGACTAATTTTGCTTTTTAAGGAATGCTTTACTTCAGTGAATTTTTATGTCTTTTTTGTCATTTGGTCAATTCTGTTTTTAAAGATGTTGTTTTCTTCATTTTTATGTCTTTTTCAAAACTATTAACAATTTTTCATAATTCCTTTGTGTTACTTTTATTTACTTTTTTCTACATAATTGATTTTGCAATCCTTTTTAAGTTCTTCAGCTTGTTTTCAATTCATATTTTCCTTTGAGATTTCCTTGTAGCTGCTTTGACATCTTTGTCTTCTTCTGGGTTTGTTTTGATCCTCCCTGTCACCAGAGAAGCTTGTTATGTTCAGGCCTTTTTCTTGTTTTATCATTTTTCCATATTATTTTTTTATTTTTAACATTCATATTAATTTTTTACTTTAGCGAGTAGTTCAAGGGGCACTCTCCTATGCTTAATGTGTTTCTCACTGCTATTTTTTCAGAGTTAGTCCTGAGGCTTCGTATGTTTTTGATGCTTCCCAATTTGTGAGATCTGGAGAAACATGTGGTCACTGCTTCTCTGACTTTTCCATTGTTGTTACCTAGAAGACACTTGATCTCTAATATAGTCACCAACAATAACACTTTTCCTGGTTCTAGGATTGTGATCAGGTCCCTTGCTCTCCTGATGAGCAACTGCTAACCCTTCCTTCTTAGAATTAATATTAGGGTCCTTAATCCCCTGTAAACAGCTATATGCATTAGTCTCCACTCTGGAAACACAACTATGTCTGCTTTTCCTCGGGGAGAGCAAATCCTGTCATTCCTTTTGTCCGTAGACTTCAATACAGAATTGCATTTATGTAATAGGGTTCTTAACTTAGTGCCTTAAGAAAGGTCACCTGCAATCTTTTTCTCACAAGCTGTCCAAACCTCCACCATCCATGGACTGAGATCTTCAAAGTTGCTATAGCAACCAAAGCAGCTGTCTTCAAGGTCTGCTCTGGAGTAATAGAGAAGTTTGCAAAGTATAACTCAGTCATCATTCTAGAGGGACAGACCTTCCCTGCTGACTCTGAAATTGTCTTAGGCTTCGAAATTGCTTCTTCGGAACTTTTTGGGAGTTGAGTTACCAAGAGTCTAATATAATTGAAACAACTGGATAATGATGAAGCAACTCCCATTACCTGAGAAACTTTATATTGTGTCTTCAATCACATGGCTTGGCTATATTTAAGGGGGCTTAAGAAGGAAAGATCTAAATGATGTATTCTGAATTCTATATCATTAATTGTCAATCAGAAGCCATTAAAAAATTGCTCAAGATTTTTCTCTGTCACCTTGGTAATTGTTATAAAAGATCTTGTCAGTCCATATTCGATATCCCTGGTCACTAAGAGAGGACAATGATTAAATTTATTAGTTACTAATCACCTAATTAATAAACTGATTGAGCTTAGAACTTTCTCAGTTTTTCTTACTTTCTACCATAACATGACCACTGCCTGTTCTAGGTCTTCTCATTTTGCTCTTAATTACTGAAATAGGTTTATATCTGGTTAATCTTCCTCAACATTCTCCCCTTTCTAATCTTCATCATACTCCCTATCCCCCTTATTATCAATATCAAATTCATATAGGATTAAATGTATATAAAGCAATTATACATGTGCTCTCTCATCATATCCTCATAATAATTCTGACATTAATACTAATAATGTCCCTATATTAGAGATGGTGAAATGAGTCTGAGGGTCCTTTAAGTGATTTGTTCTAAGTCATACAGCTAAATGAGTTTGTGAGACATGATTAGAAATCAGACTTTAATGTCTACTCTGCCACCTTACCATTTTTAGCCACCTGAATAATTAAAAAAAATAAAAACAGACTGATCATGTTTTTCCCTTGTTCAAAAATTTCTAGTTGAGGGTGGTGCAGTGGATAAAGCACCAACCCTGGAATCAGGAATACCTGGCTTCAAATCTGGTCTCAGACACTTATTACCTAGCTTTGTGGCCTTGGGCAAGCCACTTAACCCTATTGCCTAGCAAAAACTTAAAAAGAAAAATGTCTAGTTGCTTACTATTGGTTTCTGGGTTTACAAACTCCTTTGTTAGCATTTAAAGACCTCAAAATCTACTTCTAATTTATTTTTCCAGCATTATTCCTCTTCACACATTCTACAGGCAAGTGAAAGAAACTTATTTACTGTTTCTCTCACAATATCCCAATTTCCAGCTCCATATTTCTGCAGGCTGTCCCTCATTTCTGTGATGCTTTCCCTCTTTACCACTGCTTCTTTGTATACTTTTTGCATCCAAAGCTCAAGCATCAGCTCATATTTCCTATTCTCTAGTTGCTAGAGTAATTACTAAAATGCCTTTCATTTACTTTTCATATTTTGCATATTTTATATATATGTTTTGTCCCCCTATAGAATGTAAGGTCTTCATAGGCAAAGATTTTCCTTTGTCAAATGACTGCCACATAGTTAAACCTTAATAAATGCTTATTAATCAATTTGTTGATCTTTTCTTTAAGTATGTCTAGATAGTTACCAACAATCAGTTCATATGTAAGATGAGTAAAACAAGAAATTTCTCTTAATTTATTATCTCATACTTTATCTACTTAAAACATTATTAATTGTGCTTACCCTTAATAGAATCAAGTAGTCTAATATAAATCTAGCAGTCTGACATATTTAAAATTTATCATAACTTAATATAAATAATACTATGTATATAGTTATAGTTATATCTCTAAAATTGTGTTTTATAATATATCTTCATAGAAAGCTAATCTGTACTTTTGAAACTAGTCGATAAAATCAATGCAACATTGTAGCCATTGTATTTTCCCAATTCAATCAAATTGGCATTTGTGTATCCCACTTTGGTCAAAACTAAAATCCTAACTGACAAATCAAACTAGCTTTATTTTGGTTTGATTACTTTTGTTATGAAGAGTCTTTCTATATTACCTAGAGCAAGTTTAAGGAGTAAATATTCCTAGAAGTTAATGGGGATAGAAAAGAATATACCTTTTTTCTCAGCAGTACATGGTACCCATATCCAAACTGACCATATACTAGGGCATAAAAACCTTATAATCAAATACAGAAATGTATAAATAATAAATGCATAATTCTCAGACCATGATGCAGTAACATTACATGTAATAAAGCACCATAGGAAGATAACCCAAAAACTAATTGGAAGCTAAATAACTTAATTTTAAATAATAAATGTATTAAAAAGCAAATCATAGAAATAACCAATAATTAGGTGCAGCTAGGTGGCACAGTTGACAGAGCACCTGCTCTGGAGTCAGGAGGACCTGAGTGCAAATCTGACTTCAAACACCTAATATTTACCTAACTGTGTGACCTTAGACAAGTCACTTAAACCCATCGCCCTGGGGGAAAAATTTAAAAAAGAAATAGACAATAATTATATCCAAGAAAATAATAATAATGTAACATCCTACAAAAATTTATGGGATGTAGGCCAGGCAGTTTTGAGGGGAAACATATCGCTAAATGCTTATATGAATATAATAGAGAAAGAGGAGATCATCGAATTGTGTATGTAAGTAAAAATACAAGAAAAAAACATTAAAGATCCCCAATTAAATACCAAATTAGAAATCAAGGGAGAGATGAATAAAATTGAAAGGAAGGAAACAATTGACTTCATAAATAAAGTTAAGAGTTAGTTTTATGAAAAAAAATAGAATAAACTTTGGTTAGTCTGAATAAAAAAAAGAAAAAAGATAACCAAATTGCCAGTTTCAAAAAAGTGAAAGAATGTACAAATTACCATGGACAAAATTAAAGAGATATTTCAGAACTACTTTTCCAAACTTTATCCAAATAAGTTTGATAATATGAATGAAATAGATGAATATTTGGCCACATTAACAGAAAAGGAAATAAATTACTCAAATAATCCTATTTCAGAAAAAAGAAATTGAAATAACTATCAATAGATTCCTTTAAGAAAAAGTCTCTAGGTCCAGATGGATTTATAAGTGAATTCTACCAAACATTTAAGGAACAATTAATTCCTATTCCTTAGAAACTATTTAAAAAACAGGAGAAAGAATTTTGCCAAATTCTTTTTATGACACCAAAATGGTGAGGATACCTAAACCATGAAGGACAAAAACAAACAAGAAAATTATAGACCAATCTCCCTTATGACCATTGATGCAAAAGTCTTATATAAAATTTTAACAGTGAGATTATAGCAAGTTATTACTAGGATAACACAACATGATCCAGTGGGATTTATGACAGGTAGGCAGAGATGGTTGAATATTAGGGAAACACTAAACATAATTGAACAAATAACAAAACCAACAGAAATAATATGATTATCTCAATAGATGCTGAAAAAGACATCGCTAAAATACAACATCCATTCCTATAGAAAGTTAAGGAATAAATGGAGTTCCTTAAAATAATAAGTAGTATCCATCGAAAATTGTTAACAAATATTATATATAATGGGAATAAACTCAGAGTATTTCCAAAAATATCATGAGTGAAACAAGGATGCCCATTATCACCATTACTATTCAGTGTAGTATTAGAAAAGCTAGCAGTAGCAATAAGAGAAGAAAAAAAAATTGAAGGAATCAGAGCTGACAATGAGGGAGCAAAGCATTTACTCTATGTAGATGATATGATTGACATACTTAGAGAACCCGAGAAAATCATCTTAAAAACAATGAACAAATTCAGCAAAGTAACAGGATATAAAATAAAACCACATAAATCATCAGCATTTCTATATATTAATAGCAAAGCCTAAGAACAGGAGATAGAAAGAGAAACTCCATTCAAAGTAACTGTAGACAACATTAAATACATGGGATTCTACCTCCTGACACAAATTCAGAAACTATGGACATAATTATAAAGCACTCCTCACCCAAATAAAGTCAGAGCTAAATAATATGGAAAATGTCAATTGTTCAGGGTTAGGTCAAGCTAATATAAAAGAAATGACAATTCTACCCAAATTAAATTATTTATTCAGTGTCATACCAATCAAACTACCAAATAATTATTTTACCAAGCTAGAAAAAATAGTAACAAAATTCATCTGGAGCAATTAAAGGTCCAGAAAATTTTGGGAACTGATGGGAAAAAAAATGTAAAGTAAGATGGCCCAGCTCTACCAGATCTAAAGTTATACTATAAAGAGGCAGTTAGGATAGGTTCAAAAGGAACAGTAGTAAATGACTACAGTAATCTAGGATCTGACAAACTCAAAAGCATTAGTTTCTGGGGTAAGAGTGATAAGTTTTAAGTCATAATACTGATAAGAACTCACTAATAGAAAAAAATTGTTGGGAAAAACTGGAAAAGAGAATGGCAAAATCTAAGAATAGACCCACATCTCACATCCTCTACCAAATTAAGATCAAAATGGGTACAGGATTTAGACATAAGGAAAACAACATAGATAAATTAGTAGGCCAACAAATATTCTATCATCACATCTATGGAAAGGGAACAAATCTATGATTGGTCAAGAAATCAATTACATTATAAACTGAAAAATGGATGATTTGACTATATTATGTTAAAGTTTTTGCACCAATAAAATCAATGCTGCCACAATTAGAAGGAAAGTAGAAAGCTGGGAAACAATTTTAACAACTAGTTCTGAAAAAGGTTTCATTTCCAAATATATAATGAATTGCATCAAAATCAAAATATGAGTGCAAGTCATTCCCCAATTGAAAAATCGTCAAAAGATATGAATAAAGTTTTAAATGAAGATATTAAAGTGATATATATATAAAATCATATGAAAAAATCTTCCAACTATTATTGATTAGAGAAATAGAAATTAAAACAATTCTGAAGTATCACCTCACACCTATAAGAATGACTAAGATGACAAAAAGGAAAATTGTTCCATTTTGGAGATGTTGTGGGAGGATTGGGACATTGATGCATTGCTGGCAATGATGCATTGCTGGCAAAGTTATGAAGTGATCCAACCATCTGGAGAGCAGTGTGGGACTATGCCCAAAGAGCAATAAAACTGTTCATTCCTTTTAACCCAGCAATTCCAATTCTAGGCCTATATCCAGAAGAAATCATGAAAAATGGGGAAAGTCCCATGTTTCAAAATATTCAAAAACTGCTCTTTTTGTAGTGGCAAAAAACTGGAAATTGAAAAGAAACCTATCAATTGGGGACTGGCTAAACAAGTTATGGTCCATGAATATTATGGAATACCATTGTTTTATAAGAACCCATAAAGGTCAGATTCTAGAGAAGCATGGAATGAGTTATAGTATCTGATGCTGAGCAAAGGGAGCGGAACCAATAGAACAAAATACACATTAACAACAACATTCTTCTCAGCAATTCAGAGAGCTAGGACAACCCTATTAGACCAGTTATGGAAAATGCTATCCTCATTCAGAGGAAGAAAGACAAAACAAAACAAAGCAAAACAAAACAAAA
The DNA here is from genome assembly GCF_037893015.1 of Macrotis lagotis. Lineage (NCBI taxonomy): Eukaryota > Metazoa > Chordata > Mammalia > Peramelemorphia > Peramelidae > Macrotis > Macrotis lagotis. The sequence goes on from NC_133658.1 coordinate 524,296,603, forward strand.
AAAAAATCCTTCAGAATCTGATGAACACTACTTTTACTTTTTAAAAAATACCTCTTTTGTATTTCTTTCCCTTAATTCTAATTCCTCATACTACAGTGACTAATCTGTTATCATGTTTAACACAAATGTTAGAATTTTAACCTGACTGCCACTGAGGGAGAAGGGTGGGAAGGTAGAATGGAAGGAAATTTTGTAACTTAAAAATATACATAGTCACATGAATGAACATTGAAAAACTTTTATAACATGATTTGGAAAAATAAAATATCAATAACATTGCTCCTGGATGGTACTAGGTCATGTTGAGTTCATTTTGAAATATATTGTTTAAAGTACTCTATGTTGATTATTCCCTGTATTCCTGTGTATCATTTGTTCATAGATGTTTGCATGTTATTTCCTTTATTAGATTATGAATTCTTTGAGAATAGAAACTCTTTTTTACCTTTCTTCTTATCTTAGCACAGCTCCTGAAATAGAGTTGTCACTTGATGAATGTTTATGAATTGACAACTGGATACATATTCTATTTGTGAGGGTTGATTCAATTTGTGAATTCACCTCAATCTTCTAAGCAAAAAATAAATAAATAAAGCTTCTCTCAGTAGGTGTTACCTTGATAGCTAACTGCATGTCTTTAATGTGAATGGTTTGTTTACATATTTCAGAATACAATCCATCCATGATTTTCTATCCTTTATGACTTTTGTCTATATTCTTCCCAAAGCTCTTTACTGAGCTAGTGGTGGTAGTATACTTAATATGACTTTACTTTCCCTTGACATGATGGGCATACCAATGTAATATGCCAACTCTTCAGCAATCACATTTTTTCTTTCAATATAATAAAAGCCCAACTTTTTTTAACCAATTCATTTCTTTAAAGTCGTTTCTTCGTGTTGATATTGAAAAATATTCATAATAAATAGTAGTTTAACTATGTAAGTTTATATTTCATATAATCTAGACAATTTTTCCCTCAATATGAAAAAGTAATTTACTATTTTAAAACTTATAGCTAAAAATGAGTAACTGAATAAAAAAAGAATGGTACTGGAAGGAGGAAGCAACAGATTTTCATTGTGGAATCTCATGCTAATTTATGCAAGCCAATTAAAATATAACTTGAAATAACCACACTTAATTGTTGATTCCTGGGAAGTACCACCAACAGACATAATTTGCTAATTTGCAAGAATGGGATATATATAAATATATATATATATGTATATATATATTTGTCATTTTGAATTAATAGTCTCTGAGTTATAGGAAGCAACAGGAGCAAGCTACAAGTGGGCTGTCATTAAATAGCATCGTGGCCTTGGGCCTTGTTAAACCACTTAATCTCCCTGGGTTTAGTTTTGTCACCTCTCTTATACATAGACACATATGTCTATGTAACTATATATATATATATATATATACATATATATATATATATGTATATATATATATATAAATAATGTTTGTATATATATATGTTATCTGTATATATATATATATAAAATGAAAGTTACTTTGCCTAAAACCTTCTGTTTTGAAAAAATATGTAAATTCACTTTGAAAACTATAAAATGCATGAAATGAATATTGTTTTTATTATAAGTGGCCATAATAATAATAGCAACAACAGTAACAATAATTTAAAGCTTTATTTTACTAATGGAGATGTTAGTGGTATCTTCTTCATGTCAGTAAGACAACATGATATATAAAGTACAAATGAGCGCTTTTCATATACTCAGTATTGTGCTGTATGCAATGCATATGACTTCTACCTTCAAGAAATTTGCAACTTGAGGGTTGTATTACTTTGCCTCACTTTTAAGAAATAGACACAACAAAAGAAACACAAAATCAATAACAAAGCACAAAAAAACACAAATGTCAATATTGATATAGGATGATTGTGAGTTTGAGATATCAAAATTTTCATTCTTTGCATAGATGAGCATTGGGTTCAAATATTCTTCCAGAGGTAACTGGTGTTTGCCTAGGCTCACAGACCTAGTAAGCGTCTGAGAATCGATTTGAAATCAGGTCCTGTAACTTCAGGGCAGCTTCTCCATCTACTGCACCACCAAGCTACTCCTGACTTTTGAAGACTTTTACAAAGATGAAAAAAAAATGTTTAGATATTAACTGGATACAGAGATATACCTACTTTGTGCTGGGCACTGTTCTATGTACTGGAAATAAAAAGACAAAAATTAAAGTCCTTAGTTATTTCACTTTAAGAGAATAATGGGCCATATGTACAGAAAAATAAATACAAAAATATTTTCAAAGCATATACGTGGCAACCTATGGTGGAAAAAAGGAATTTGATACTAATTCCACTGCTATCCTTTAGTAAAAGTATGGGATCAGTTAAATGTAAAAATGTAATTATAGTTTGAGATGCCAGGTATCAAGCAAAGAGATCTATAGACATTCAGAGAACAGACTAATCACCAGGGTATTCCTAATCAATTCTCCATGATTTGGTGGTAGCAGGGAAATGAAAAAGTTTGGTTTTTTTTTTTTTAAGCAAAAGACAATTACAAAGTGTTTGTGAGTTTTAATTGGTCATATTGTTCTTTGAGTATATTGGTTTTCACTAGTTTGAAAGTAAACTACTGAACTGGCCTTAACAGAATCTCACATTATCTAGATTTCATTTGCACCATGGGAATTAGAAAACACTATAGGGCAAGCAAACAAAGATTTTTCTACCTTGACATTTTGTTAAGCAAAATAACTAAAGCAGAAAATGTAAAAACATTTTAAAACTGGAGTGCAAAGGAAAAACAAAATCACTTGACTAAGAGCTGGTATACTGAGTATCCACCTAACGTTTAAATATCCTAAAGGAAACAGAGGAAACCTGTTTAGCTTTTATGGGGAATCTATATAAAAAATATATATAATATATATATATTATATATATATATTTCTATTTATTAATTTAGACTGATACTATATATATATGTTATTTTATGCTTACATATATACAAATGCATATGTATGTCTATAGTCTGTATATATATAAATATATATAAATATATATATATATATATATATATATATACACATATGTATTTGTCTCTTCCCCTAACTTTCTGTGGGGAGGGGTTCCTTCAACTTTTATATCTTAACAATTAATACAATGTCTATAGTTGTAACATTAATACAATGTCTATAGTCTATACTCTAGCATATAGTAGGTATTTAATAAATACTTGCTGTTTTATGAATCACCTAAGATGACAGAAATAATAAATGTCTGAGGGAACATTTAAACAAAGAAAAAATACTTTATAAAAAAACTTTCTTTGATGGTTATAAAATTTTTTTTCATTCAGTTAGGGATTTGGTTATTCTCAAATACATAAATGACATTATATTGTTGTTTATTATTGTTGTTCCTCTCAATCCACAGGGGTAAAGCATGCATTTATTTGTAAACATAGAACTATAATTCCTCCATTTGAATAATGATCACTCTTTTCTGTGAAAGAAATCTAAGTTTATATCAGAGAGAAACCAATTATTTATTACATTTGACACATCATTTGAGATACAGAAGTACAATCGTTTCTGAAAACATTTTATAGTGAAAATTAAAACTTGAATGTTAGACAGAGTACTAAAGTATACTTGGAATTCTATTGATTCTAGCCAAGATCTTGGGGACATTTCTAAAATATCTGTGCAAAGTTGCCTAAATTATGCAAAGAGCATATATATAATAAAGGAGGATGATAGTGAGAAAATGAATGTTAATATTTAGAATTAATTTGCCTCAAAAAAGTGCTCATAGTAGAATTTTGAGAGGATTGTAAATGTAATACCAATTTTTAATGAGAAAATATCTTTGACAGTAAAAAACACTTCATCACTCAGTAGCCCAGGCAACTTGCTGTATCTATATTACTAAAGGTAGGTCAAGGTAGTCTCTTCACTATTTTCTCCATAATAATTAAATCAAAGGGGTGGCTAGGTGGCACAGTGGATAAAGCACCAGCCCTGGAGTCAGGAGTACTTGGGTTCAAATACGGTCTCAGACACTTAATAATTACCTAGCTGTGTGACCTTGGGTAAGTCATTTAACCCCATTGCCTTGCACCCCCCCAAAAAAATGGACCAACATTATCAATAAATATTTTTTTTTAGTTTTTTGCAAGGCAAATGGGGTTAAGTGGCTTGCCCAAGCCCACACAGCTAGGTAATTATTAAGTATCTGAGACTGGATTTGACCAGGTACTCCTGACTCCAAGGCCGATGCTTTATCCACTACGCCACCTAGCCGCCCCTCAATAAATATTTTTTAAAAAGAAATAAAGAAATGATACAGTACTTTTTCCATACAGAACTTCCATTTTACATGTAAAAATGAATGCAAATTATATACAAAATAATTTTGAGGGGTGCTAGACAAACTTGTAAAAGTATAAGTAAATGTATAAAATGTGTCTAGTAATTGGGGGATCATAATTCCATAAAATCGTGAAAGATGTAGATGAAATAAAATAATGGAATTTATAATTCATGGATATTTATCAACATCTGGAAAGTATTGGTTAAATAGAGATGAGCCTGTGCTGTATTGAATTAATCAAGATCATTTAAAGCAATATTGATATTTTCTTCTGTAATTTTAAGTCCATATCAATGACCATATGTTTCTTTCCCACATATTTATAGATTAACTCAGTGTTTTAAATATTGAATTTGGAGTTAAAGGAACTGATTGAAATCTTTATTCTGATACTTACTAGTTTAGTATCCTTCAAGAAGTGACATCACTTATGGCTCAGTTTTCTCATTTTTAAGTTAGGTTGAATTGGATGATTCATGATTTTCTTTTCAGTCCTAAATCTATTGCTCTGTGATTTGTAAAATGTGTTTTTGCACACTTTATTCTTCTACTGTGAATGGCTAGACCAATCTCTTTCAAATTTGATGCAATATTTATATAAACCAAAGGAGGTAGGAGATGGTACCATTTCATTTCAAAAACAATAGGACTTTTCCATCTTCGTATCTAAAATTTCCATATGTGTTATCTTCCACATTGGAATGGGATCTCTGTAAAAAAAATTCTAATTTCAATTTTTAGCACAATGCATTTCACATGATCAAAATTCAGAAACACTTTTTTTTACAAATGCATTCATTCATTCATTCTTTTATATAGAGCAAAATTTCTGAGTAACTTAATGGTATTCTATTTCTATCATATATTTAAGAGAACATGAATAAATGTTTAGAAGCAAATGATTTTGTCTCTCTTTATTTTCAGCATAAATGGAATGGTGTTTTGAGTATACATCTTAAGAAAAGAATTAGATCATTCCCTACATTTCACCAGACCTTTAGTCAATACTCAGAAACAATGATTTAATAAAGATGGAAATAATCATATTGTAAGCATAAAGTATTCTCATTGACTGTAGAGAACTTAATTTTCTTTTTGAAGGGATCCCTGATATTTTTCATGATTAAAATCCTTCTAACGTTTGTACAAAAAAAGCACTTACAAAATCCAAGTATACATCCAAGAGTAAATTTTTAATTTTATTTCATATGACTGAATTTGATTTAATTTATTTTTAATTACAAAAAGCATCAGTTGAAGTAGCTTTATGTATAGTAGCAGAAGGCAGCCACCTCCCCTTCCTTGATGTCATTTTTTAGCTTTCTTTGTTTAAAGTATTTCTTTACATGAACCTATTTAAAGCATTTGAGGTTCATTCACAATTGATGCACATGTGTAACATTGCTATTAATGTCAATCAAGACAAGAATATTCCCTCTTGTCAAATCCTTAGAGCACTACTAAATTGCTCTGACAGCATAAGAGAGACCAGCTGTAAATTTTCTATTTGCAGGATGGCACAGAAAGGCAAATATAGTGAAAGGGGACCAATTTCCGTTCCCTTGAAGAAAATTGCTGAATGTTTAATATGTACATATGTAGCTGGGAGAGTGATGAAATTTTAAGTTTCGAGTTAATATTCTTTAACCAATATCCTTTAACAATATTAAAATATATTTTGTTGTGTATGATTTTCTGTTGTGTACTATTTCATAAACTGAAATGGTGCATATATAACTTACAAGGAATAAAATAATAGTCACCTTAAGTAACCCCTGCACATTTCATATACCCTTGTGTTAACTTAGCTTCAGGCGAGGCTACATACAGATGGAGCTGTCCAAGTTCCATTATTTGTTTAAGATATGAACTATGAACAAGCCATTTTCTTTTACCCCTAGGTTTTGGAGGAGTTTTGTTTTTCAAAATAAACTTCCCATACTTAACAAGAGTTTTTCTAGGCACCAATCTTCATAGCCTTTGAAGTCTTTCCTCATAGTTGTATAGCAAGCCTTTTTCAACATATGATGAGAATGGAAATTAAGAAGCCTTTGTGTGACAATCTAAACAAAAATACTTGTCTAAAATTCCCAAAGTATCAGAATTTCAGGGATTTCATTGAGTACAATTGAAACTCTAAGATATAGAAGAAAGTGAGTGAATAATAGCTCTAGAGTCAGGCAAATTTAATTAAATATTTTCATTTAAGGAAAAATAGCATTCAATAAGACAAGGCAGAGGGTCATTGATATAAGAAGTCAACAATATTTTTATTAGTAAATTCAAATGCATAAGCAAATAACATGTATTGAAATGTAAAGGTTCCCTCCAATGCTTATTTTTTATACCTTTGAATGTAGACTTTGTTTTGAGTTTCTTTTCACACACACACACACACACACACACATACACACAAACATACACAAACACAGTATTTGTTTATATTGTCATTCATTTAACTCTGTGCCTCTGAGATTAGATTGCTACCATTTGAGGAGAATATGAAATCTGGTGATCATTGAGTCACTTCCCATTTATGTTTTATTGTGAAATGTCCAAACTGAATAATCCCATGCTTAGTGGATGTAAAATGTTCTACCAGTCAAAGTTTATTCAATTATGCAATATTTAATTTTGAATCAAAGAATGGCATGAATTCACTATGAGGACTGGACATAGCATTGAGAATCTGTATTCAAGTCTTGTCTTTGATATATGAGGATTCTCTTAGAATGAATAAATTGCTCTTATTTAACCTCTGAAAAATGTTTATTTTCATAAGTAGAGGAAAATGTGTACATTGTGATTTTTCCTCCATATACATATGACTAAATTTTAAGGGTAGACCAATTTCTTAGATTAGAAATTACATTGAATTTACAGTCTATAGCCTATTAATACCTCTTTAAATGTCAGTCACAGTGATTTGCTATACACACACAACCATGAACATATGTAACATGTTGAGGGGGGGGAGTAGGAAGAGATGGGAGGTTTGATGTGTATGTAAAATACATTTCTTGGACCTGAATTAATAAAACAACTATTAAGTGCTTGCTGTTTACCCAGAACTATTCTTGATGCTGGAAAATAAAAGAAAAAGGCAAATTCCTTCTCTCAAGTAACTGCTACTCTAATTAGGGGAAACAATAAATATAGAGTTTGATTTTAGGATAATTATAAATGTCATGAAATTCTAAGGATGTAGTGGAATAGTCAGTGACAAAAATAATGTATTAAAATTAAAAACACATAATTGTTAATGACTTGAAAATCCTTAAAATTCAGTAGAAGTGTTGAATCAATTATGCAAAATAAAGCATTACTTGATTAGTTTTAATAGAGGCATGGCAACCACTTTGGTTTAGAGGAGACTAGATCAAATACTTTGCTTAGTAAAGCTTAATATGTTGCTAGAATTTATACTGATGACTAACTACAGAAGGCAGCTGATGACACTGCTTTATCCCAATACCTTCTGTATATTGCTTCATTGTTCTCTGATATACAGTTAATAGGAAAAGAATATTTATCATTTCTCTATTCATATAGATTCATGTAGAAAGTCAAACGCAAAGGACTAAAAAGGAGAGAGGTCACCGAAATCTAGAAACTGGAATCAGGTAAATCAGAAATCTCAAACAAAAAAATTCATTTCTATGGTTAATTTGCATGATTGATTGATTGTTGTCTTCCATAATTGAAGACAAGACATCTATATGATTTTGATTAAAGTGAAGGAATATTGTGCAAAGATATTCTTCTTACTACCTCTTCCATCACTATTTTAACACGGTGGCCTAATAGTATATAGAACAGGACTTCTGATGTTGGTCTAGATACAATAGGTCTTTCCCAGATCATCAAGCCACCATAGCTTTACAGTAACATTGGGCTTGGAATTTTGAGTTAATAATCAGTCAAGGTTCTACAACTGGTAGCTGCATCCATTTAATCTTTATCAGTAGTTAGATCCAATTTTTGGCAAAAAAAAAAAATCATCAGTAGCTACATTCAGTGTATGAAACTAAAGTTCCACTCATTATAGATTACATGATCATTATGGCCTGTTTCATTGCAGTATATTTTATTCAACTTTGCAACCATAATCCCCTTGGAACCCAAAGATTTGGGATCCCCATAAACTTCCTAGCAGATCATAGAAATGATACCACTAGTTTGCTAGTCAGCATTGTTTATGGTCAGAACTAGGATAGTATCCAATCATCTTTTTTCCAGGCCAAGACAACTTAGAAGATCAGTGGGAAAAATCTGTTGCACCAGAGTGAGATAATGCATTGTAGGACAGTCCAAGCCAGAGCAAACTGGCCACAGTGATCCAGGAACAGACAACAGAGCAATTGGGTCAATGGCAGTGGTGGTGGTTTCCAGTCCTCTCAGCCCAGAGATTGGCAAAGACAATTTGGAAGGTTAGCAGGAAAAGTCTACCACACTGGGGTGAAAGTGGAGCATAATTTAGTGCAGGCCTGAGTAGCATACACCTGGACCAAGAAAAGTCCTTAGGTGTCACTTCATCAGCAGAGACAGTTACCTCCAGAGCTCTTGGTCCACATATGGTAAGGGGGGCAGAAGGAGATTAAAGAGGTCTCTTTGCTATCATTGAGACAGGACTTTGCCCATACTCTTTGGTCGCAGTCCTAGATTGCAGTCTCGGGAAGAAGAGCAGCAATGTCACAGGAGAACTTGCTGCCATAGTGGATCAGGGATCCTCTTCACAGTTCCAGATCAGAAATGAATGATTGTGTTCACCCACAGAACTGAACACAGAAAAGGTTAGTAGTAAAAGCCTCCACTTAGATCATATGATCATGAAAGATTTGAAAACTTGCAGGTCCCAAAAAAGTATCTCTGAAAACAGTTGCAAAAACCTCAAGAACTTGGATTGTATCCCCTCAGTCTTGGAAACAGAACCCTCTTTAACAAAGCATTGCAATCAAGTCATGGCCTAGGGAAAATGAGCAAACAAAAGAAGAAAATAAATCTGAAAGGAAAATACACAATGAGAAGAAGATAGCAAAATCAAAGTTTCTACATCCAAAGACTCCAAGAAAAATTTGAATTGACCACAGACCATGAAAGACCTCAAAAATGATTTTTGAAAATCAAGTAAAGGAGGTAGAAGAAAAATTTGGAACAAAAATGAGTGATGTGGGAAAATTGTGAAAACTATGTCAGCTACTTAGTGATGGAGACACAAAAGAATACTGAAGAAAATATCTTAAAAACTAGACTGGCCAAGTGAAAAAAGAGGTCCAAAAAGCCAATGAGGAGAAGAATGCCTGTAAAAGCAGAACTGGTCAAATAGAAAAGGAGATATAAAAGCATATTGAAGAAAATAATTCCCTAAAATATAAAACTGAACAAAGGGAAGGTAATGATTTTGTGAGAAATCAAGAAACAATAAAACAAAACAAAAAAATTTAAAAAAAGTGAAATAGCTCATTAAAATAAACTGACTGGAAAAAATAGTTCCAGGAGACATAATTAAAAATTATTGAATTCTCTGAAAACCATGACCAAAAATAAGATGCTAGACATCACCTTGCAAGAAATTTTCAAAGATGCTTCCTTAATAATCTAGAATCAGAGGGTAAAATAGAAATTGATTGAATCTGCCAATACCTCCTGAAAGAGATCCCAAAATAAAAATTGCCAGGTCTATTACAATCAAATCTCAGAGGTCCCAGGCTAAGGAGAAAATATTGCAAGTAGCCAGAGAGAAACAGTTCAGTTATCATTCAGTAACAGTCATGTTAACTCAAGACTTAGCAGCTTCCTATATTAAGGTATTGCAGGGCTTGGAATATGATATTCTGAAAGGCAAAAGAGCTTGGATTACAACTAAGAATCAACTATCCAGTAAAACTGAACTTACTCTTTCAGGGGACATTCAAGGAAATAGGGGACTTTCAAACTTTCCTGACATAATGACCTGATCTGAACAGAACATCTGATATTGAAATGCAAAACTCAAGTGAAGTATAAAAAGATAATCAGGAAAGGCAAATCATAAGTAATCTAATGATGTTGAGCTAGTTATACTCCTTCATGGGAAGTTAATACTGACAAGTCAAATTAACTTTTTTATTTATTAGGGCAGTTAGAAAGAGGGTATGTATAGAAAAGGCAGTTGGAAGTTGTGTATGAAGGGATAATATATTTGACAGAAGGAATTAAAGGTTGAGAAAACAAAGTGAAAGGGAATATATAATGGCGGTAAATTGTTTCACCTAAAAGAGGCAAGAAAGTGTTTTTGTAGTGGAATTGGAGACGGATGGAATTGAGAGAGTAAGTAAGACTAACTCTCATCGAAACTGACTCAGAGAGGGATAGCATACATAACTAGGTATAGAAATCTATCATAGAGTGGAGGGGAAAGTGATAGGGGATAGCAAGATGGGAGAAGTGATAGAAGAGAGGGAAGATTCTGGGAAGGGGTAGACTAGAAGCAAAACACTTTTGAGGAGGGAGAAAATGAAAGGGGAGTGAGAGAATAGAATAAATAGGAGTGGGAGGGGAATAAATTAGAGGGTAATACAATACAGTTAGCAATAGTTACTGTGGTGAAAAATATTGAAACAAGTTTCTCTGATAAAGACCTCATTTCTAAAACAGAGAAAAACATAAAAAATGTATTAAAAGGTCCATTCCCCAATTGATAAATGATCAACAGATATCAACAGTTTTCAGATGAGGTTATCAATGCTATCTTTGACCATAATACAAAAATTGTCCTAATCTATTGATTGGAGAAATGCAAAGTAAAAAAATTCTGAGGTACTAACTTATACCTAGTATAGAAAGACAAAATGAAAAATATTTGAAGGGTTGTAAGGAAAATGAGACCTTAATGGACTGTGGTAGAAGTTGTGACAGAATTCAACAATTCTGTAGAATGATTTGGAACTATGCCCAAATTGCTATGAAACCACACCTTCCCTTTAGCCTAGGAATGCAAGAGATGAAAAACAGGAAGGAAAAGTACCTATGTGTATATGGATATTTATAGCAACTCTATTCTGGTGACAAGGAACTAGAAAGTGAGTAGATGCCCATAATTTGGGGAATGGATGAACAAATTATGGTATTTGATTATGATGGAATGCTATTCTGCTATAGGAAATTATGAACAGAATGCTCTCAGCAAAACCTGAAAAGATTTATATGAGTGGATGCAATGGGAAAAGTCTTATATAAAAAGTAATGACATTATTGGAGGATGATCAGCTGTGGATTACTTACTTTTTCTCAGGAATATGTGACCCAAGAAGACTTTGAAGGATTAATGATAAAGAATATTATCCATTCCCAGAAACAGAGCTAATGGTGTTTGAATACAAATTGAAGCATACTTTTTTCACTTTATTTTTCTTTAGATTTCTTTTTTGGGGGGGAAGAAGGAGTACTATGTTTACTTTCACAACTATTTCTGTGAGTTTTATGGTAATATTTTGCATGATTTCACATTGTTGATTAATATCTAATAACTTGTTTTCTCAGTGAGGGGTAGTAGGGTGGGAAGAAGGGGGGGAGAGAATTCGGAGCTCAAAGTTTTAGAAATGAATTTTAAAACTTGTTTTTATATGTAACTGGGGAAAAATAAAATAAAATAAACTATCATGATGATTCTTCTCCAGAAAAAATTTCCATACTTCTTTGCATTTGAGTTAATAGGACTTCTTTCAATCTATGTCAGTTAAACTCATCCAAACATATTCCATCTTGAATATATCCTCCCAAAATTTTAGAAACTTGAATTCAATACTTTATGTGTTCTTATGATCAGAATTGAGTACAGTATACTCATTGTCTCACTTGGTTTGCCTTAATGTTTCTTTTACTTCTGCCTCTGATTATGTTATTATCATTTTCATTATCAACATGATCAACTACATCATTAATTTTTGTCATATTTCAAATATTTTATGCACTGAGCTACACAATGACCAAAATCCTAGATGCATTTTCCATGATCTAGTGTCTAATTTCAGATCTCTAAACATATGTGTTCAATTGATTGTTTAAATCCATTTATAAGACAATAATAAATCTAATCTTACTAAATCTCACTGTGAAGATCTTCAGGCATCTTGATCCTATCACACAGCATATTAACTATCCCTCCCACTTCAGTGAAAGCTGTGAATTTATATTGTTATCATTGGCAAAATAATTGATTAAAATGTTGAATAAAATATGAAATATCTACCAAGTTCCAAAATTGATTACCTGTAAACCAGTGTTGGTATAACCATTACTAATCTGGATCAGACACTTCAATTAATTCTGACAACACTTATCTATATAATTCTGATAACCCTTAACTATAGTACACATTTTTCTATCTTACCTGCAAGGGCAGAGTTTCTATCTAGATAGAATTTGTCAAATCCATTAGTGAAATCCATGTGCTTTGAGTTGATAGTAACCTTTCCATTTTATTCTGCTCCCATATTGAATGAATTTTATCCATCATGATTTGCAAGAATTGTATTTGTGGCTTAAGATTGCAGTGATCACTTCCCTTTCAAGCCATGTTTATAATAACATTTCAAATTTTACCAGAAATTGAGTTTAAGCTCACTTACCTATAGTTGGAATAATTCAGTTCTTTCTCTTTATGAAAATACAGATGATATCTGGACATACCTAGTCCTGAACATCTCTCCTATTTTGAATGAGGGAGTAAATTCAATGTCTCTTCATTCTGACATCTGATTATAATATAAACCCACAATGGTGTAATTTAAAATTTAAACCTGTTGGTTTGTGACAGTTCCCAAAAATGGTTTACAACCTTTTCAGACTCTAGAATTTGTTAAGTAACAACTTGGATTTTTTGGTTTGGTCAGACATAAAGTTAATTATAGATGTCTATGCTGTTTGTGAAGTTAGAATACTCAGAAAAGGGGCAGCTAGGTGGCGCAGTGGATAGAGCACCAGCCCTGGAGTCAGGAGTACCTGAGTTCAAATCTGACCTCAGACACTTAATAATTACCTAGCCTTGGGCAAGCTACTTAAACCCATTTGCCTTGGAAAAAACCTAAAAAAAAGGAATATACTTAAAAATTGCTTATAGAAAGAGTGAGATGCAAAGATATTGCTCTACCTTTTCAGTAAAAAAAAATAATCATAAGGCTAAAGACCATACTAACATAGGTTTGCTGAGTTGAACAAAATCTAGAAATCTCCATATTTAACAATTCAAAAGAATTTTTTTCCTACAGAAAGTTAAGCCTAAAATAATTTAAATATTCCATGTTATTCTTTTTTATTAATATGCCTGACTGTGGTGAAATAGATACTTAGAAAGATAAATAGATGGATGGATGGATAGATGAATAGATAGATGGGTGGATAGATAGGTAGATAGATGATAGATAGGTAGATATAGATAGATAGATAGATAGATAGATAGATAGATAGATAGATAAATGGCTAGAAAAAGATATGTTTCAAAAGCTGTCCAACCTTCAAAATACATGGATAATTGGTTTTCGCTCTAAGTACCCATTCATTTTTTTCCTCTTCTGTCTCTCTCCCTTAGTCATTAGCCATATAATTCAAATCTTATTCTATAAATTAAGAGACTGCACTCAACTAAATTGATGTTCTTTGACAAAATTGCCCAGGTTTTAAACATAGGACTAAAACCCATATCTCTAGTTCCATATCTTGTGATTGTCCCATGTCATTGTTTTGCCTCCCATAGGTATATTTGTTATATTGTGTTTTGAAAATAAATCTTCTGTGAGGGTCTTCCTTGTGAAACCAATATCAACAGATCTTATGCTCTTTCTTTTACATACAAAGAAATCCATGCCCAAAAGATAGTGAAATTAAGAAAGAAAATGTGGTGTTCTCATAGCTATCAGATTGACTAATATGAAGGAAAAATGAAATGATAAATATCAGAAGGGTTGTAGAGAAACTGGGACACTAAGTCACTGTTGATCAAACTGCAAACTGATCGAACCATTCTAGAGACCAATTTGCAACTTTAACCAAAGGATAATAAAATTGTACATACCCTTTGATCTAACAATAATACTACCAATCAGTTTACCAAAAAGATAACAAAAAAGGGGGAAAGATTCATAGCAAATCTTTTTGTAGAAGCAAAGAATTGGAAATTGAGGGGATGCCCATCAGTTGGGGAATGACTGCACTAGTTGTGACATTTGAATATAATGGAATATTGTTGCTCTATAAGAAACAATGAGCAGGCAGATTTCAGAAAGACCTGGAAAGACTTAAACAAACTGATGCTGAGTGAAGTGAGCAGAACTGTACACTTTAACAGCAACATTGTGTGATGATCAACTATGATGGACTTAGCTCTACTCAACAATACAGCAATATGAGACAATAAAAGAACTGCAATGGAAAACACTATGTACATGCAGAGAAAAGACTATGGAATCTGAATGCAATTAAAAACTTACTGTCTTCACCTTTTTAATTTTGTATTTTTTTCTTTCCCTTCTTGAAGTTTTTCCCTTTTTGTTCTGATTTTTTTTCACAGTATGATCAATATGGAAATATTGATGGATATCCATGGATCCAAAATAACCTTGAAGAATCTGTATCAGGATAGGAGGAGAGAAGGGTGGGAGGAAGAATAATTTTCAAAAATTAATGTTGAAAAATATCTTTTGATATAATTGGAAAAATAAATGAATAAAATTTTACAAAGGAAAATGTTGTTACATTTTAAGAAAAATGACATAGCTGTGTTTTCTAACATTTTATAGAATGGAAAGGCTGTTAATTTATATGAAACAAAATGGTCAGAGACTCCAGTTCCTGGTGAAATTGAGGTCTAGGAAAATATGAGTTCTTTGAATGCTTCCTTCCTCCTCCCAATTGCCTAATGATACAGGTCATCTTGCATGAATTCAGGACTCCGAGGCTAAATGGGAAAGCAAAACTGATGTCACAAACCATGAGACTCAGGTATCTCACTGACTCTTCCTGTTTGAGTCTTCATATGGTACATTGTCTCTCTGAGACTCAATTTCCTGATCCTTTATTGCTTTAATTACTTGCTGAGTTGTTATAAGGAAAGTGCTTTGTAAAGCTTAGATTGAAACACAAATAATGAATTGTCAAGTTTATGTAATGTGCCAAAATAAAAATGATGCATCATCTGGTAACTAGATCAGCCTTTCAATATTTGAAATATTTTTAAGGACCTACTATGCATAAGACATTGATAATGGAAAGATATGAATGACAATTTTTGTATTCGAGGAACAATATTAAAATATGTCAAATATCTTCCAGTTATATTTGTAGACTGTACTTATTGTCTATTCCTCATTTCTATATGTTATTGTATCACTATTATCATGAGATATAAACTTTTTGGGATTTTTATCATGAATTGGCATATACATTCATTTCCTGGCGAATTATCACTAATTTTCATAACCTATTCATGAAAATGTTCTTTTTCTGGAGCAAATTTTTCTCAATGTAATAAATGAGACTACTATTGGTAATAGCATCTCAAATATACTTTAATTACTTTTTTTAAAAAAATTAATTCAAGGAGCACTTAGGTGGTGAAGTGAATAGAGCACCAATCTTGAAGTCAGGAGGAATTGAGTTAAAATCTGGTGTCAGATACATATTAATTACCTAGCTGTGTGACCTTGGGCAAGTCACTTAACCCCATTGCCTTGCAAAAAAATGTTTAAAAAATAGCTGAACATGTAACAAATATAAAATATATTCATAACTAAAATGATTTTATAGCTAAAATGCTAGTTTCTCTACCTAATCTTAACCCTGTTGCATTTATTTAGGATGGTATGTTATTGATCATCACAAACTGGGATCTAACCTATTTTTCATCAACCACACAAAAAAGTACATCCAAACACATCTTGGTAACATGGCAAATTTAATAACCCCTGTACTCAGTGTTATTTCATGTAGCTATCCTAATTTCTCTATGGTATGATTTTACCCTATAACATTATAACATCTTAGATATCCTCTTTTTTTAAAGTAGAGCTGGCAACAAACTGACTACCTTCCTTCTGAAGAATAAATCCTCTAATGTTCCATAGATTGTTAGAATTAATAATAGTTTAGACTTCTAGGATATCAAGACAGGAAATTGTCTGATTTTAATATGCCTATTCTTTAAATTAATACGTTCCCCTAGAGTATCCATTTTTCTACTATCACATGTCTTTTGGTATATATTTTGGATGCCAGCTCAATTGACTTTTTGCATAAAGGTTACAAAAACAATAAAATCCAATTTTGTTTTGTTTAGGCTGAATCAATATTTTTCTTGTTCCTAATATATTTAAAGAATGAGCTTCTACTCTGATTTTTTGTTTCCTGAAAGTTATATTCTATTTCCTGCTTTCACTTTTTTCATTTTAGCATTATATATACATATATTCATACATTTTGTTTATGTGTATCTATGTGTTCTATATGAATAAATATATATATTAAGATTATGTACTTGATCTGCTTTTATTCACACCACTTTTATCAATTAAAATGTATTTCATAACTTAATCATATATTACCATTACAAAAAAGTCACAAATTGAATTTTTTATTTATCACTGAAAATGTTTTATTCAGCTGTCAATCAAAATTCATGCTTCCATCTATAACCAGTGATTTATGATATATTTTCTACCCTAACAAAATAGATTTGTTTTACAAATTCAAAGCAGAAAATTTTCAAAACAAAGATTTTCAAATGAATCCTTATTTCTTATGAGATGGAAGTTAATTATGAATATCATCAACTCTATGGTACTATACATTCCACTAGCAGGGTTGTCTGAGAACATTGTTTTTAATGTGCTAGTAACAGAGAAACACTTTCCTCCATAATCCTCACTTTTGCTTCTTTTTACTACTTTTTTTTAGAAAGGCATTGGATCATTAAAGTAAAACCTAGAGTAAGTTTGATTAGTTATTTTAAAAACAGAGAAAAGAAACTTTATTGCAGCAGAAATTTGTTTTAAAATTATGATGTCACAATCAGAAGTGATTTTCTTTTTTATTAAATAGGGATTTGGAAGGAAAAGACTGGGAATCAAAGTCTTTAAGCTTTTATGCCTTTATTTTTACATTTTATGAATTTTTTAAAGGTAGAGAGTACAGTATAGAAAATTAGTTCTGATTTCAATGATATGGAAAAAATATAAAAATGTAAAGGAATACTTTTCTTGAATATTTAATGTAAGTATTTCCTAGTTTGTACAGATTTGATTAATCTTGATCCTGACACTTATATAACATCATTCATGCATTTTATGTATAAAAATCATTATATATATTTTTAGCATTTTAAGGGAGACAGATATGTTTTTTATATTACCGCAAGTTAAATATTACAAATTTGTTTATCTTATAGATGAGGGCACTGAATGTTAGATATATTAAATGACTTACAGTTCATGCAAGAAACAAATTTTAGTTAGTGTAAAATTCAGCTTGACCTCAAACATTTACTAGTTGGGTAACACTGGGCAAGTCTCAACATCTGTTTGCTTCAGTTTTTCTCAGCTGTAAATTATTGGCAGTAGCAGCACTTACCTCTTGAGGTTGTTGAGAGAATCAATTGAGATAATATTTTATAAAATACTTTAAAAAAATTTTAAAGTTCAAATGGGGAGGGGTCCTAGCTGTACAAAGAATAAAGGAATAAAACTCAGTATTCGTATGTACATCACTAATGAATCTAGGATGATGGGAAAAATAGTAAAATATTTGGAAGATACTGACTCTCATGAATAAAATTTTATTCATCACTACTGGTAGTGGACTGTTTTTAAAAATTCAGCTATAAAGAGAGAATGGTATAATCAGATATTCACAAGACCTCATTATTCTCTTAGATCCTATCTCAAATCCAGGAATTATACACTGCAAGATAGATATAAGATCTATATAATGATCTATGAATGTTTTATCATAGACAATCACTTGCTAAAATTCATATTCCTAGAGAGATAAACTGAAGCTTTAAGTATATGAAACAGTTCTAAAACATGCGTGAAATGAGTCATTTGTTCTTTTATCCCAAAGCAAATTGTGAATGATTAGTTATTTGTGGAATACCTATAGTTGCAGACTATTTCACAAAAGTCCAGAGTTTTCTCTCATGAAATACTAATCTTAGATATAACTCCATCTACATAATATTTTATTGTAATCTATATCATGCTGTTATCTTTTATTTTAAAATTATTTTATTTTTCCACCTATATGCAAAGGTAGTTTTCTGTTTTTAATTGATATTTAGTTATAGTTTTCCAATAACATTCTATGAAAGTTTTTCAAAATTCATCTACATATATGAATGCATATTTTTGTTACATAATTTCCTTTCACACTTCCTTCCCATTTCCCTCCCTTCAAATATGAACAGTCAGGTGAATATTGTACATACACGTTTGGGTTTAACATGCTTACAGATTAGTCATTTTCTGTATGAGGAATTAGAATTAAGAGAATGAAGTAGAAAACAAATACATAAGAGAAATTTTTAAAAAGTGATTCTGAAGGGGTTTCTTTTGTTTCTTTTTTCTTCCTCTGGAGAGGGATAACATTATCCCTATCCAATCTCCTAGGGTTGTCCTAGCTCTATGAACTGCTGAGAGGAGTTGCATCCATCAAGGCTGTTCAACTCACAGTATTGTTGTAAATGAGTATAATATTCACTCAATTCTGCTCCCATCACTCAGCATCAGTTCCTGTAATTCATTCTATGCTCCTCTAGAGTCTATTTGTTTTCTTATAAAGCCAAAATATTCTATAACATTCAAATACGATAACTTGTTCAGGCATTTGTCAGTTGATAAGCATACCTTCAATTTTTAATTCTTTGCCACTACAAAGAAAAGCTTCTATAATATTTTGGAACATGGGGGACTTTTCCCATTTTTTTATGATTTCTTCTGTATATATAGGGTATAATTGATTTTATTGCCCTTTGGTCATAGTTCCATATTGTTCTCCAGAATGGTTAAATCAGTTTACAACTCCACCAATAATGCATTAAAGACTCAATCCTCCCACAACCTCTCCAACATTGAATGCTTTCCCTTTTTGTCATCTCAGCCAATCTGATAGGTGTGAGGTGATCAATATCTCATAGTAGTTTCAATTCTCATTTCACCAATCAGTAATGATTAGTGCAATGATTAGGAGCATATTTTCATATGAATTTAAAATTTATCTTTCATTTCTTCATTTGAAAACTGTTTATATCCTTTGACCATTTATTAATTGGAGAATAATCTGTAATCTTATAAATCTGATGCAATCCTCTACATATGAGACATTTATTAGGACCCCTAACTGTGAAAAATTGTTTTCCAGCTTTCTGCTTTCCTTCTAATTTGGGGGGCATTGATTTTATTACTGTAAAAACATTTTTAATTTAATATAGTCAAAATCATCATTTTGCAATTCATAATGTACTCTATTTCTTGCTTGATTATAAATTTCTCCCATTTCAATAGATCTAACAGATAGTATTGTTTGATCTGCTAATTGACCTTATTTTACTATAAGTTCTAAGATATGGGTCTATGCCTAGATTGTGCCATACTATTTTCCAGTTTTCCCAAGTGTGTTCTTATCCCAGAAGCTAAAGTCTTTAGGTTTGTCAAATAATAGATTGCTGTGGTTTCTTTTAAACCTATCCTAATCCACTAATCCATTATTCTATCTCTTAACCAGTACCAGGTAGATCCATATCATCTTCCTATACATTTTTTCATCAGTTCCCTTTGCTATTATTGTTAGTCCAGATGAATGTTGTTACTATTTTTTCTAGCTGGGTAAAATGATTATTTGATAGATTAGTATGGCAATGAATAAGCAATTTAATTTAGATAGAATTATCATTTTTATTATATTAAGTTGACCTAACCATGAGCAATTGATTTATTTTCAATTATTTATGTCTGACTTATTTTTTTGAAAAGTGCTTTGTAATTGTGTTCAAAAGTTTGGGGGTTTGCTTTGGGAGGTATATTCCCAAGTATTTAGTGTTGTATTCAGTTATTTTAAATGTAATTTCTCTTTTGGATGTCTTGATCTTGGATTTTGTTGTTCATATATAGAAATGCTGATGACTTATGAAGGTTTAATTTATATCCTGATACTTTGCTGAATTTGTTTGATTAATGAGTTTGGCTTCTATTCACTCCTGCAAAATGACATGCACACCAACAAAACTAAAAAAATATATATTTAATGGATGTGATGATCAACCTTAATGGATTTGCTCATTCCATAAATGCAACAAGCAGGCACAATTTTGTGGTATCTTCAATGGAGAATACCATCTATATCCAGAGAAAGAATTGTGGAGTTTGAACAAAAACCAAACACTATTACCTTTAATTTAGAAAAAAGTTATGTTATTATGTAATTTTGCTATCTCTTATACTTTTTCTTCCTTAAGGATATGATTTCTCTCTCATCACATTCAAATTAGATCAGTGTATTCCATGGAAACAAAGTAAAGACTAACAGATTGCCTTCTCTCTCATCACATCCAAATTATATCAGTGTATTCCATGGAAACAATCTAAAGAATAACAGTGGGAGATAGGGAGAGGGAAGCAAGATTAGGGAAAAATTGTAAAATTAAAAATATTTTTTTAAAAATATATTTAATAAAGTGATTACAAAACATATAGAAATAAATCAGTTTCATAGCAAAAGTAACTGTAAGTCTTAATATAATAAAAAGAAGAACAAAGCCTACATAAACATAAACATTATGAGAAAACATCACTGATTTGAGGGAGTTTCAACATATGAATCAACATTGGTTGGGGAGTCTCAGGGTACAGCCTCCAGAGTCCCAATCAGAAAGGTCCCAGGCAGAGCGTCCTCTCTGTGGGTAAGACTCCAGTTAGGATAAGATCTAATTAGATCTTATATAGCTTGAGAATATAGAAAATATTTTTGCCAGCTTTTTGGTGGAATAAAACCAAATTTTCCAGGTTGTCTGAGGAGAAGCTACCCCTCCCAAACCCCCCAAATTATGGTGTTTCCATTCAGAAATGACTAGTTCTTGAAAAGATAGGCAGTATTACAGCCTTGAGAGTCTGTCCAAGACTCATCAAGGACATTCGGCAGTTTTTTAAATTGCTCAAGCTATTTTAAATATATGCATAAGATCAATCCCTGCTCATCTCCTCTACCAATATATCAGGGATGAATGGTGGGTCAGTAAATCTCTGTAGTTAAACTATAAGGCCTTGCCATGGAAAATCTTCTGACTTATGTATTATTTATTAATTGTTTCAAGGAGTTTTTAAGATGATTTTCTCAGTTTCTCTAAGTATACCATTATATCATCTGCAAAGAATGAAAACTTTGCTTCCTCATGGATAATTCTAATTCCTTCCATTTCTTTTTCTTCTCTTATTGCTAAAACTAAACTTTCTAATACTATAATGAATACTAATGGAGATAATAGTTTCACCCCTGATCTTATTGGAGTTGCTCCAAGTTTATCCCCGTTTCATATAATATTTGTTAATGGTTTTAGATAGATACTACTCATTATTTTAAGGAAAACTCCATTTATTCCGATACTTTCTATTGTTCTTAATAGGAATGAATGTATTTTATCACAGGCTTTTTCAGCATCTATTGAGATAATTATATAATTTTTTTTGGTTTTGTTATTGATATGTTCAATTATGTTGAATATTTTTCCTTATAGTATACCATGCCTGCCATATCTGGCATAAACCCCACCTGACCATGTTGTATTATCTTAGAGATAGCTTGTAATCTCTTTGATAAAATTTTATTTAAGAATTTTGCATCAATGTTCATGGGGGAGATTAGGCATTATTTTTTCTGTCTGTTTTGATTCTTCCTGGTTTAGGTATCAGCACAATTTTGACATCATAAAAGGAGTTTGGCAGAACTCCTATTTTTTTAAAATAGTTTATGTACAATAGGAATTAATTGTCCCTTAAATGTTTGGTAGAATTCACTTGTAAATCTATATAGTTCTAGAGACTTTTTCTTAGGGAATTTATTGATGGTTTCTTCAATTTATTTTTTTCTGAAATGGAACCATTTAAGTAGTTTATTTTCTCTTCTGTTAATCTGGGCAGTTTTTATTTTTGTAAGTATTCATCCATTTCTCTCAGTTATCAAATTTATTGGCATACAGGTCAGCAAAATAGATCAAAATTATCTGTAATTTCTTCCTCATTGGTGGTTAGTTCACCTTTTTAATTTTTGGTACAAGTAATTTGGTTATCTTGTTTTTTAAAAATCAGATTAACAAAAATTTTATCTATTTAATTGGTTTTTTCATAAAAGCAAATCTGTTTTATTTATTTTATTTTATGAGATCAAATTTTTACTATTAATTTTATTAATCTCTTCCTTGACTTTCAGTATTTCTAATTTGATATTTAATTTGGAATCATTAAGTTGTTCTTGTACTAGCTTTTTTTTAGTTGCATACCCAATTCATTGATCTCTTTTTTCTATCTTTTATTCATATAAGCATTTAAAGATATAAAATTTCCCCTCAAACCTGCTTTGCCTGCATTCCATAAAATTTGGTATGGTGTCTCATTGTTATCAAATTCTTGGATGTAATTATTGATTATTTCTGTTTTGCTATTTGATCCACTCATTATTTAAAATCAAGTTATTCAGGTTCCAATTAACTTTTGGTTTATCTGTCCATGACCCTTTATTTCATGTAATTTTTATTGCATCATTATCTGAAAAGCATGCATTTATTATTTCTGCCTTTCTCCATTTGATTAAAAGGTTTTTATGCCTTAGTACATGGTCAATTTTTGATATAGGTGCCATATGCTGTGGAGAAAAATGTATATTATTTTCTATCCCCATCAAATTTTTTCCAGAGGTCTATAATATCTGTTTGCTAAGATCTTATTCACCTTTTAACTTCCTTCTTGTTTATTTTGTGATTAGATTTATCTAGTTCTGAGAGAGAGAGAGAGAGAGAGATTGAAGCCTCCCCCCCCATTTTTAAAGTTTTGTTGGCTATGTCTCCTTATAATTTACTCAACTTTTCCTCTATGGATTTGGATGCTATGTGCATAGATTTTTAATAATGATACAACTTCATTATCTATGGTACCTTTTAAGTAAGTGTAGTTTCCTCCAATGAGCTCTATTTTTGGTTTTACTTTATCTGAAATCAGAATCGTTATCCCTGCCTTTTTTACATCAGCTGAAGCTGTAAATATGTAAATATATTTTGCTCCACTATTTTACCTTTACTCTCTGTGTTTCTGTCAGGTTCAAATGTGTTTCTTGTAAACAAAATATTGTAGGGTTCTGGTTTTTATTTCATTCTGCTATCCACTTCCATTTTTATGGAAGAGTTCATCCCATTCACATTTATAGTTATATTATGAATTCTGCATTTCCCTCCATGTTGTTTTGTTCTCATTCCCCTTTAACTTTTCTTTTGAAATTTAATATTCAGTTCATTTTCATTTATACCTTTACCTTCCCTTCTATCAGTCCCTTCTTTCCTTTTCTTTCCCTTTCCCCCCCACCATTTCCCTGTACAGTAGCATAGATTTTTTTTTTAAACTCATATGAGATTGTGTTATTCCCTCCCTGGGTCAAAGCTATTGAATAGAATTTCCTCAAATATTAACAACCTTCCTTCCTTCCCTCTAATATAATAGGTCTTTGTGATTCTTCACTTGATGTTACTTATAAATAAATGAAATATCAATCAAGTGCTATCAGTAAGAATCACCAATCAAATTACCACCAGTCAAAGCTTGATTAATTAATTACTTGATTGCTTGATAAGCTCAAAGGACTATCAATCAAAGTACAATCACAGATTGATTGATTGACTGTTTAATAAGCAACACTGCATCATAGACATGAAGTACCCTCTCCTCTGTCTCATTTGTAATATACTTCTCAAAAGTTATGAATCATATCAAGTTATAATCATTCTATACCTTACCCCCTTTTCCAAAACCCTCCAAGGATAAATAATCCTCATGAGTCAAAATATCATCTAAGGCCAAATCATTTCATGAATTATTTGTACCCCCCAAGTTTATTCTCTCCCACATTTCCACTTTTTTGCTCTCCAACCAGGGTAACTTGTTAACTGAATTAGGAATTAATTCCAACCTTTCTCAGTATGTTCCCACTCTCTGACACTAAAGTCACTTCTGATTTAATTAATTATAGATTCTTTAAGTGCTCTAAGTTCTGAGAAACTTTAAACATCTCTCAAAAACTTTACACTTGATTTTTTGTTGTTTTTTAAAGGTTCTTGTGTGCTTCACCTTTATTTTTAATAATTTATTTTTATTAATGTTTTATTTTCCAAATACATGTTATGAAAGTACTTTTTACATTCCTCCATATGCCTATGCACATTTCTAAATTACAAAATTTTCTTCCACCCTCCCTTTCCACCATCCTTCCCTCACTGATGAACAGTCATGTTGATAAAATATTTACTTTACACTTGATTGTAAGGTATGGTAGACAGTGTTTCCAGGCTATATGAGAATTCCCTCATCAGAGAAAGCGCTAAGCTTTATGAATGAAGGAAAATGAGACACATAAGTTTAAATTAAATATCCTTACTTTTCATATGGATTTTTTGTCTCAAATATAGTGATGTCATCTTGGTCCTCTTCAATGAAAAGACAAGAACCAATCATATCCATATCCTCTAAATCTACTTTCTTCAATTATTTTCAACTCTTTGACTATTCTAAGAAAAATGCAATTCTCAAGAATTACATTATATATTCTCTTAGAGAGTTGATTCCAATTTTATATTCTTGAGTAGCATTTAGTTTTTTGTTTTCCTTTCTTTTTTTTTCTTCCCCTTTTCCTTTATGTTTTTTGTGATTTTTTTTTTTAGTCTGGCATTTGGAGATTGAATTCTCTGTTCAGTTCTGGGATTTTTAATCAGGGAATTTTGGAACTCTTCTATTTTGTTGAATATTCATCTTTTCCCTTGATATTATATGCTGAATTTGGCAGGGTAGTAAATTCTAGGTTCTAATCCACAGTCCTTTACCCTCTGATATGTTGTTTTCCAGGTCCTCCCATCCTTCAGCTTTGAAGCTGATAATACCTGTCTGGTTATATTCAAATTGCTATTTTTTTACTGCTTGCAGTATTTTCTCTTTTATTTGAGAATTCTGGCAGTTTTTATTGTGGGGTTTCTTTCTGGAGGATTTCTGTGTGTATTCTTTCAATGGCTATTTTAATCTTCTTTTTCTAGTAGATTTGGACAATTTAGCCTGATAATATCCTGGAAGATGTTATCTAGGTTCTTTTTTTTTTAATCTAGGCTTTCTGGTAGTTCAATAATTCATAAAATTATCTATCCTGGATCTATTTCTCAGGTTGTTTGCATTTCCTAAAAGGTATTTTGCATTTTCTTAAATTTTTTAGACTTTTTGCTTTATTTCTTAGAATATTGTAATCTCATAGGCTTCTATTTGTCCAATTCTAATTTTTAGGATTTTATTTTCTTCAATTAGTTTTTGTGGTTCTTTTCCAGTTGGTTAATTTTCTTTTTTGAAGAGTTAAATTCTTTTTTCCAGTTTGTTATTTTTACTTTTAAAGGAGTTTATTCAAAAATCATCAATATAATCTTAGCAAAACACTTACAACAAGTTATCACTAGGATAATACATTATGATCAAGTAGGATTTATCCCAGGAATGCAGGTTTGCTTCAATATAAGGAAAACTGTTAGTATACTCAATTATATTAACAACAAAACTATCAGAAATTATATGATCATATCAACAGATGCCGAAAAAGCTTCTGACAAAACACAGCATCCATTCCTACTAAAGACACTAGAGAGTGTAGGAATAAATGGACTGTTCCTTAGAATAATTAGCAGTATCTATCTGAAACCATCAACAAGCATTATATTCAATGGGAAGAGGCTAGAGGCATTCCCAATAAGATCAGGGGTGAAACAAGGGTGCCCATTATCACCACTACTATTCAATATTGTATTAGAAATGTTAGCTTTAGCAATTAGAGAAGAAAATGAAATTGAAGGAATTAGAATTGTGAAGGAAGAGACAAAACTCTCACTCTTTGCAGATGACATGATGGTCTACCTAGAAAATCCCAAGAAATCATCCAAAAAACTACTGGAAACAATTAGCAATTTTAGCAAAGTTGCAGGTTATAAAATAAACCCTCATAAATCCTCAACTTTTCTATATATGTCTACCAAGAAACAGCAGGAAGAGCTAGAAAGACAAATCTCATTCAAAGTAACCTCAGATAGTATAAAATACCTGGTAGTCTACTTGCCAAGACAGACTCAGAAACGTTTTGAAAACAATTATAAAACACTTCACACACAAATTAAATCAGATTTAAATAACTGGGCAAATATCAACTGCTCATGGATAGGTAGAGCTAATATAATAAAAATGACAATTCTACCAAAGTTAAACTACTTGTTTAGTGCCCTACCAATCAAAATTCCACAAAATTACTTTAATGAGTTAGAAAAAATTATAAGTACATTCATATAGAGAAATAAAAAGTCAAGAATTTCCAGGAGCTTAATGAAAAAAAAGTGCAAAAGAAGGTGGCTTAGCCCTACCTGATCTAAAATTATATTATAAAGCATCAGTCATCAAAACCATTTGGTACTGGCTAATAAATAGAGTGGTGGACCAGTGGAATAGACTAGGTGCAAAAGCAGGAGACGATTATAGTAATCTGCTGTTGATAAATCCAAAGACTCCAGCTATTGGGATAAAAACTCCCTCTTTGATAAAAATTGCTAGGATAATTGAAAGTTAGTATGGAAGAAACTTAGATTAGACCAACACCTAACACCCTTTACCAAGATAAGATCCAAATGGTTACAGGACTTAGACATAAAAAAAAACAATACTATAGACAAATTAGAAGATCAAGGACTAGTTTACCTGTCAGATATATGGAAAGGGGAGCAGTTTATGACTAAGGAAAAGTTGGAGAACATCACCAAAAATGAACTAGATGATTTTGATTACATTACTTTAAAAAGTTTTTGCACAGATAAAACCACTGTAACTAATATCAGAAGAAATGTAGTAAATTAGGAAACAATCTTTACAACTAATGATTCTGACAAAGGACTCATCTCTAAAATATACAGAGAACTGAGTCATATTTTTAAAACAAAAAGCCATTCCCTAATTGACAAATGGTCAAAGGATATGCAAAGGCAATTTACAGATGAGGAGAACAAAGCAGTCTATAGCCATATGAAAAATTGCTCTAAATCATTAATTATTAGAGAAATCCAATTTAAAGCTTCTCTGAGGTACCACCTCACACCTCTCAGATTGGCCAACATGACCAGAAAGGATAATTATGATTGTTGGAAGGGTTGTGGGAAATCTGGGACACTATTACACTGTTGGTGGAGCTGTGAACTCATCCAACTTTTCTGGAGAGCTATTTGGAACTATGCCCAAAGGGCAACAAAAAATGAGCATACCCTTTGACCCAGGAATACCACTGCTGGGTCTATACCCTGAAGAGATGATGAAAAAGGGTAAAAACATTACTTGTAGAAAAATATTTATAGCAGCCCTATTTGTGACGGCAAAGAATTGGAAATCAAGTAAATGTCCTTCAATTGGGGAATGGCTTAGCAAACTGTGGTATATGTATGTCATGGAAAACTATTGTTCTATTAGAAACCAGGAGAGATGGGCTTTCAGGGAAGCCTAGTGGGATTTACATGAACTGATGCTGAATGAGATGAGCAGAACCAGAAAATCCCTATATACCCTAACAGCAACATAAGGGTAATGTTCAACCTTGAAGGATTCGCTCATTCCATCAGTGCAATAATTGGGAACAATTTTGGGCTGTCTACAAAGGAGGGTGTCATCTGTATCCAGATAAAAGAGCCATGGAGTTTGAACAAAGTTCAAGGACTATTCCATTTAATTTAGGAAAAAAACAGATATCTTATTGTCTGATCTGGTTACCTCTTAGACTTCTTGTTTCTTCCTTAAGGATATGATTTCACTCTCATCACACTCAATTTGGATCAATGTACAACATGGAAACAAAGTAATGACTGACAGATTGCTTTCCATGGGTGGGTGGAGGGAGGGAAGTAAGATTGGGGGGAAAATTGTAAAACTAAAATAATATCTTTAATAAAAAAACAAAAAATAAACAAATTAGAAGAGCAAAAAAGAAAAGAATGCTAAATTGTTTTGAAATGTAATTGAGGAAAAAATAAAATACTATTAATATTTTTTAAAAACCCAAAAAGAGGAGTTTATTCCTTTGCTCAATTTTTCATCATTTTCCTGCATTACTATCATTTCTTTTTTTCCTTTTATATTATTCTTTGTTTTTTTTTAAAGCTCTTCTATGAGCTTTTGAATTTGGGTGCAATTCATAGATACTTTGACACTTCTCCTTTGAGCAATTTTTCACTGTTTTCTTCTTCTGAGGTGGCATTATTTTTATCTTTATCTGCATAGGAGTTTTCTGTAGTGAGCATTCTTTTAGCTTTTTTGTTCATCTCAAAATGTCTGGGCTCTCATCCTGGAATGTAGGGAGTATAGACCCAAGTTTTCAATGCTGGGACTGGGGTCTGATCCCTAGATGTTGCCTATTTAGAATCTTGCCTTTACTGAGGTTTGTTTCTTCCTTTATGTACAGGTTCTGCAGATCCTGTGGTTTGTTCCCATCCCAGTCCTGTCTTTTGGTCTGTTGTTCCCAGGGTTCTGACTTTTTTTTGGAGTTGAGACCCTCCCTGCTGGCTTGCTATCTAGCTGCCAGGAGATATACTATTGTCAAGCTGTTAGGATCTGGACTGCACTGTGACTAACAGCCTGCCACTGATATTCCCACTATCCAACCTCTTTGCACTTTACTTCCCTCTTTCCCCCAAAGAGACAGACTTTCCCTGAAGATCCTCCACAATTCTACCACTGAAAACTTCTTTGAGTCTTGTCTTTTTTGTTGTTGTTGTTGTTGGGATCCATTACTTTAATGTCTGTGCAGAGGCTTCATTTAGCTGCTATAGAGAAAAGCACTGGGAGCATGTCAGCTTAATGCTGCCATCTTGACTCATCCTGGAAGTAAAAAATTAGTATTCAGCATTCATCCATTTGTAAGTTTATGACTTCCCCAATTTTTACTACCCTCCTTTCATAAAAGAGTGCTGAACCTGAGTCGACTTGAGTTCCAATTCTGCCTTGATGAATCATTACCTGTCTAATCTTAAATACATTATTTTATCTCTATGAACATCAGTTTCCTTTATTTTGATTAGGTGACTTTTAAGAGTTTGTTCTAGTCTTAAATATGATATAGTACAAACCTAGAATTAAAATACAAATCTTAATAAATTGCAATCAATCAGTTTCCAAATCATCTGGGAAAAGATAATGATATGATGAGTTGTAGCAGGAAAAGGGACATTCAGAAGGCCTGATTTGTTCATATGAAGACTAAAATCTGAACAAGTCACTAAGACCCACCATAAGGAAAATACCTTCTTCATTTGCCTAGTCTATTCCCCTAACTTATTTCAGAATCCATAAGGATCTGATATCTCCAGCTAAGGGGAAGTACAAGAAATTACTGTTAGCCAATATTTGAAGAGAACTTGATGCAGGGAAGGTTCTGTAAGAAATCTGTTGTTCAAAATGACTCCATTCCAGGATGGAAGTGGCATTGGATTGTTCACATTTCCTACAGCATTTCCCTTCCTCCAACTTCACGTTTCCCGCTACCTTACCTTGGCCATTGATGGCTTAAACTTATTCTGGCATGACAAGAAATGACATGTTGAACTTAGAGGTCATGCACCTTGGGGCAGGAAAGACAAGTATGTAGCTTGCCCATTGGAGAACACCTAGAGTCAGGTGCTAAATCATTCCCCAAGTGCCACCCTTTGTCCAACCCATCAAAGAAGTACATTTAAGAGAAGGATCAGCCCCTCCTCAATTTTCTCTCTCTCTCTCTCTCTCTCTCTCTCTCTCTCTCTCTCTCTCTCTCTCTCTCTCTCTTTCCTGGACTTTACCTCCACCTTGCAAGGATGACTCTCTTTCTTAGGCCATGTGCTCCAGGTCTAGGCCCTATGGAGCACCAATGGACCCCTGTACTATGTAGCCGAGCTAAGGCATCCCTAATGGCAGTCTATACTTTTTCTCTAACTTCCCCTGGCCTGTCCTCAAAGTGCTTGATGTTTTTCAAGGAAGAAAAAAGTTTTTAATCTTTTACTTTGAGGGGGCAGCTAGGTGGCGCAGTGGATAAAGGACCAGCCCTGGAGTCAGGAGTACCTGAGTTCAAATCCGCCTCAGACACTTAATGATTACCTTACTGTGTGGCCTTGGGCAAGCCATTAACCCCATTGCCTTGCAAAAAAAAAAAAAAACCATAAAAATATCTTTCACTTTATAAGACTTCTATAATGAATGCTGAGCAGTTTTAATTTACATGAATTCATTCACTTCTCACTGACTCAATCTTCATTTGGTGATCCCGAATCTCATCCACAACAAACTGAGATCTGTAACATAAGAATTTTCATCCATTCAGAAACTCAGTAGTTTCTTGACCCAGCATTCCAATGCCCAACTTGCAACCCTGAACGTTTCATTGATGAAAACTGACCTGATTAGCTTCAACTGTTCCTCTTAACACCATTTTCATGTTATGTGTTATTCTGCCCCAGAATAGGCTGCTGCAACCTCCTTTTCCTCTTCAGGCTCTGGGAAAATCAACACTACAATTCCTCACAAGATGAATCAATTAATTGTCCTATGATTCTATTCATGACCCCTCCCTGAAACTTTTCAGACCAAAGTACCCCTCATTGACCACTAGTCCCCTTCTATGTGTTATTCTCCTCTCTTCCTCTGTTAGAAAATTAATTTTTTGAAGGCAGGTGCTTTCCCTGTATTTCTCTATCTGCTTCTCTTTCTCACTGTATTTCTGTCTGTCTGCCTCTCTCTCTCTCTCTCTCTTCCCATATTCTTTTCCAGCTGTAGCTTCCTTTCTCTTTTTTCACTTAACTGAGAAGAATTAATGTCTGCAACTTTTTTTCTTTTCCAAAAGAGAGACTTTAGGGCAGAATCATCAGACTAGTATCAAAGGTTCTTACATTAGAGCCTAGACTTCATTCCTAAGTTTCTGCAGAACCTGCAGATAAGAGCATTCAAATTGTACTGAGAATATTAAATCAACAAAACCCACTTTTTATATATGGTTCATAATTATAAAAAATTCCAGAGTGATTAAAATAGTTTTTTAATTAATTAATTAAATTTTCTGCTGAAAAGTACTATTTCCCCTAGAGGGAAAGGCCTCGAATTGTGACAATGTCTAATCTCATATGAAGTTTGAAAGACTTTCTCCTCCCCTCTGAGTCAGTCATTGGTTTGAATCATCAGAGTAACAATCTAAAATCTATTTTCCCACCTCATACCCTTCTCTAGTTATATGGTTTCCCTACCCTGGTCATAGTATAGTGTATAGTAATATATATGGACTTCATTAAGCTGGTGCACTTGCAGAGGCCAGGGACTCTGGGTCAAATCAGGACCAAATAGAGTAGATCTGGGCTAATCTCATGTCTGATCAGGTTGAGGGTCAATTCTTTTGTCTCTCCTTTTGTCTTACACTTACATACCTACAAATAGCCACAATAGCCACAGGCAGACCCCAGTCTTTGTAATGTATGTACATATATATATTAAACTAACATGCTCCTCTTATTTTCTGTGGAAGTCAAACATCCTACATTCCTCCACCACTGAAGCTTAGAACTCTAAAATTCTAAAGAGAGATCTGTAAGCCTAAACTTCCTTAGCCATGAGCCAACACACCAACTCATTTTAACTTTTTTAATAAATCTTAAGATTTCATTAATTTTCCTAGCCATTTAATTTTGTTTAAGGTAGATAACTGTCTTTGGTAATTTTCTACAAAAATAGTGTAAATGTTGAAGTAACCTTCAAAACACATTCCCCATTCTCTACAAAAGAAATGTCTAAGGGAAAAAAATTTCAGTATTGAAATTTTTTCTCTCTTTTATCTTGGTGGAGATGGAAGTAGGGTTGAAAGAAAAGATTAAATAAAAAATATGTGTGCAGATTGTTCCAAATAGCAATCTGTTGAGTTGGGAATGAATGTTTGTTTAATAATTATACCTAGAAACAAACTGAAATCTAATAGAAACAGAACACATCCTGCTAACAAAGTGTATTGATTAAAAACTAAAATCCTTTTTGGCAAGTTAGAACAATTTCCCATTTGAAAAGGATTCTGCTGAACTTTGTAAAAAAAAAAGAATAGATCATTTAAAATGCTACTGAGGGAAACTTGTATGAGGATCAGCATAGAGAAAATTCTAGATGTTAGTACCTCTAAGAGTAGTGATACATTTGTCTGGTCCATGAACAAAAAAGTATTAAGGGGGCATAAAACTGGAATGAACATTGACAAGAATGAAAATCACTAAATCCTTTGAGAATGATTTCTTTATTGGAAAGAATTTTGAGAAAAAATAAAAATGGATACTTATTTTTAAAGCTGCAGTCTAATTCTGATCTGAAGAATAAATCCCAAACATATTACTTCAAGGAGAGAGTCTAAAATATTTAATTCTTGACTTTTTCTTCTTAATGGAAAAGGGTTAAATAATCTAGTGATATAATAATAGTCTATTTTTAAGAGTTTGCAAACACATTTACTTTTAACATTATAATGAAATATGAAAAGCTCATGAGATTTAAATCCATAGTCAGTTTAACAGAAATGAGACAATTAACTCAATTAAAATGATATGAGAAACATTTTAGAGTCTATTTAGGAGTTTTATTGCTATTAGTCTTAAAATTCTAATTATATCATTATTATTATTATTAATATTATTATTATTTAACATCTATCATTTTAGTAAATGGCATACTAAAGGAAAGCTGCCACTTTTGATTCTTTCAAATCCTTATCTTTTAAACCATATTTTTAACAATAGATTTATTGTGAAAATTGAAGCACATGGAGTTTATTAGACTTCACCAGGGTCACCTCAAAAGCAAATATTTGAGGCAGAATTTAAACCCACATTTCCTGATTCCATTTCTAATGAACTTGTTGACTCAGGGATTGATATTTGTGTGTGTGTGTGTGTGTGTGTGTGTGTGTGTGTGTGTGTGTGTGTGTAAAGGTATTTATATATCCTTTCATATGTATATAACTATTTTATGCATATATATATAAATATGTGTGTAAATATTTATATATAAGTATATATATGAATGTGTCCATTGGTGTGTGTGTGTGTGTGTGTGTTTTTGTATATATAAGAAAGTGAGTGAGAGAGAGAGACAGAGAGAGAGAGTGCACAACCCTTCATTTTATTTCCCAAAAAGTTAGTCCTAGAGATATTAACTGACTTATTCAAGGTGCCATGGCTAGCCACTAGTCAGGACCATTAATATGTTATTCCATTGATTATACCATCCCGATTTCCCTTTTCTTTACCTTGTCATGAATTGTGCCTACGCACAGCATTTTAGACATAACTGGATGTTAAATTTAAATTTGGAGGTGCTACCAAAACTAAAATGGCATAGGGGATGAAGTAGAATAATCATTTATCTAGTGTCTATTATGTGATAAACATTGTGCTAAGTGCTTTTTTCCCAAATATTACCACATTTTATCTTCACAATGACCTTACAATGCAGCTGTAGTTATAATCTCCAACTTATGATGGAAGAAACTGAGGTACACTGTAGTGAAGTGACTTACCCATTGTTACACAGCTATTAAGTGTCTAAAGTTGGATTTTAACTCAGGTCTTCCTGAATTAATGCTTAGCACTCTATCTACTACACTAACTTTTTATGGTCCTTAGATCAAAAGAATCTTCCATGGGGGACATTTGTGGTTGCATCAAACTTGTTTTTTTTTTCTGATTCTCTAATGTAATATAGTAGTCAAAAATGTTATCCTATCTTGAACTGTGTTAATAGAGATAAAGTTTCTGGGAATAAGGAGAAGAAAATAGGCCAGATATATCTGTAGAAATGTTATAAATTCTGGATGCCACAGTCCAGGAAGGTCATTAGCAACCTAGAGAGTATACTGGGGAAAGCAACCACAATAATGACAGTCTTGATATTTTGTCTAACAATGAGCATCAGAAGGGACTAGGAATGTTTAGTCTTTTAGGATTCAAGTTTTGGGGTATGTAATCGAAATTTTCAAGTATTTGAAAGATTATCATATTGTTGGACATCAGGCAATAGAAGTCACAGTAATAGGTAGAAATTTTAGAAAAAAAAACCCTCACTGATAATTAGAGTTTTTCAACAGTGGAGTAAGATTCTCCCTCATTAGAGTTCTTCAGGCACAGGCTCCATGACAATATGTCAGAAATCCTGTATTGGACATATCTTTCAGATACGAGATAAGATGACTTTTGATGTTTCCCTACCACTTTGAAATTCTGTGATTCTGAAATTATTTCTCACAGTGGATAACTTTAACAGCATCTATAATAGCAAAATAAAGTTTTTAATCAACTAGAAGCAAAGGACATATCTGTGCTGTATGAAAGGGAAGAATCAAACTTCATTTTCAAGAAGTGATGTGTATTAGGTAAGTAATCCATTAGACAATTTTTTTTATGTCATATGCCAACAAGAAGCTCAAAAAAAAGAACTGATTAATAATATGTTATTGAAAAATAGAAGTGTATCTTTTCATATATCCTTCACAACTCTAAGAGATGAATTATTAAATAAACAATTGTTCTAGACATTTACAAAATTAAATATATTTCATGAAATTAAAGGATTTTACACTATCAAAATTAAATGAACTAGGATAGGAGAAGGAGTCTAATATCTAAGTTACATTGATATATATATATATATATATATATATATATATATATATATATGAAAGACACGTGTATGTGTTATATATATATGCATATATATATAAAAGACACAATGTAATATATATGAGACACAGTCATTCCCTAATAGTTAAATGTTCAAAGGAGATTTAAAAAGCATCAATAAAAGAACTGAAAACTATTAACAATATATGAAAGATAGTTTCTAATTATTAATAATAAATACTAAAATAGCAACTGTGAGACCAGTAAATTGACAAAAATAACAGAAGATAGCAGCAATCAATAGGGAAGGGATTGTGGAAAGACAGACATATTAAAATCCCATGGGTGGAACTGTGAATTGGTGAACTATTCCAGAAAGAAATTTGGAATAATGTAAAATTACAAAGTCAGATAGCTAAAATGTCCATCCCCTTTAATCCAGAAATCCCAATACTATGTATATGCTCTGAAAAGGTAAAAATATAGAAATAAAATGCCCATATATATATAAGATTATGAATAAACACATGTTTTGATAGCGAAAATAGGAAGGTCTGAAATTGTTTAAGGAACTTAAACAACTTTTCACACTTAATGTATGCTAATAGCAAATTTGGAAATATAGCAAAGTGACCCTACTTCCTTTTTATCACCAGTGGTATTGTTTCTTAATTAAAGTTAGTTATACTAGATTGTTATCACTTGATATTGAGGAACAGTTCCATGTTTAGGATATTTTATTAATTTTTAGCAGGCTACTAAGCATGATTTCCCTCTATTAAAATGTATTATCTGTGTTTAGTGGCATTCCCCTATTAGGTGGGTTTGGAGACAATGTGAAAGCATTTCATCTTCCATTACTTAGACATGTAGTCAAGTTTGAAAGTGTTACATGGCAATAACAAAGTGAATATTGATAATGCCTGCTCAAGTATATTTCAATAGTTATTGGTCTTTCAGTGAAAGGGAAAAATTAGTTCCAACAAATTGATAGTTTCTCAATTTTAAGTCAAAGAGGTACTATTGGCAGTAATATTCCTGAGAATTAGGTTATATTTTTATGCACTTCTTTTGTCATTTATTTTATGTTTTCTTCCCAACTTTCCTTCTATTATTCCATATACATTTGATCACTTTTCTTTATCTTAACTATTTTTTTACTTGTCAATGGAATAACAGGCAAGTGATGTGAAGTGGGGAGGAGGCAGTAAAAGGAAGTAAATTGTCTATTTAGAAACTATTCATCTGTGAGGAGATCAAAGCAATTCATAGCCATATGAAAAATTGCTCTACATCATTAATTATTAGAGAAATCCAAATTAAAGCTTCTCTGAGGTGCCACCTCATACTTCTCAGACTGGCCAATATGACAGAAAGGATAATGATCATTGTTGGAAGGGTTGTGGGAAATCTGGGGCACCATTACACTGTTGGTGGAGCTGTGAACTCATTCAACCTTTGTAGAGAGAAATTTGGAACTATGCCCAAAGGGCAACAAAAATCAGCATACCCTTTGACCCAGCAATACCATTACTGGGTCTATACCTTAAAGAGATCATGAAAAAGGGTAAAAACATTACTTGTACAAAAATTTTTATAGCAGCACTGATTGTGGTGGCAAAGAATTGGAAATCAAGTAAATGTCATTCAACTGGGGAATGGCTTAGCAAACTGTGGTATATGTATGTCATGGAACACTATGGTTCTATTAGAAAACAGGAGGGATGGGATTTCAGGGATGCCTGGAGGGATTTGCATGAGCTGATGCTGAGTGAGATGAGAAGAACCAGAAAAACATTGTATACCCTAACAGCAACATGGGGGTGGTGTCCAACCTTGAAGGACTTGCTCATTCCATCAGTGCAACAGTTGAGAATAATTTTGGGCTGTCTGCAAAGGAGAGTGCCATCTGTATCCAGATAAAGAGCCGTGGAGTTTGAAGCCGTGGAGTGTGATGAGAGACAAATCATATCCTCAAGGAAGAGACAAAAAGTCTAAGAAATAACAAGATCCAACAATAAGATTCCCTTTAGTTTAGAAAAAACATATCTTATTGTTGGATCTTGTTATTTCTTAGACTTTTTGTCTCTTCCTTGAGGATATGATTTGTCTCTCATCACACTCAATTTGGATCAATGTACAACATGGAAACATAGTAAAGACTGACAGATTGCTTTCGGGGGGGCAGAGGGAAGTAAGATTGGGGGGAAAATTGTAAAACTCACTATCTTTAATAAAAAAATTTAAAAAAATAAACTTTTCATCTGTGTACTTATCTGATTGTTTTCCCATGTCCTCTAATCTTCTCCTTGGTGATGAATCAATTTAACATGCTGAAGATTGTTGAGAATTGCTCATATTCAATTAGCTTTAACCAACTGACAATGTCAACTTTGTAATATTCTCAGGCTACCAGTCTTGATAAAGCATCTTGACCTATATATATGTAACCCTAGGTCTTGTCAAATTGGAGAAGGCTAATTATGTCCAACCAGATCCAGCCACCCCCGCCATGACTTCCTGTCATTTCTTTATAAAACTCACACCTATACTACCTATCTATCTATCTGTCCATCTATCTTAATTGCATAGATTTCTCTTTTTGTGGTTCTTTGATGTTAATTTTTTTGATTCTCTAAATTTCTCTTGCTTATTTCATCAGTCTTCATCTTCTCTATTTTTGTGAACTTGCATTTCCAAAAAAATGATTTTCCTGTAAGTTATGATTTCACTATATTCTACCCTTACCCAATGCTTGAATATTGTCTCAAAATTACTTCCTTTTTACATATTAACTTATTTATGATTTGCTATTCAACTTACTCATTGAAAAATTCATTAGAACTTTATTTAGCTCTACTTGTTTTGCTTGTGACTCCTCTATTAGTTTTTTTGTGTTATGTCTTGTAACAGAAAGGTTTACATTTTTTAAAATTTTATATTCATTTATAAAACAATACCTACTCTATTCTGGAAGCCAGGTAGATTACATTTTGCTTCTCCTTTCTCTCTAACTAATCCTCTTAGTTTAAGCAGTATTCTTTTGTGGAAGCTTTTGATTTTGCATAATAAGGATGGCATTTTTTCCAAGTATTTTTCTAATGTTTATTTTAGATTCAGATTGTTGAAAATATTGCCCAGCACTCCTATACTGTCTTTTGAGAAATAATTTGTATCCTTCTGTTACTCTTCATGCTAAAATCTTTATATTAAGTCTCCACAGTGACTTGTGTAAATCTGCAGCTAATTGTTACTTAAGAAGAATTAATCCTGGAGCAGCTAGGTGGTGCTGTGGATAGACCATTGGTCCAGGAATAAGGAGGACCTGAGTTCAAGTCCAGCCTCAGACACTTAATAATTGCCTGTTTGTCCTTGGGCAAGTCACTTAACCGCATTACCTTAAAATAAATTTAAAAAATTAAAAAACAAGAATTAATCCTTCTTGTCGAAAATAGAGAAGCTACACCATTAGTATAGGGACATAATGTGATGTTTAGAACTACTTTAACTAGCTGGCAGACCTTAATTCTTTTAACCTCTGTGAGTCAGTTTCCTCATCAAATGTAAAATGAAGGACTTAGACGAGAGGATTTCTAAAGTCTCTTTCAAATCTAACATTACAGTTCTATGATAAATAAAAGCATTACTTTTCTTTTAAATTCCTTATACCATGAAAATTTAAGGACAAAAAAAGTGTTATCTCACACTTAGAAATCAATGTACTTCATAGTGTTTAAGGAATCTATAGGCCTCATCAACTCCTTTCCTTTGTCTCTGGACAGGTTTTATTAAACTTTTTCTGATACGTGATTTTCTACTTTTCTTTAAATAATTTTAGGGAAGGAAGAAGATTCTACAATGTACAGTCCTCTATTTTTGAAAGTTAATATCAATATAATTTTTATAACAATCTATTTTGATTTGAATTTTTTTATTTATTGTGAATTAAATAATCTATTGGATAAGCTATAGTATGTGCAGTATTTCCATTGACATCTGCCAACAAATGTAAATTAAAATTAAGACTTTGATGAACAGAATTCATAAAATTGTTAAGACAACCTCTGATGTCAAGATTTTACTTTTGTTCTTGTTATACATTTTTAGAAAACTTATATTAAATGTTCTGAAAGGTAATTTGGAAGAACTTTGAAATATTTTTGAAATAACATGAAATATTTTTATGGTGGTATAGCATTTTAAGAAAATTTATTCAGGAATTCATGATTCATCTTTCTTTTTTCATTGTAAAATAAAAGAATATTCATCACAATGTTGGATGTTGTCCTTATTATTCATCCTTCAATATCAAAGAGGAGTGATGATATCACAGGATATCTTGACTTGTGTATGAATTGTACTTTTGAGGCAGAGCTACTAAAAAAAACTTCAACCTTTCCTACAGTCATAAAAGTCTTGCAGGTTTATTTCCAGTTATCTGTTGAATCCCTTTCCTGAATCCCTTTACCTGACAACCCCATAGAGTCATATTAAGTTCAACATGTCAACAACTACTTAAAATCTTTTCTCCCAAGTTCATCCAATTTTTTATTTGCCTGTTTCCCTAGGAGGAAAACCATCTCTGTCACCATGTTTTCAATTTAATCATTCCTATTTTTAACTCTCTCTCTTATATCCAGTCATTTGCAAGGACTGACTGATTCCACCAACCTTCTTCAAGTCATTACCCTGCTGACCCTGCTACTGAAATTGGCTCTCAATGATTTCCTGTTTCCAGTCTCTTCCCTTTCCAATCTATCACAGCTGCCAAATTGAAATTAATAAAGAATAATTCTAACTATATTATACTCCTGCATATGAAACTTCAGTCACTCTTTATTTCCTTTATTATGAAATACTTTGATTTTTGACTTTTTAAGACCCCCTTTTAATCTACTTTAGTTCATCTTGCCATGGTGATTACATATTACACATTATTGCTTCTTTTGAATTTCTCATGAAAGATAATGTTATGGTGGATGGAATAAATTTTTAGAAACTAGATTCATTTACTTCCTCTAACACATGCTGACTATGTGACCTTGGGGAAATCAGCTAAATTTAAGACAAATCATGAAGGGAATAAGTTGTAAAACATGGTGTCATGGAATTAGTTTCATCACCTAGAAGTTCTCTACATCCACAGAATCATCAAAACAGACTCTTTCCCTATCCCATGAATTCTATTCACCATTAAAATTGTTTTGCTAACTTTTCCCTTTCACACGCTATTCTGTCTTCCACTTCTATTCTTAAAGTATCCTCATCCAGTTTCCCTTCAGTGTATTCAAAACAAGTTAATTCTGTCTAAAGGTATTTCCTGATTGCTCACTAGTTCTTGAATCATCATAATTATGCCTTTATTTTGCAACAGTGGAATATTTACTTATATGATCACATGATATTCCCTTGAGAAGAATATAAGCTTCTTGATGACAAAGAATCTCTCTTTTGCATGTGTCCTTAGCACTTATCTCAGCTTCTTACAATCAATTGCTTTATGACAAAAGACTGGTTACTGATTTTTCTTTATATTAAGAACAGTTTTCATTCATTTACTATCCTGAATTATTATTGAATTGTGATATTCAAAAGTCCCTCCAGTTTAAAATCCAATTATCTACTTTCTATTATCTATTATTTTTTTCAAGAAAACAGCACTACTTTTGAAGGATCACTAATGGGGGAGATAACAAGAGAATGACATTAATTTTTATGAACTACTCTGCATATTAAGCCAAATAAACCAAATACACACATATGCAATTTAAATTAAATACAAATAATAAAATATAAATACAGTAAACACAAAAGAAACCATTTTGGATGTTTATATTTTAATATTGAAAGTTTAAAATTATACTAATTTTTCTGTGTTTTTGTATGTGTCTCATGGGTTTACATATATTTATTTATATGCATTAAATAACAATGGACATATTGATTGACATTTAGTATACATTGACTTCAACACTTGATTAAAAAGCATTTGTTTCATGGAGTAGATATTAACATTTTAAATATTTTTATTTTTTTCATTCATTAAATAAATGTGAAGATACACTTTGTATCTTGCTTTTAAAATGTTACTGCCACATTCTATTTCACTTTTGGTTTGTGTTAAATGTTTTTAAATACTGCATGTAAAATTATCTAAAATGTACAGCAACAATGTAGGCTCCCTTTATGGCAAATTCTGCTTATTTAGTCTCTCTAAACAGGAAACCAACTGCAAAAATTATTGCTCCATTGCAGTCAAAACGAAAAGGGAGTATATGACAAGTTAGGGAAGGATGTGGGAAGGAGGTCTGAGAAAGCTTATGCCCACTAAACTATGATAATCCATGCAGTAAAAGTAGTCTTCTTTGTTAAAAGATGATATATTGACTTGGAAGATTTAATTAATGATTTGATTAAATTTAATTTCACTCAGTAAACACAATTGTCAGCACCTGGATTTATTGGTTACAATTACTACCATACTATATTTCTGAATCTGGAATGTGGGAAGAGAAATCTCAGTCAACCACTGAAAAGGCAAGAGACCATACATTAAAATACAGAGATAGCAATTTTCAGCAGCTGCTAGAACATATGAACTCTTTTGACAAAATATTTGCATCATCTCTATCTTTTCATTTCCTTCCTTCTTATTCCCATTCATATACTAATTATTCCCCACATACCCAATTATAGAGCTATGTTCATTAATTTATTTGGTAACATTGCTGGGTTTTTCATTGTGTCTATATGGGTATTAGAACAAGAATGCCTCTGAAGAAAGATCTAATTTAGAATTAACCAGTACTCATCATCAGTCTTTGTTACATACCCACCCCCAACTCCAACAAAAACTGGGTTGCTGTTTTACATCTCTCCAAAGGCCATGATACTATACATATTTTAAATGAGGATGGACATCAAAGCAAAAGAAATATTTATGCAAGATTCATACAGACATAGAATTGATTTTGGGAACAGCAGTATAATAATGAAGTGTAACTCTATCTCACTGTTGAAATATTCCATGATATGCAATTATTTGGTTAGACAATATCTTTCTTTTGAAAAATACCTACAATTTTGTTTTCATCTTTCCCCTCCTCACTGTGAACTGTAGAAGTTTCACAAGGTATTACTCTCTAAGTTGATCTATTTTTACAAATATAAACATACACACGCATGCACACACACACATGTGCACACACACATATATGAACTCAGATAAACATATACATACTATAAGCATAAACATATAATACTTATGAAGTAGGTCTATGCAGTATATTATATTTAATATGATGTTACATAAAATATAATTATTAATATTTATAATACATACATATATTAAATTAATTCATTTTTATAATGCTTGTCATGTTTCAAGCACTGTTATAGGCTCTATTTGGAGTTTCCTTTTTTAGTTTATCTATAATACCTATATATTTCATAAAATAAATCTTGTAAGACTATAATTTTTAATAATGTATAATATTTAAGATTAATTATTCTTTAAATATTTGGTAGAATTCACTTCTAAAATCCATCTAGTTCTGAGGTATTGTTCATAGGGAGCCCATTTAAATTTTGTTCAGTTTCCATTCTAAGATCAGTTTTTTAATTAATATGTTTCCTTGTTGTTAATTTGGGTAATTTGTAATATGAATATAATATATTTTTGTTAATATTAATCCATT
This sequence comes from Macrotis lagotis, assembly GCF_037893015.1. NCBI lineage: Eukaryota > Metazoa > Chordata > Mammalia > Peramelemorphia > Peramelidae > Macrotis > Macrotis lagotis. The sequence continues at coordinate 524,339,606 of NC_133658.1, forward strand.
TCATTTAGACTGTCAACTGTATTGATATATAATAGGGAAAATAACTCCTAAAATTGTTTTTATTTCATCTTGATTAGTTGTGCTTTCACCTTTTTCATTTTTGATACCAATAATTACATTTTTTTTCTTTCTGAAAAATCAAGTTAACCAAAGGTTTATCTATTTTTTTTTACTTTAGTCAAGTGTGGCTTAAACACTTTTTGCTTAGTATGAAGTCATGATTGCTATTCTTTCCTTTATAATTTTGGCTGAAATATAAAAAAAAATTCTTCTTTACCCTTTTATTTTAGCTCAGCTGAATTTTCCTGGTTCCTATTTCCAGTGTCTCTTATTAAGAAAATATTATTGGATTCTGATTCAATCAATTGTTTGTAATCCATTCCTCTCTCTTTTTTCCATTTTATTGTTGTTCATTCCATTCAAAATGTTTTTGTCCTTCATTTTCAAAGAAGACCATGACATCAGAGAGGAGATGCCATGATAAGCAAGTGGATTTTATTTGAGTGGGGTGCTGTGATAAGTCACCAGTCTCACTTTCTCCTCCAGAGCCTTCTGGTTCCATTGACCAGATATGAGTCAGGATAACTGGAGATGAACATGAATATGAAGCAATAAGGGATAAATGACTTGCCTAAGATCACTCAGCTAGAGTGTATGAGTCAAGTGTCTGAGGCTGAATTTGAACTCCTGTTCTGACTTTTTAAACCAGTGCTATCATCTTATTCACATTTAGGATCACTATCTATGCATTTCTATCCTTTATATTCTCATAATTATTTTTCTGTATTTATCCCTCTTCAAGCACGTTTTGCCTCTAAGAACTACATGCTTCAAACTTCCACTCTCTTATCCACCCCTTTTCTTAGCTCCTTTTCCTTCTACTACTCTATTGAATGAAATTAATTCTTATACCCAATTTTGTTTGTAAATATATATTTCGCTTATTGAGCCATTTTAGTCAATAATGTGACTTTAATACTTATTGCTCAGCTTCAACTATTTTTTGCTCCATTAAATAAACACTTTAATATGAAAACAAATTTCCTTTGCCTTCCTTTCCCTTTTTCCTTCATCCAGTGCATCCCTCTTACTTATACTTTCATTTTTTTTTTGAGATCTTCAAATCATAACAGATTTATGCTCATGCTCTCTGTGTAAACAGACTCCTTACTATTATAATGTGATAATGTTCTTGGGGATTATATTTATCATCATCCAATAAATAGAGTTTAACCTTTAATCACTTATCATGTCTTACTAGTGTTTCCTTTTTTAGGTTTCTATTGATTCTTGCATTTGAATATCAAATTTTGTATTCTTTTTTTCTTTTCTTCAGAAATACTTGAAAATTCTCAATTTCATTGTGTGTCTATTTTTTCGACTGTAGGATTATATTTAGTCTTGCAGGGTAGATTGCAATATTAGATTCTTTGTCTTCCATAATATCAAACTCCAAACCCTCTCTTCCATCTTTTCATTATGGACACTGTTGAATCTGAATGTTCCTGACTGTGACACTATGAAACTTTAATTACTTCTTTCTGGATGAATGAACTATTTTTTCCAAGATCCTAGGACCTTTGTATTTTGATTATAATATTCTTGTCAAGTTTTATTTTGTAATTTCTTTTGGGATATGGCCAGGTTATATTTTTCAGTTTCTACTTTCTGTCTAGATCTAAGATATAGGGACAATTTTATTTTCTTAAAATATGATATCAGGAGGTAGCACCAAAATGGCAGTGTGAAGGCAGGATTTTCCAGAGACTCACTACAAAGAAACTCCAAATGACTCAAAATTATGATTCTAACTAAATTTTGGAGAGGCAGAACTAATCTAAAGACCCAATGAAGCAATTCTCCAACTCAAGGTAACTTGGAACATCCATGGGAAAGCTTTGTTCCATTGGTGTCAGAAGGGGTAGCAGTACAGCCAGGATCACTCTGGGTCAGAACTAATGAGCTCCAGCCTTCCAGGAACAGCCCAAGCGATTCCTGGTTCCCTTGGGGCATCTGGGCTTATGGCAGCAGAAACAGTTTCTAGATCTCCCAACCCTGGGAAAAGTGAACACCACTTGGATGATCAGTAGGAATACCCTGCCAGAATGAGAGAAGAGCTAAAGGACCCCAATAACTTTGTGAGAAATCAAGAAACAATAAAATAAAAACAAAACAATGAAAAACTAGAAGAAACTGTGAAATATCTCATTGGAAAAAAATAACTGATCTGGAAAACATATCAGAAAAGACAATTTAAAAATTATTGGGATACCTGAAAGTCATGACCAAGAAAAGAGCCTTGGTTTCATTTTTGAAGAATTTCTACATGAAAGGTGCCCTGATATCCTAGAAGCAGAGGGTAACATAGAAATTGAAGGAATACACTGAACTCTTCCTGAAATAGAGCCCCCAAAATGACACCCAGTATATTAAAGCCAAATTTTAGAGCTTTGAAGTCAAAGAGAAAATATTACAAGCAGCCAGAAAGAAACAATTCAAGTATTGTGGAGCTACAGTCAGGATTGCACAGGACTTAGTGGCATCTACATTAAGGACCCTAGAGTTTGGAATATGATATTCTGAAAGGAAAAAGTGCTTGGAATAGAACCAAGAATCAACTATCCAGCAAGACTGAGCATCTTATTCCAGGGGAAAAGATGGACATTCAATGAAATTGGATAATTTCAGACTTTCTCATTAAAATGACCAGAGCTGAACCAAAAGTTTAATCTTCAAGTGCAGGACTCAGGTAAAACATAGAAAAGGTGGATGAGAAGGGTAAATTATACAGGATTGAATGATGTTGAATTGCATGTATTCTTGCATGGGAAGATGATACAGATAACACTCATATGAACCATCTCATTTATTAGAATAGTTAAAAAGAACATATTTAGACAAGATAGAAAGTAGAGATGAATATGGAAGTATAAATATTATAAAGATGGAGTCAGTGGGTCAAAAAGGAATATACTGGAAGAAAGGAAATGGAGAGGCAAAATGGGGATAAAATTTCTCATGTGAAAGAGTCAAGAAAAAGCTTATGATTATAAGGGAGTCTTCATTCTCATCAGAAGTGGTTCAAAGTGGTGGCTAGGTGGCACAGTGTATAGAGCACCAGCCCTAGAGTCAGGAGCCCCTGAGTTCAAATCCAGCCTCAAACACTTAAAAATAATTAAAAAGCTGTGTGACCTTGGGCAAGTCACTTAACCCCATTGCCTTGAAAAAAAAGGAAACCAAAAAAAAAATAAGTGGTTCAAAGAGAAAATAACATACAGACTCAATAGGGTATAGAAATTGATCTTACCCTAGAGGAAAAAGGAGAGGAAGGGATGGGAGAAAGTCAACAGGGGAAGGGAGGGTAGATTGTGAGAAAGGCTAGTCAGATACAGCATACATTTTTGTTTATTGCAAGATGGTGGGGTTGGGTGCTTGCCTAGGGCCACAGTGGTTATTGGGTGTCTGGGGCATGACTTGGTCTTAGGTCCTCCTGGCCCCAGGGTAAGTGCTCTGTCCTCTTCACCACTTGGCTCCCCATAGCATACTTTTAAGGAGGGTCAAAGTGAAAGGAGAGAGAGAATAGAATAAAAGGGAGTGAGGAGGAATGGGGGAAATAAAATTAGCAGTAGCAGCTGTGGGGAAAAAAATACAGACTGTGAACTGTAACTCTAAGAGAGAGAATATACCTAGCCAGAATTTATGGACACTCATGACTTATCCATGAGACTGCTTTCCAGTGGGATGAAACTGACGATAACCCTACATGGGAGAAAAACTCTAATAACTCAAGAATTGTAACTCTGTTAGATAGAATGTATATAGCTAGAAGTGACAGATACTCAGAATTTTCTATGACACAGACAGAATGATTTAAAAACACCTCCTCCTTAAAAAGGGGGACAGGAAGGAGATGGGAAGAGGGAGGGGATTGAATGGAGTAAATCCCATTAGAATAAGAGGTACAAAATAGATATGGTAATAGAGAGGAAGAAGGGAGGAGATGACAAACACCTGAATCTTCTTCTCATCAGACTTGGCTGAAAGTTAACTTACATACATACTCAGGTAACTTAAAAAGCATCTAACCTTTCAAGAATTAAAAGGGGAAAAGGGGAGGGGGGACAGAGTAAGGGAGGGGGGAGAAAAAAGGGGAACTAACAGAAGTAAGGGAAAGGAAAATGGAAAAGGGAAAGAGGAAAAAAAGGGGAAGGGGGTGGACATAGGAGGGCAAACACACTGAAGGGGGTGGTATTTGGAAATAAAATACTTGGGAATACAGATAAAGGGGGGAGGGGAAAATACAAACAGAAGGAAGATTGCAAGGACGGCAATAAAAAAGTTAGTAATTATAACTTTGAATGTGAATGGGATGAACTCTTCTTTAAAACATAAGTGAATAGCAGAGTAGATTAAATGCCAGAATTCTACAATACATATAGAGTAAAGGTAAAAGGTTGGAGTAAAATATATTTTACTTCAGCTGAAGTGAAAAAATCCCTAACTCAGACAAAGCAACTGCAAAATTAGATAGCATTAAAAGAGATAAGGAAGGAAACTATATGCTCCTAAAAGTTACCATAGATCATAAATTGATTTCAGTACTGAATATATATGCACCCAATGGGATACCATCCAAATTCTTAGAGGAGAAGCTAAAAGAACTACAAGAAGACATAGACTGCAAAACGCTGCTAGTGGGAGACCACAACCTCCCACTCTCAGATCTAGATAAATCGAATCATAAACAAGATAGAAGTTAAGGAGATAAATAGATTGTTAGAAAAACTAGATATGATAGAATTATTGAGGAAATTGAATAGGGACAGAAAGAAATATACCTTTTGCTCTGCAGTGAATGGCACTTATAAAACAATTGACCATTGGGGACAGCTAGGTGGCGTAGTAGATAAAGCATCAACCCTGGAGTCAGGAGTACCTGGGTTCAAATCTGATCTCAGGCACTTAATCATTACCTAGCTGTGTGGCCTTGGGCAAGCCACTTAACCCCGGTTGCCTTACAAAAAAAAAAATTTTTAAAAAATTGACCATATACTAAGGGCATAAAAACCTAATGATCAACTGCCCCTGGAGTCAGGAGTACCTGAGTTCAAATCTGGCCTCAGACATTTAATAATGACCTAGCTGTGTGGCCTTGGGCAAGCCACTTAACCCCATTTGCCTTGCAAAAACCTAAAATAAAAAGAAAGGCAGAAATAGTGAATACATCTTTCTCAGATCACAATGAAATAAAAGTCATAATGCCATATTGGGCCAGGGAGATATAGACCAACAATTAATGGGAAACTGAACAACCTCATTTTAAAAAATGAGTGAATCAAATAACAAATTATAGAAATAATTAATTATTTTAATCCTAGAAAATGACAATAATAAAACAACATACCAAAACCCATGGGATTCACTCAAAGTGGCTGTCAGGTGATAGATATAACTTTAAATGCTTACATGAATAAATTAAAGAAGAAATCAATGAACTAAATATAAAACTAAAACATTAGAGAAAGAACAAATTAAAAATCCCAATTAAATAGCAAATTAGAAATTCTAAAAATTGAAGGAGAAATTCATAAAATAGAAATTTAAAAATCTATTGAATTAATAAGTAAAACCAAAAGTTGGTTTTATGAAAAAAAAACCAATAAAATTGATAAACCTCTGGTCAATTTCATGTAAAACAAGAAAAAACAAACATTTCGCTAGTATTATAAATGAAATAGGTGAACTCAACAACAATGAGGAGGAAATTAAAGTAACAATTTGGGAATTATTTTTCCCAAATCTATGCCAGTATATTTGACAATCTAAGTGAAACAGATGAATATTTACAAAAATATAAGTTTTCCAGGTCAAATGAAGAAGAGATTAAATACATAAACAACTCTATCTCAGGAAAAGAAATTCAACAAGCCATCATTGAACTCCCTAACAAAAAAAATCTCCAGGGCCTGATGGATTCACAAGTGAATTCTACCAAATATTTAAGGAACAATTGTTTCCAATTCTATATAAACTCTTTAGAAAAATAGTGGAAGATGGAACTCTGTTTAACTCTTTCTATGAAACCAATATGGTGCTGACATCTAAACCAGGAACAGTTAAAACAGACAAAAAATGAATATAGATGCAAAAATCTTAAATAAAATCTTAGAAAAATGATTACAAGTTATCACTAGGATGATACATTTTGAGCAAGTAGGATTCATCCCAGAAATGCAGTGTTAGTTCAATATTAGGTAAACTGTTAATATAATTAATTATATCAACAACAAACCTATCAGAAATTATATGATCATATCAATAGATGCTGAAAAAGCTTTTGACAAAATATAGCACCCATGCCTAATAAAAACATTAGAGGGTGTAAGAATAAATGGACTATTCCTTAGAATAGTAAACAGTATCTATCTGAAACCATCAACAAGTATTTTATTCAATGGGGAGAGGCTAGAGGGATTCCCAATAAGATCAGGTATGAAACAAGGATGCCCATTATCACCACTACTATTCAATATCATATTAGAAATGTTAGCTTCAGCAATTAGAGAAGGAAAAAGAAACTGAAGGAATTAGAATTGGGAATGAAGAACAAAATCTCACTCTTTGCAGATGACATGATGATATACCTAGAGAATCCCAAGAATTAATCCAAAAAACTACTGGAAACAATTAGCAATTTTAACAAAGTTGCAGGATATAATATAAACCCTCATAAATCCACAACTTTCCTATATATATATATATATATATATATATATATATATATATATATATATATATATATATATATATATATGACTAGCAAGACACAGCAGGAAGAGCTAGAAAGAGAAATCCCATTCAAAATAACCTCAGACAATATAAAATACCTGGGAGTCTATTTGCCAAGGCATTCTCAGAAATCTTTGGAAAACAATTGTAAAACAACTTCACTCACAAATTAAATCAGATTTAAATAATTGAGCAAACATCAGCTGCCCATGGATTGTTCAAGTTAATATAATAAAAATGACAATTCTACCAAAACTAAACTAACTGTTTAGTACCCTACCAATCAAAATTCCAAAAAAATTACTTTAATGAGTTAGAAAAAGTTGTAAGTAAATTCATATAGAGAAATAAAAAGTCAAGAATTTCCAGGGATTTAATGAAAAAAGTGCAAAAGAAAAGGGCTTAGCCCTACCTGATCTAAGATTATATTACAAAGCAGCAGTCATCAAAACTGTCTGGTATTGCCTAAGAAATAGAGTGGTGGACCAGTGGATTAGACTAGGTTCAATAGCAGGAAACGATTATAGTAATCTGCTGTTTGATAAACCCAAAGATTCCAGCTATTGGGATAAAAACTCTCTCTTCAATAAAAACTGTTGGAAAAACTTGAAGTCAGTGTGGAAGAAACTTACATTAGACCAAAGCCTCACACCCTATAGCAACATAAGATCAAAATGGATACAGGATTTAGGCATAAAAAACAATACTATAAGCAAATTAGAAGATCAAGGACTAGTTTACCTGTCAGAGATCTATGAAAAGGGAAGCAATTTATGACTAAGGAAAAGTTGGAGAACATCATTAAAAACTAACTGGATGATTTTTATTGCATTAAATTAAAAAAGCTTTTTCACAGATAAAACCACTGTAACCAAGATCAAAAGAAATATGTAGTAAACTAGGAAACAATCTACAACTAATGTTTCTGACAAAGGACTCATTTCTAAAATATACAGTGAACTGAGCCAAATTTTTTAAAAAAGCCATTCCCCAGTTGACAAATGGTCAAAGGATATGCAAAGGCAATTTACAGATGAGGAGATCAAAGCAATCCATAGTCATATGAAAAATTGTTCTAAATCATTACTTAGTAGAGAAATGCAAATTAAAGCTTCTCTGAGATACCAGCTGACACCTCTCAGACTGGCAAATATGACAAAAAGGATAATGATTATTGTTAGAAGGGTTGTGGGAAATCTGGGACACTATTACATTGTTGGTGGAGCTAGGAACTCATCCAACCTTTCTGGAGGAACTATGCCCAAAGGGCAACAAAAATGTGCATACCCTTTCATCCAGCAATACAACTATTGTGTCTATACACTGAAGAGATGATGAAAAAGGGTAAAAACATCACTTGTCCAAAAATATTCATAGCAGCCCTGTTTGTAGTGGCAAAGAATTGGAAATCAAGTAAATGTCCTTCAATTGGGGAATGGCTTAACAAACTGTGGTATGTGCATTTCACAGAACACCATTTTTCTATTATAAACCAGGAGGGATGGGAATTCAGGGAAGCCTGGAGATATTTTCATGAACTGATGCTGAGTGAGATGAACAGAACCAGAAAAACAATGTATACCCTAACAGCAACATGAGGGTGATGATCAACCTTGATGAACTCCTTCATTCCATCAATGCAATAATCAGGGAAATTTGGGGCTCTCTGCAATGGAAAATATCATCTGTATCCAGAGAAATAACTGTGGAGTTTGAGCAAAGACCAAGAACTATTACCTTAAATTTAGAAAAAAACCTGATACCTTATTGTCTGATCTTGCAGTCTCTTATACTTTATATTTCTTCCTTAAGGGTATGATTTCTCTCTCATCACACTCAATCTGGATCAATGTATACCATGGAAACAATGAAGAGACTGACAAATTGCCTTCTGTGGGGGGTGAGGGGAAGGAAATAAGATTAGGGGAAAAATAGTAAAATTCAAAACTCAAAATAAATCATATCTTTAATTAAAAAAACATATTTCCACATAAAAAAATACAGAAGCAACTTCTCTGATGGGCTTATGATAAAGAATGCAATCAATCCCCGTGTCAGAACAAATGAAATCCAAACACAGACTAAAATAGTTTTTCTTTCTTTTTCTCTCTCACTTTATTTTTCATGAGGTTTTTTCTATTTTTGTGGGGGAGGCAGAGGGATTGTGTTTACTCTTACAACAAGACTAATTTAGCATGTCTAAATAAATAATAATAAAATTATATCAAAATTCTTTTCTGTTGTTTGTGGTTTTCTGGTACACCAAAAATTCTTAATTTATCTCTGTTTGGTCCATTTTTTCAGATGAGTTGCTTTTCTTTTCTTTTCTTTTTTTTTGCAAGGCAAATGGGGTTATATGACTTGCCCAATACCACAGAGCCAGGTAATTATTAACTGGCTGAGGTCAGATTTGAACTCACGTACTCCTGACTCCAGGGCCAGTGCTCTATCCGCTGCACCACCTAGCTGCACCAAGTTGCTTTTCTTCTGAGATATTTCAAATTGTCTTCTACTATTCCATTCTTTTGACTTTGTGTATTGTTTTTGGATTTCTCATGGCTTCCATTTGAGAAATTATAATTTTAAGGAGTTTTTCTTTAGTATTTTTTGTGACTCAAAAAAAACTGTTGCTTCTCTCATAAGTTTTTGCATGACTGAGTTCTATTTGGAATTTTTCCTCTACTCTTATTTGATTTTAAACTTTTTTTTTTGCTTTTTAAAAAATATTTCTTGAGGCGGCTGGGTGGTGCAGCGGATAGAGCACCGGTCCTGGAGTCAGGAGTACCTGAGTTCAAATCCAGTCTCAGATATTTAATAATTACATAGCTGTGTGGCCTTGGGCAAGTCACTTAAGCCCACTGACTTGCAAAAACCTAAAAAAAAGAAAAAAAATAATTCTTTAACTTTTTGTGAAATTCTTTTGGGGCTTGTGTGCAGTCTAAATCTTCTTTGAGTCTTTGCTTAAAGATATGTTTTTTAAGTCATTTTCTTCTTCTGAGTTTATTCCTTGAGTTTCCCTGTCATTTAGTAATCTTTGATAGTCTGGTTCTTTCTTGTTTTTTGTTGTTTGCTCATTTTCTTGGCCCATTTCTTGATTTTGACCTTTATTTAAGAGGTAGGCTTTCCTCACCTCTGCAGGTTACATCTGACCTTAACTTCAAATTTATTTTTTTACTTCTTCTTTTTTCACAGGACAGCTAGGTAGTATAGTGGATAAAATGTTAGGCCCAGAGTCATGAACACTAATTTTTTAAAGTTCAAATCTAGTTTCAGATACTTACTGGCTGTGTTAATGAACTTATCACTTAATACAGTTTTTCTCAGTTTGTTCATGTGTAACATGAGCAGTAGAAGGAAATAGCAGACCACATAAGTATCTTTGCCAAGAGATCTCCAAATGGGGTCATGAAAAGTCAGACACAACAGGAATGACTGAACAACTGCTGTTTTCACAACTTTGTTTAGGAGATTGTAAGGTTTTCTTGTTTGTTAGTTTTGTTTATTGTTTTTTTTTGCAACGATTTTTTCTTAAGGAAATATCTGTGCATGTCTCTCCTGGTCTTTACTCTTGTCCATACATAGCTAGGACCCCTTGTCTCTCAAATAGGAAGGCTCCTTTCCTATCCTTGAACTATGTATGACTCAGAACTGGGTAATGAGAGACAGAGAAGTTAAATGACACCCATTTCTGATACCAGTAATAGTATGTGGTGCCCCTAGCATTTGTATCTATCAGGGATTTCAGTTCCCTTACTGGACCCTAGGCCATGGGCAATGCTGCCACCACTTTTGCACTCACAGTGCAGTGCTGCAACTACTACTACTACTGGTGCCATTTCCTATGCCTCTGGTCAGGACCAGCCCTGATGTCCTTATACTATCTTTCTTTCTTCTAAATTGCTGGACTGGAAAAGTCACTCAGTGTTATCTTTTTCTTGACTTTCTCACTTAGGATTCAGTTTGGTGCATTTTCTGTGCTCATAGTAGAAGAGTTTTAGGGAGAAAGGGGTTGGCAGTTGTGACCTCCCACTCTGTTATCTTGAATTTATCCCCACCAACCCACCAAAATAATTTTTCTTGCAAAATTTTTAAAATAAATTCTCCATTGAAATCACTGATTATATGGCTACAAATTCTTTTATAGTTAAGTATCTGTATGTGTGGTATATGTGTATTTGGATGTGAGAGAGGTGCATGTGTCCATGGTCACTAAGCAAAAGCACAGCAATGATTCTTTGGCTTTTTAATTATCTTAGGATTTTGATTTATGGACATGTTACTACTATTAGAAAGAATAATATTCCTGGCTGAGTTTTACATGTTTTAATATGTTTTGACATTTGAAATGACATATTTTAATTTGGAAATGTAATGGTGAAGAATTTTTAAAGATTGAAATTATTATCTGACTGAAGTACTCTCAAGCAGAGAAATCAACTACATAGCAAGAAATGGGTTATTTCCATCAGTGTGCGTAATGAGAAAGTCATAGAGTTGGTAATTCTGATGAAAGAACAGTCAAACAAAATCATTAGTTTCTTTCCATATTAAATAATTTAATGCATAATATCTTATAAAAAGCCACCAAATCATTAGTTCAGATTAAATTGTCACTCAAAATTTATTAGATTTTTCATTATTATGTTTTATAATAATTGCTATTCTTTGTTTTGGGGCATGAGTGAAACTGGTATTTTCTTTTTTTTCTAGTTTATTTAGCATTTTATTTTTCCCTAATCATTTTTTAAAAAATTCTTAACACTTGTTGTTTAGAACTTTGAGTTCTAAATTCTCTCCCTTTCTCCCTTCCTACCCATCCCTCATTGAGAAGGCAATCAATTTGAAGATAAAACATCCATAACAGTCAGATTATGAAAGAAAACATAGACCCTCTCCCCCTAAATAAAAACCTTAAGAATAAAAAGGAAAGTTTAAAAATAACTATGCTTCAATCTGTATTCAGATATCATCAGTTAAGGGAATGGATAGCATTTTTTATCTTAAGTCCTTCAGAATTGTCTTGGGTTATTGTTTTGCTAAGAATACCTAAATCATAGTTGGTCATCTTACAATATCACTGTTACTTTGTACACAGTATATACCACTTTTCATCAGCTCATGTAAGTCTCCCCAGGTTTTTCTGAGAGCATCCTACTCATAATTTCTTATAGTATAATAGCATTCCCTCATATTCATATACCACAATTTGCTCGTCTATTCCCCAGTTAATAGGCATTTTCTCAGTTTCCATCACTTTGCCAACAAAAAAGAGCTTTTATAAATATTTTGTTTGTTTTTTCCTCTTTTGATATACAGATCAGACAGTGTATTGCTAGGTCAGAGGGTATGCATGGTTCAAAAGTACTTTGGGAATAGTTCCAAATTGTTCTATATAATGACTGGATCAGTTCACAACTCCACTTACAGTCTCATTATGTCTCATTTTCCCCATATTCCTTCCAATAGTTGTCATTTCCCTTTTATGTCCCATTATCTAATACATTAGGTATGAAGTATTACTTCAGAATTGCTTTAATTTGCATTGCTCCTGAGACAATGGTAAATTTAGTATATTTTTCATATGGCTATAAGTCATTTTGATTATTTATTCTGAAAACTGCCTATAACTTTTGATCATTTTCCATTTGGGGAATGATTCTTATGTTTATAAATTTGATTCAATTCTCTCTGGGTTTAAAAATTGAGCTCTTTGTCAAAGAAATTTTCTTCAAAAAGTGTTCCACTGTTACTATTTCTGAGTTTTTCTGCATCCTGTTCCTCTCCATTTATTCTATTCTTTCTCATTTCCTGCTTTTCTGTCCTTTCTCAAGTGTTTTTATTTACTACCTTCAATAGTCCCCTCATTTCTGTCACACCCTCGTTCTCTTATTCTCTTCTGCTCCTATTGTTCTGAAGGGTAAGATAAGTTTCTACATCCAATTGAGTGTGTACTTTATTTCCTCTTTGAGCCAATTCTGTTGAGAGTAAGGTTTATTTACCCTCCCCTTCAATTTTACTCTTAGGCCCTCTAATGTATAAGTTTTTCTTGCCTCTTTTAGGTGATGATTTCCCCAATTCTACCCCTTGCTTTCCCTTTCCCCCTCATATTCCTATTTTATCTCTTAATTTTATTTTTAGAGCTATCCCTTCATATTTAACTTACATCTGTGCTGTCTCGCTATCTCTGCTTCTCTCTTTCTCTTTGTCTCTGTCTCTTTTGTCTATCTCTATAGCTATATGCCTATACCTATAGATATAGATAGATATAGATTCCATCTAATTGACCTAATAGTGAGAAAGTTCTTCTAAGTTACCACTACCATCTTTCCATGTAAGATTGTAAACAGAGTAATATCATTAAGTCCCTTTAAATTTCCCTTTTTGTCTATCTTTTTATGCTTCTCTTGAGGCTTATATTTGAATGTATATTTTTTCTTCTGAAGGATTACACTCAGTTTTACTCAGCTGATAATTCTCTGTTGTAATCCCAGATCCTTTTCCCTCTGAATTATCATATTCCAAGCCTTCTTATATTTTTATTTGGAATCTTGATTTTGGCTCAACAATACTTGAATTGTTTCTTTTTGACTCCTTGCAGTATTTTATCTTTGATCTTAGAGCTCTGGAACTTGACTATAATATTCCTGAGAGTTTTCCTTTTGGGAATCTCTTTTAGGAGATGATCAGTGAATTCTTTCAAATTTGAATTTAATCTCTATTTTAAAGTATACTTTTCCTTTTTGAAAGATGATATCTAGGTTAATTTTTTCATGATTTTCAGATAGTGCAATGATTTCTAAATATCTTTCTTGGATCTGTTTTCCAGGTCAGATTTTTTTTTAATAAGATATTTCACATTGTTTTCTTTTTTATTATTTTGGCTTTGTTTTATTGTTTCTTGATTTCTCATAAAGTAATGAGCTTCCATTTCCTCAATTCTAATTTTGAAGGAATTATTTTCTTCAGTGACGTTTTGTACCTCCTTTTTTCATTTGGACAATTATGCTTTTAAAGACATTCTTCTTCCCATTGTACCTCTTTTACCATTCGACCTAGCCTGTTTTTGACAAATTTTCTTCAATATTTTTTGGTGTCTATGTAACAAATTACTGACTCATTTTTCATGATTCTCTTGAATAACACTCAATTTTCTTCACAATTTTTCCTCTATCTCTCTTACTTGATTTTTCAAAATCCTTTTTGAGATCTTCCATGGAGACCAATTCATATTTTTTCTTGGAAGCTTTGGATATAGGAGCTTTAACTTTGTTATCTTCTAAGTGTGTGTTTTGATCTTTCTTGTCACCATAGCAATTTTTTATCAGAAAATTGTTTTTTTTTTTTTGTTTGCTCATTTTCCCAATCTGTTATTTGACTTTTAACTGTTAAAGTAGGTTTCTGCTTCCAGGATAGAAGGTACACTGTTTAATGCCTCAGGGGATTATTTATCTATTTTTGTCCATGGTGGTAGGGTCTAAGAAAAGTTGTCTATTACTCTACTTGCCTGTGTTCTGGTTTGTAAGTGGCCACAAACCCTCTTTTCTTTCCTGAAACTGTGAAGTTTTCCTGCTCCCCTTCAGTCACAAGCTTTGTTGTGCTAGTGCAGCTCCTTGCCCTTGGATGTCTACCCAGGTCTGTGGCACAGATCTGATTTGAGTATAGACAAAACAATAGAGTCCTGCCTCAAGGCTAGCAAAGAGACTCTTAAAATCTTCTTCTCACAAGATGTTCAACCCTCTTATCATCTGTGAGCTGAGAGCTTTGGTAGCAGTAGCTCCCATTGTGAAATCAGTAACTCCTAAGGTCTCTCTTGGTGTGCTTGAACTGGGTCTGTATTAGAGAGGTCTTTGCTGGACCATGCTCCATTCACACCCAAGTACAATTTTTTTTTTCTGCAGACTAAGTTGACCTTTTAAGTTGATGTCCATAGGCTGAGAGGTCTGGAAACTACTACTGTTTCCCCTGATTCACTTACCCAGAGGACTGCACCTATTTTGCTAGGCCTGTCAACACTGGCATGGCCTGGGCTGAACTGTGGTCTTCTCATGACCAGGTGCAACAAACTTTCCTGACAACTTTCTACATTGTCTTGAAATGGAAGATTCTTTCAATCTACCTCTTTGTGGATTCTCCCACTCTCGAATATTTTTAAAGGTTTTTGGAGAAGTTTGGGAGAGAATTCAAATGAGTCTCTTGCATTTGTCATCTTGGCTGTGCCCACCGGTCATTATTCCTATGCCCTTTTTTGTGAAGCTGCATAGGTATGTGAAGATATTTATAGTACAGAGCCATGTATTTTAAATAAATATACTTCCAATGGTGAACATAGATGTCTTTTTAAGTTGCTTTCATTCTCTCCTTTATAAAATCTTAATTATTTACACAAATATTGGATCAAAATATAAGAAAGAAAATATGATAAATTTAAATAAAAAAATGCTGAAATGTCATCTCACACCCAGAAAACTGGAAAAGATTGCTAAAGACTGGGATAGTAATATAGGGACACTAATGCATTGTTGATGGAGCTTTGAATTTTAACAATTCTTAAAGTCAATTTTGATTATTCAGATAAAGTGACTAAAATATTCATATTCTTTGAGCCAAATTTCATTGCTAGGCATACAAATGTATCACTAGTAAAAATGGTTCTTTACATTGAAAAACATTTGTAACAACACTATTATTTTTATAAAATATTAAGGGACAGAATAATGAACTAATAACATAATAAAGATAATAAGAAAAAAGATAATTAAAATGGTATAACATTCTGGAAACAAATCCTAAGAAAATGAGTTGAATTCATTTTGAAATGTAAAGTGGGATAGGAGGTAAAAAAATAAGAGTACTTCATTATCTTCTAAGAAATGTAGACAGACCTAGTGAGAGTTTTATTAAAGGAAATGTAAAGAATTTGTACAATGATCATGTTTTGCCTCATTGAACATATATCTGCATCAATATATTCTAGAGACAAAGTATAAACAGCAATTCACTCAGGATGGTTACACTGATTTCAATTATGAAAATGGAAAATTTATCTATGGTAGAGGTGAATTATTTCTTACTATAGCATATTTTCACAGAAAAGTAAATGCCATATTTATTCAAAACACAAAAAGCCCTGCAATGTTGAATAATTTCTGCTGCTCTTTCACTAGTTGGTGTTGCCAATTAAGGGTGATGAACAGTACAAGGAAATATCATCTAAATGTCATCAATCTACCTTAGCCACATGTTCTTTTATGTTGTTTTCTTTTCTGGGAGCTTGTTAACAAGTTGATCAACAGAGTAGATCTCATGGGAAAATAATTGACAAGTCTGAAATAGAATGGACTAAAGCTCCACTCTTCCTTCCCCATTATGTTCATTCTTAGTGACATTCCCAAGAAAAGTAATGATAGAAAATCTCAGATTAGCAAAAGTTGACAAACCCACTTGCTAAATAATTTAAGGAACTAATGGGCATGAGCTCTTTAGGACATACTATGGCAACATAAATGATTCAGGGACATTTTGATATAGTGTATCTGGAATTATACTGTGACCTGGAGAAAAACTACAAGTAAATAATGGACACATTGATTTTAGGTATCAGCAAATGTACAGTGATGTCATATTCTCTTAGTGATTATTCTGCCTTATTTCATAAATCTGTATATATATACATACATATATAATGTGTATAAATATATATATGCATATATATATATATATATATATATATATATATGCTTTGAATCTAAAATGACATCTGCAAGCTACCAGAGTAATGATTAGTAAAGAAAAGTTACTTACTGAATTTCCGTACCTTAGTCATTGGAAAGAATTAATTTGTTTCTTCAAGAGATATTTTTCTTCTATGCATTGTTTATGCATGGCAAGAATGAACAAGATCGCATGGATCAAGATTATATCTCAGCCACTGAAGCCAACGTTTCAGTACAGTTAGAAGGGAATATAATGTTCAAATGACTTCTTCCCTTTCTTCTTCCTTCTTTGGATTCTCTACCTAATTCCACTATTTTCCTTCCCAGGTGTAAAATGTCTCTTTCTTGAAAGCTGATCATTGAAGAGAAGGGAACAAAGAAGGGAGAATTAAATATGAATGCTTTGAGTTCAAAAAAATACCAAGCCCCTGTCTTGAATTTTAACAATGGGAAAATCTAGTTCATTGCAAAAAAAGAAATGCCAGTAATTTGATAATATTAAGAATTATATTTCTTTCATTATTAAAATATTTTATTGAGAAAATATTATTATTTTGAAAATACAAAAAAGTTTATTTTGAATTGAATTTTTTCATGACAGGCAACATTTTATGAGTTGAGCATCCTTCATTTTTTGAAAAGTTCATATCAGGGGCTTTTCTAGATCCCTCTGGCTAGATCTGGATCTAATCTGAATATTTCAATTACCTCTATGAACATCATATTCAATTCCAAAATTTAAGCATATACTCCTTATATTCTAACTTGGATTATGGTATATTCATGTGAGAAAATAAAAAAAACCATAAGGAAGTAGCATGACAGACATTATTAGGGTGAAAGTCTTTCACTTTTATACATAAATGACTGAGCTTAAGCTGGAGAAAATCAAGAAACCACCCCCAAATAAATCCTTAATACATTTACATTTTCTAATCTCAAGTGAGTCCTCACTGCAGCAAAACTGACCTTGTTTACTCCTTCCTTAATTATTTGGTATGGCCTAGCCCCAGATCATTTCCTAAACCTTTTACTTTCCTTCTAACCTATCTTTGCCTTCCATACTGCAAATATCTCAGATGAACACCTAATCCCAAAACAGAAAATAAAATCCATTTTCCAAAATTTTCCTCTTCTTTTCTTATGAACTCCTCCATAATGCCTATATCAGGTGAAGAGTTAGTCCAAATATGTTGGGTTCTGTAAACAAATGAAGAAGCTATTCTTCCTTTTTTAATGGGTTCCCTCTTAGAGTTTTAAGATAGCTTGTGGAAAAATCTAGTGATTTCTTCAGGTCTAATCTGTCTCTTCCACATTTTGTGTAGACCCTAACCACATTTTCTCTTTGAACCATTCTTCCCTGCCATGTCAACAAACTCCACAGACCCATGTGAATCTTTTTTTTTAGTTTTTTTTGCAAGGTAATGGGGTTAAGTGACTTGCCCAAAGCTACACAGCTAGGTAATTATTAAGTGTCTGAGGCTGGATTTGAACTCAGGTACTCCTCTAGATTATTGCTAGATTATATCATAGTTTTACATTTTTTATCTTTCGGGTTCCTAAAGTAGTCATGGTTTTTATATCATCATTTTAAATCAATTAATTAATTAATTATCAAAAAAGTATTTTCTGGCTTTCTATCAACTACCTTGTAGCTGAACATTACAAGCACAACTAATTTGCCTTTTTAAAATATCCTAGTTCCAACTTTAGCATGAAAGTCACTAAAAAAGGACAAGGGTAATTTTATTTTGAAAATAAATATTCAGTCTGTTGATTTTTATAATAAATCAATATGATGGCCATTACTTATATTTAAAATCTACCTAACCTTATACTATAATGATGATAGATTTATCTGGTTTACTTTAGTAATTCTTAAAAATAAAAGTTATATAGCATAAGTTTAAAATATTCAACACTATAGAATTTTTGGAAGTTTAGGTTGTCATATTTATACAGTGAGGGGAAACTTAATAGCTTCTGACAATTTGTGGTAGTCCCTTAAAAATCAGAAATAATTATCTAAATTTTTTAACCTTATCATAAATGAACTTTTTATAGTTCTTGATTGTTTATAATCAGGTCTGCTCTTAATGACCCAATCTGAGATTTTCTTGGCAAACATACTGAAGTGGATTGCCAATTTTTTCTACAGCTCATTTTATAGGTGAGGAAACTGAAAAAATTAAGATAAGTGACTTGCCCAGATTCACACAGAAAATATATGTCTGAGGCTAGATTGGACCTCAGGAAGATGAGTTAAAAGAATGTCAAACAAGCATGTGAAGATATTTCCAACTGGAATGGGTGATAATTTGCTACAATAGTCATCAAGTAGGTTGAACCAGGTGCAGTGGAATACTTAACCTTGCTCAGATGTTCAAGATACCATGATCATCACTGTGTTCCAGAGCTTGGCCAGTCATCTTAAATTTGATCTTACTACTGGATTTTGAGGACTCAGGAAAAGAAATTGAAGCTTACAGCTTCATTGTAAAACTTTGTCTCCAAAGACTATTACCTTTGATTTAGAAAAAGAAAGTTATCTTATTGTGTAGTTTTGCTGTTTCATACTTTTCATTACATTCAACTGAGATCAATGTATACCATGGAAACAATGTAAAGACTAACAGAATGCCTTTTGTGGGAGTGGGGGAAGGGAAGCAGGAATGCAGGGGGAAATTGTAAAACTCAAACAAAATCTTTCTAAAAATAAAAACTCTGTCTCACTTAAATCCAATTCTCAGGTGATTCAAGATACCATGCCATGATATATTGGTTCCCCTTGATAACAAAGGACAAACAACAACTCCATAGAAATGTTTATGTCACAACTATATGCCATTCCACAACTGAGGGCATTCTACCAATTTACAATAATTTGCCACCAATACATATATTTTTTGTAGATATAAATCGTTTTCCTTTTCCTTTGATCTCTTTGGGATACAGTGATAATAGTTATATTGCTAGGTTAGACAAGTTCACAATTCCAACAACAATCCACCAATAAGATGACAGAACTATATCCACTACAATATTTATTATTTTCTTCTTCTGTCATGTGAGATAATTAGATACATTTAAACTGATACTTCAGAGTTGTTACTATAATTTTCATTTCTAAACTCAACAGCAATTTAGTGTATTTTGTTCTTTTTTGTTTTTTCTCATATTTTATTTTCCTCAATGACATGTAAAAAAATTTCATTTGTTTTTAAAATTTTAAATTCCAAATTCTTGCCCTTCAACCTGCCCCCCCACTGAAAATGTAAGCAAGTCAATACAAGTAATACATGAATAAGCATACAAAACTTATTTCCATATTAGTCATTTTGTGAAAGAATTAAAAAAGTCACAAAAATAAAGAAAGCAAAAAATATGCTTTAATCTATATTTAGACACCATCAATTCTTTCTAAGGGTATGGATAGCATTTTTCATCATATGTCCTTCAGAGTTGTCTTGGGTCATTGTAGCACTTATAAAAGATAAGTCATTCATCTTCATTCATCTTACAACATTGCTGGTATTTTGTACACAGTATATGTCACTTTGCATCAGCTTCTGTTCAATCATTCTAAGTTTTTTTCTGAGAGCACCCTGCTCATCATTTCTTATAGCACAATAATATTCCATCACAATCGCATGCCAAAGTTTTTTCAATTGATGGGCATCACCTCAATTTCTAATTCTTTGATATCAGAAAAGAAATACTATAAGTATTTTGTTCATATACATCCTTTCCCTTTTTAAATCTCTTTTTGGATATAAAGCTAGAAGTATTATTTCTAGGTCAAGGGGTTTGCATGATATTATAACTTTGGGGGCATAGTTCCAAAATGTTGAATTTTTTTATGTGACTATTTATAGCTTTGATTTACTCTTCTGAAATCTACCCACTCAGAACTTTTGACTATCACTTGCAGAATGATTCTTATTTTTATATATTGGGTTTAGTTCTCTTTATATAGGAGAAATATGACCTTTAGTCTACAAAATAATAAGATTTTTCCCCAATTTCCTGTTTTCTTCTAATTTTGGCAGCATTGGTTTAGTTTTAAAAAAAATAATTTTGTGTTAGTAAAATGATGAATTTTGCATACACTGATCCTTTCTATCTCTTGCTTGCTTTAAAGTTTTCCATTCTCCCTAAATGAATTCTGATATCATATTTTATGCATAAATTATGTATACATTTTAATCTTGCCTTAGTATATTGCTATGAATATTGGTCCTTGCTTAGTTTCTTCTAAATAGGCCTCCACTTGTCCCAATTCTTGTGAAATGGTGAGTTCCTGACCCAAAAGCTTGAATCTTTGGTTTTATTAAATTCTCATTTGCTATGGTCATTTATGACATATCTACTCTATTACCTGTATCTACTAATCTATTTCTTTGGAATTATCAACACCAGATTGCTATGATGAATTTCTTTTGCATCTTGAGTCACTAATCTATTTCACTGATCCACTACTCTTATCTCTTACGCAATATTAGATAGTTTTTACTTTCTAATATAGTGTGAATCTGGCACTGTTGTGCCACCAATTTAAAAAAAAATTCTTTAGATCACCTGGATTCAGGAGGAACTGAGTTGAAATCCAGGCTCAGACACTAAATAGTTGCCTAGCTGTGTGACCTTGGGCAAGTCATTTAATTCCACTGCCTTAAATTAAAAAAAAATTATTGCCTACATGTTCTTCCAGGTTAATTTTGTTGTTGCTTTTTTCTAGTTCTGTAAAATAATTCTTTGTTAACTTGATCAGTATACACAGAATAAATAAATTAATCTATATAGAACTACTGCTTTATTATATGTCTAAATCTACCCATGAGTGAATTAATATTTCTCTATTTTTTTATATCTTTTTTGCATGAAAAGTGCTTTGTATAAGTGTTAATATAATTGGGTTTTCTTGACAGGTAAATGTGGAAGAATTTTATATTAAATGTAGTTTTATTTTAAGTGGAATTTATCTTTCTATCTATTTTTGCTACATTTTGTTGGTAATATAAAGAAATACTTATAATGTGTGTGTGGATTTATTTTATATCCTGAAAATTAGTTAAAACTGTCGATCACTTGAACTATTTTTTAAAATTGATTTTCTAGGTTTTCTAAGTATATTCATATTATAAACAAAGAACGATAGTTTTTTTTCCCTGCCACCAAATTTTATTCTTTAAATTTCTTTTCCTTTTCTTGCTATACTTAAAATTCCTATAAAATTCTATGCTGAAAATTTTGCTGATAATTAACATCACCCCAATCTTACTGGGAAGGCATCTAATTTATCACCATTAAAATTATGTTCATAGACCTCCAGGGTGGAGCCAAGATGCTGGCATGAAGTTAACATACTCTTGGAATTCTTCCCTACCAAAGCTTAATGAAGCCTCTACTATGACATTCAAGCTACAGATCCAACCAAGTAAAAGAGAATATCCAAAGAAGTTTTCAGCAGTAGACATTGCAGGGGATCTTCAGTGAAGGGAAAGGGAAAGATAAGGGAAGAAGGGATTGATAAAGGGAAGGTGAAGAAATAAGTAAAAATAAACTGAAAGTTAAATTTTAAAGAAAAGTCAAAGGTGTGAGGAGGAATCAAAGGAAAAGAAAGAAAAATTTAAATGAAAAAGAGAGCATGGAGTGAAATACAGAATTAGTAATCTTAACTGGAAATGTGAATAGAATAAATTGTCCCATAAAATGGAAGAGGATAGTAGAATGAATTAAAAACCAGAATACTACAATATGTTGTTTACAAGAAACACATTTGAAGCAAAGAAATACACACAGAGTAGAGATAAACAGTTGGAGCAAACATATTATTCCACACCTGAAGTAAAAAAAAATCAGGAGTAGCAATCCTGATCTCAGATAAAGTAAAAGCAAAAATTGATCTCATTAAAAGAGAATTGGAACAAAATTATATCTTCTTAAAAGGCACAATTGGTAATGAAGCTTTATAATTACTAAACATGAATGAACCTAGTCAAATTCCTAGAGGAAAAAGCTGAGTGAATTACAAGGAGACATAGACAGCAAAACTTATAGAATGTAGGAACTCAATCTCCCTCTCTCAGAATTAGATAAATCTAAACACAAAATAATAAGAAGTTGGATGAAATCTTAGCAAACTTAGATATGATAGACTTCTGGAGAAAACAATGGAGATGGAAAAGAATATATATTTTTCTTGGCATTACATGGTACCCTTACCAAAACTGACCATGAACTTGGGCACAAAAAAACCTTATAATCAAATGCAGAAAGGCAGAAATAATAAATACACACTTATCAGTCTGTGATAAAAAAAAATTGCATGTAATAAAGGGTAATGAAAAAATAAACTAAAAACTAATTGGAAACTAAATAACTTAAGTTTTAAGTAATGGGCAGTTCAAGCAGCAAATAATAGAAATAATCAATAATTATATCCAAGAAAATGACACTAATGAGACATCATACCAAAATTTATGGAATATTTCCAAGGCAGTTTTGAGGGGGGGAACTTTATATCTCTAAATGCCTATATGAATAAAATAGGGAAGGAGAAGATCAATGAATTGGGTATGCACCTAAATAGCTAGAAAATGAACAAATTAAAGATCCCCAATTAAATACCAAATTAGAAATTCTGACAATCAAGGGAGAGATTAATAACACTGAAAAAAGAAAACCACTGATCTCATAAATAAAAATAAGAGTTGGTTTTATGAAAAATCCAGTAAAATAGAAAAACCTTTAGTTAATCTGATTTTTTTTAAAAAAAAAGGAAGAAGATAACCAAATTTCCAGTATCAAAAATGAAAAAGGTGAACTAAACAATGAGGAGGAAATTTAAAAAATAATTTTGAGCTACTTTGCTGAATTGAATACCAATAAATTGGATAACCCAAGTGAATGGATGGATATTTACAAAAATACAAATTGCATAGATTAACAGAAGAGGAAATAAAGTACTTAAATAACCCCCTTTTAGAAAAAGAAATTATAGAAAAATATCAATAAACTCCTTAAGTGAATATCACATGGTCCAGATGGATTTACAAGTGAATTCTACCAAACATTTAAGGAAAAATTAACTCCTATTCTACATAAACATTTTAAGAATAGGATATGAAGGAGTTCTGCCAAACACATGTTATGACACCAACATGATGCTGATACCCAAACCAGGAAGAACCAAAACAAAGAAAATTTTAGACCAATCTCCCTAATGCATATTGATGTAAAAATTGTAAAAATAATTTTATCTATAAGAATACAGTAAGTTATTACTAATAATAAGCACCATGATCAGACAGGATTTATACCAAGTAGGCAAGGATGATTCAATATTAGGAAAACATTCAACATAATTGAACATATCCATAGCAAAACCAATGAATTCTTATGATTATCTGCATAGATGCTGAAACAAACATTGATGAAATAAAACACCATTCCTACTAAAATGCTAGAAATTTTAAGAATAAATAGAGCTTTCTCTAAAATAATTAAGAGTATATATTTAAAATCATCGACAGATATTATATGTAATGGGCATAAACTCAGAGGAGAGCATTTCCAATAAAATAAGGGGTGAAAAGGGTGCCCATTATTACCAATAATGTTCCATATAGTATTAGAAATGACAGCTGTAGCAATAAGAAGAGAAAAAAAACTTGAAGGAATCAGAATTGGCAAGGAGAAAGCAAAGTTGACACTCTTAGCTAATGATATGATGGTATTCTTAGAGAAACTGAGAAAATATCTAAAAAAACTCCTTGAAACAATTAACAAATTCAACAAAGTATCAGGAAATCAAATAAATCCACATAAATAATCATCATTTCTACATATGAAAAACGAAGCTCAAGAGCAAGAGATAGAAAGAGAAACTCCAATAAAGAAACTATAGATAATATTAAATACTGGGGAATCTACCCCCTAAGACAAACCCCAAAAAGTATGAACACAATTGTAAAGCATTTTTCAAATAAAATCAGATCTAAATAATTGGAAAAAAATGTCAGCTGTTCAAGGTTAGGTCAAACTATTATAATCAAAATGACAATTCTACCCAAATTAAAATATATATTCAGTGCCATGCCAAACAAACTACCAAAGAACTGCTTTACCAAACTAAAAAAAATAGTAACAAAATTCATTTGGAGCAATAAAAGTTCAAGAATAGCAAGGGAACTGATGAAAAAAATACATATAAAGGAAGGTGGCCTAACTCTACCATATCTAAAAACTTTACAACAAAGTGGCAATCATCAAAACTGCCTGTTACTGGTTAAGAAATAGAAAAGCAGACTTCTGGCTAATGTGGCAGAGAGAAGACAGGCACTATGCTAAGGTCTCCTGGTTTCCCCTCAGAAATAATATGAAAGAATTTTTTTTAACAGAAATTCAATTGACAAAACCAAGGAAGAAAAGCTAGTAGAAGGCCATACCAACAAGGGCTGTGTCAGGGGATGGTGGCTGAACTGGGAGCAGAGAGCAGAGAGCAGAGAGCCAGGTGTGGGGCAGTTGCAGGGTGAAACCAAAGGATTGGCTTTAGCATGAACTCGTGGTGCAAGAAGCAGTCTGGAGAGCCCATTAGGGCTGGAGGGTGAGTTTGAGCACAGAGAGCTACAGAGTGCAGCTGGATATCCATCTAGGCTTGAGCTTCATACTTTAAGCAGAGTCTTCTTTCCAGAACAAACACAGTAACAGGCCCCCCACCCCGGCCAGGCTCAGGTGTGGGCAGCAGAGCTCCCTCACCAGAATAGGGGGATTAACATTTCATTTTTTGAATTATAAACATTTTATTTATTTTGAGTTTTACAATTTTCCCCCCTAATCTTACTTCCCTTCCCCCCCACCCCCACAGTGTACAATTTGTCAGTCTTTACATTGTTTCCATGGTATACATTGATCCAAATTGAATGTGATGAGAGAGAAATCATATCCTTAAGGAAGAAACATAAAGTATAAGAGATAGCAAGATCAGACAATAAGATATCAGTTTTTTTCCCCAAATTAAAGGTAATAGTTCTTGGAGTTGTTCTAACTCCAGACATCTTTTTCTGGATACAGATTGTATTCTCCATTGCGGATAGCCCCAAATTGTCCCTGATTGTTGTAATGATGGAATGAGGGAGTCATCAAGGTTGATCATCATCCCCATGTTGCTGTTAAGGTGTATAATGTTTTTCAGGTTCTACTCATCTCACAGGCCATCAATGAACTCCCTAAGAAGAAATCTCCAGGGCCTGATGGAGTCACAAGTGAATTCTACCAAACATTTAAGAAATAATTGCTTCCAATTCTATCTAAACTCTTTGGAAAAATAGTGGAAGATGGAACTCTGCCTAACTCTTTCTGTGAAACCAATATGGTGCTGATACCTAAACCAGGAAGAGCTAAAACAGAGAAAGAAAATTATAGACCTATCTCCCTGAGGAATATAGATGCAAAAATTTTAAATAAAATCTTAGAAAATGATTGCACAAGTTATCACTAGGATAATATATTTTGACCAAGTAGGATTTATCCCAGGAATTCAGGGTTGCCTCAATATTAGGAAAACTGTTAGTATAATTAATTATATCAAAAGCAACCCTATCAGAAATTATATAATTATATCAACAGATGCTGAAATAGCTTTTGACAAAATACAGCACCCATACCTACTAAAACACTAGAGAGTGTAGGAATAAATGAACTTTTCCTTAGAATCATAAGCAGTATCTATCTGAAACCATCAATAAGCATTATATTCAATGTGGAGAAGCTAGAGGCATTCACAATAAGATCAGCAGTGAAACAAGGATGCCCATTATCACCACTACTATTCAATATCATATTAGAAATGTTAGCTTCAGCAATTAGAGAAGAAAAAGAAATTGAAGGAATTAGAATTGAGAAGGAAGAGACAAAACTCTGACTCTTTGCAGATGACATGATGGTCTACCTAGAGAATACCAAGAAATCATCCAAAAAACTACTGGAAACAATTAGCAATTTTAACAAAATTGCAGGATATAAAATAAACCCTCACTTTTCTATATATGACTAGCAAGATAGAGCAGAAAAAGCTAGAAAGAGAAATCCCTTTCAAAGTAACCTCAGACAGTATAAAATACCTGGGAGTCTCTTTGCCAAGGCAGACTCAGAAACTTTCTGAAAAGAATTCCAAAACACTTCTCACACAAATTAAATCAGATTTAAATACCTGGGAAAACATCAACTGCTCATGGATAGGTCAAGATAATATAATAAAAATGACAACTCTACCAAAACTAAACTACTTCTTTAGTGCCCTGCCAATCAAAATTCCAAAAACAATCACTTTAATGAGTTAGAAAAAATTGTAAGTAAATTAATATAAAGAAATAAAAAGTCAAGAATTTCCAGGGATTTAATGAAGAAAGTGCAAAAGAAGGGTCTTAGTCCTATCTGATCTAAAATTATATTATAAATCATCAGTCATCAGAACTGTCTGGTATTGGCTAAGAAATAGAGTAATGGATCAGTGGAATAGACTAGGTGCAATAGCAAGAAACAATTATAGTAGTCTGCTGTTTGATAAAAACAAAAAGTCCAGCTATTGGGATAAAAACTTTCTCTTTGATAAAAACTGCTTGGGAAAATTAGAAATTACTATGGAAGAAACTTAGATTGGACCAGCACCTACACCCTATATCAACATAAGATCAAAATGGATACAGGATTTATACAACAAAAGCAATATTATAAGGAAACCAGAAGATCAAGGAGTAGTTTATCCGTCAGATCTATGGAAAGGGAAGCAGTTTATGAGTGAGGGAGTGATGGAGAGCATCACTAAAAACAAATTAGATGATTTTAATTACATTACATTAAAAAGCTTTTACACAGAAAAACTACTGTAACCAAGATCAAAATAAGTGTAGTAAATTGGGAAACAATCTTTACAACTAATGTTTTTGACAAAGGACTTATTTCTAAAATATAAAGAGAACTGAGTAAAATTTTTCAAAAAAGCCATTCCCCAATTGACAAATGCTCAAAGGATATGCAGAGGCTATTTATAGGTGAAGAGATCAAAGCAATTCATAGTCATATGAAAAAATTGTTCTAAATCATTACTTATTAGAGAAATGCATATTTAAGTTCTCTAAGGTACCACCTCATACCTCTCAGACTAGCCAATATGACCAGAAAGGACAATGATCATTGTTGGAAGGGTTGTGGGAAATCTAGGACACTGTTACATTGTTGATGGAGCTGAGAATTCATAGCTTTCTGGATAGCAATTTGAAACTATGCCCAAAGGACAACAAAAATGTGCATACCCTTTGATCCAGCAATACCACTGTTGGGTCTATACCATGAAGAGATGATGAAAGAGGGTAAAAACATCACTTGTACAAAAATATTCACAGCAGCCCTGATTGTGGTGGCAAACAATTGGAAATCAAGTAAATGTACTTCAATTGGGGAATGGCATAGCAAACTGTGGCATATGTATGTCATGGAACCCTATTGTTCTTAGAAACCAGGAGGGATGGGAATTCAGGGAAACCTGAAGGGATTTGCATGAACTGATGCTGATTGAGATGAGTAGAACCAGAACAAACATTGTACACCCTAACAGCAACATAGGGATGATGATCAACCTTGGTGGACTCACTCATTCCATCAATGCAACAATCAGGGACAATTTGTGGCTGTATACAATGGTGAATATCATCTGTATCCAGAGAAAGAATTGTAGAGTTTGGACAAAGACCAAGAACTATTACCTTTAATTTAGATAAAAAAAAAACTGGTATCTTATTGTCAGATCTTGTTATCTCTTAAACTTTATGTTTCTTCCTTAAGGATGTTATTTCTTTCTCATCACATTAAATTTGGATCAATGTATACCATGGAAACAATATAAAGACTGACAAATTGCCTTCTGGTTTGGCAGGTGGGGGGAGGAAAGTAAGAATAGAGCAAAAATTCTAAAACTCAAAAAAAAATAAAATCTTTAAAATTCAAGAAAATAAATATATTAAAAGAAACTAAATAACCTCATTTTAAAGAATGGGTGGATCAAATAACAAATTCTAGAAAGACTTGGTGATTTCATCCTAGATAATGACAATAATGAGAAAACATGCCAAAATTTATAGAATACAGCCAAGGCAGTTGTCAGGGGATATATTGTATCTTCATATGCTTACATGAAAAATTGGAGAAAGAGGAAATCAATGAAATAAATATGCAAGTAAAAATTAGATAATGGACAAATTAAAAACCCCAATTAAATACAAAATTAGAAATTCTAAAGATTAAAGGAGAAATTAATAAAATTGAAAGCAAGAAAACTATTGAACTAATGAAAAAGACCAAGAGTTGGTTTTATGAAAAAACCAATAAAGTTGATAAACTTCTAGTTACTTTGATTTAAAAAAAGAAAGTAGACAACCAAATTACCAGTATCATAAAGAAAAAGGTAAACTCACCACCAATGAGGAGGAAATTAAAGTAAGAATGAGGAATTATTTTGCCCTGCTGTATGCTCATAAATTTGATAATCTAAGTGAAATGGATGAATATTAACAAAAATATAAATTACCCAGGTTAAATGAAGAGGAAATCAAATACTTAAATAACCCTGTCTCAGAAAAAAGAAATTCATCAGGACATTATTGAACTTCCTAAGAAAAAAATCTCCATGACCAGATGTATTCACAAGTGAATTCTATCAAACATTTAAGGAACAATTGGTTCCCAATCTACATAAACTCTTTTGAAAAATAGGTGAGGATAGAACTCTGCCTATCTCTTTCTATGACACCAATATTGTGCTGGTACTTAAACCAGGAAGAGGCAAAATAGAGAATGAAAAGTAAAGACCTACCTCCCTAATGGATACAGTTGAAAAAAATCTTAAATAAAATTTTAGAAAGGGAATTACAGCAAATTATTACTAGGATAATACACTATGGCCAAGCAGGATTTATCCCAGCAATGCAGGGTTGATTCAATATTAGGAAAATTGTATAATTGGCTATTTCAATAATAAACCTAACAGAAATAATATGATTATCTCAAAATATGCTGGAAAAAAGCCTTTGACAAAATACAGTACTATTCCTACTAAAAGTACTAGAGATTATAGTACTAAATGGATTGCTCATTAGAATGATAAGCAATATATAGATGAAATCATCAAAAAAAAGCATTATATGCAATGGGGATAAGCTAGAGGCTTTCACAATAAGATCAGGGGTGAAACAAGTATGCCCCTTATCACCACTACTAGTCAATATTGTCTTAGAATTGTTAGCTTTAGGGGGTGGAGACAAGATGGCTACAAGAAGAGATCCAGTCTTAGGAGCTCTCTGATAAAACTCATAAGTTAAGGACTCTAACTAAACTTTCAAGAGACAGAACCCACAAAGGGACCCAGTGAGCCAGTTCTCCTACTCAAGGTAACCTGGAAAAGAGCAAAAAGGCTCTGCTCCCCGGGGTCGGAGGGGCGGCCTGCCAGAGGGGTGGCCCACCAGAGCCAAAGAACTTCAGCCTCCCAGAGGCAGCCCCAGGGTGCATGGAGCTGAAGCTCACAGCACTGCGGGAGTCTCTTGAGCTGCACCCCAGGCAGCACCAGACACAAAGTGGGGGGAACAGTGGGGTACCTCTGACAGAGCCAGCACATGGAGCCCAGCCCTCAGGGCACACAGCTAGGAGCTTGGTCTTTTGGCAGCCCTGATCCAGGAAACAGAAGCAGGCAGAGCCTGTAAGCAGGAGCCCCCAGGGCATGAGCCCATTGAGCTGAGGGAGGGGAGTGAAGAGAGAGAGACTGCAGAGCTCTATCCTCTGCCCCTGGAACAGGATTCTGGGGCTCTGACCACATTAAGATACTGATCACAGTCTAGGCCCCCGCATAGAACAGCAGGGCCCCCCCCCACCTTGGTCCCGTGGCAGAGGGGGATGCTTATGGTCATTCACAGACCAGGAGAGAGGACAGAGCCTCACACACTGAGACCTTTGTGGGAGTGTCCCAAAAGCTCAAGAAACACCCCAAAACCAGGCCCAGGCTGGGAAAATGAGCAAGCAGAGAAACAAAAGGAAGACTATTGAGAAATATTTTTCAAATGAGCCCAAGAAGGATCAAAATACTCAGTCTGAAGATGAGGAAGCACAAGCTCCTGCATCTAAAGACTCCAAGAAAAACAGAAATTGGGCTCAGACTATGACAGAACTCAAAAAAAAACTTTTGAAAATCAAATGAGGGAGTTGGAAGAAAAACTGGGAAAAAAAGGAGAGAGATGCAGGAAAAACATAAAAATAAAGTCAGCAGCTTAGTCAAGGAAATACAAAAAAATGCTGAAGAAAATAGCATGCTAAAAACCAGCTTAGGTCAAATGGATAGAACAGTTCAAAAAGTTATTGAGGAGAAGAATGCTTTAAAAAGCAAAATTGGCCAGATTGGAAAAGAGATAAGAAAACTCTCTGAGGAGAACAAATCCTTCAGACAAAGAATAGAATTCAGGGAGATTGATGAATTTACCAGAAATCAGGAATCAATACTTCAAAACCAAAAAAATGAAAAATTAGAAGAAAATGTGAAATGTCTCATTGAAAAAACAACTGATATGGAAAACAGACTTAGGAAGGATAATTTAAAAATTATTGGAATACCTGAAAGTCATGATCAGTAGAAGAGCCTTGACATCATTTTCAAAGAATTACTACAGGAAAATTGCCTTGATATTCTAGAAGCAGAGGGCAAAATAGAAATGGAGAGAATCCACCAATTCCCCCAAGAAAGAGATCCAAAAAAACCAACCCCTAGGAATATTATAGGCAAGTTCCAGAACTCCCAAGTCAAAGAGAAAATATTACAAGCAGCCAGAAGGACACAGTTTAAATATCATGCAGCTGCAGTCAGGATCACACAGGACTTAGCAGCAACTACATTGGAAGCTCATAGGGCTTGGAATACAATATACCAGAAGGCAAAAGAGCTTAGAATGCAGCTAAGAATGAACTACCCAGCAAGGCTGAATGTCCTCTTCCAGGGAAAAAGATGGACTTTCAATGAACCAGGGGAATTTCAGATGTTCATTTTGGAATGGCCAGAGCTGAACAGAAGGTTTGATCTTCAGATACAGGACTCAGGTGAAGCATGGAGATTGGAGGAGAGGGGGGAAATATGAGGGACTTAATGAGGATGAACTGCATGTATTCCTGCATAGAAAAAATGACACTAATAATACTCATATGAAACTTCTCAGTTAATAGAGCAGGTAGAGGGAGCTTTTATAGTTGAAGCACCAGAGAAAGCTGAATTCGAAGATAAAATATGGTGTAAAAATGGAGTCAATAGAAAAAAAGGGAAATGGAATGGGAGAAAGAAAAAGGAGAGGGGAAACAGTCCAAGATATTTCACATAATAAGATTTTTTTTATTACAATGAGCTATTGCAATGATATGGAAGGGGGCGAGGCAAGGGGGAATGAGGGAACCTTTGCTCTCATCAGAGATGGCTAGGAGAGGAAACAGCAAATATACTCAATGGGGTATAGAAATCTGGAGTAAGAAGGAGGGGGAGCAGGGGGAAGGGGTGGGGATGTGAATAAAGGAGGAGAGAATGGACCATGAGGGGAGAGTGGTCAGATATAACACATTTTCTTTTTTACTTCTTGCAAGGGGCTGGGATTGGAAGGCCTGCCCAGGACCACAGGTGGTATGGGGGCTCAGGGCTTCTTGGCCCCAAGACCAGGGATCTGTCTGCTGCGCCACTCAGCGACCCTACAGCAGAGTCAGTGTGAAAGGAGAGAGAAAATATAGTACATGGAGAAATAAGAAAGGAGGGAGTTGCGATCAGCAATGGCAACATTGGAAAAATATGGAAGTAACTTTTGTGATGGACTTATCATAAAGAATGTGATCCACCTGTGACAGAGTTGTTGGTGTTGGAACAAAGACTGAAGCACATTTTTTGTTATTATTATTGGGGGGGTGCAGAGCAAGTGGGGCTGGGTGGCCTGCCTGGGGCCACATAGCAGGGGGATCTTTGGGTGTCTGGGGCCGGATTTGAATCTGGGTGCTCCTGGCTCAAGGGAAAGGAAGTGCCATCCAGCCACCCCTACTATTATTACTATTTTATTTTATTTTGGGTCTTTTTTTTCCCTTCTTTTTTGATTTTTGCATGGCAGCAGGGATCAGGTGGCTTGCATGTCACACAGCTGGGTGATTGTTGGGTTTACGAGGCTGGATATGGGCTCAGGTGCTCATGGCTCCAGGGCTGGTGCTTCGTCCATTGCACCACCTGGCCATACCTACAATTATTACTATTATTTTTTTTTAATTTTAACTTTTTTTCTCTCCCCTTTACTTTTTTCGCCCAAGCAAGTCTATCTATATTCATGGGGGGGGGATTTTGTTTACTTATAAACAAGAATATTTTATTAATTTATAAAAACATTTGTACAAAATGAGAATAAAAAATAAATTAAAAATATTTATAAGATAAATTTAAAAAATTTAAAAAAGAGAAATGTTAGCTTTAGCAATAAGAGAAGAAAAAGAAATTGAAAGAATTAGAATTGGGAAGGAAGAGACAAAAGCTCTCACTCTTTGCAGATGACATGATGGTATACCTAGAAAATGCTAAAAAATCATCTGAAAAACTTCTAGAAACAATTAGCAACTTTGGAAAAGTCGCAGGATATAAAATAAACCCTCATAAATCCTCATAATTTCCTATATATTACTAGCAAGATAAAGCAGCAAGACCTAGAAAAATAAATCCCATTCAAAGTAACTTCAGATAATATAAAATACTTGGGAGTCTACCTGTCAAGGCAGACTCAGAAAGTATGAAAACAACTACAGAACTCTTCTCTCACAAATAAAATCAGATTTAAAAAAGTGGGCAAACATCAACTGCTCGTGGATAGGCCAAGCTAATATAATAAAAATGACAATTCCACCTAAATTTAACTACTTATTTAGTGCCTTACCAATCAAAATTCTAAAATATTACTTTTAATGAGTTAGAAAAAAATTATAAGTAAATTCATATGGAGAGAGAAAAAGTCAAGAATTTCCAGGAACTTAATGAAAAAAGTGCAAAAGATGGTGGCTTAGCCCCACCAGATCTATTTATATTAGAAAATATCAGTCATTAAAACTGTCTGGTATTGACTAAGAAATAGAGTGGTGGGTCAGTGGAATAGACTAGGTATAAAAGAAATAGCAGAAAATGATTATGGCAATCTGCTGTGCGTTAAACCCAAAGACTCCACCTTCTGTGTTAAAAAACTCAGTCTTCAATAAAAGAAAACTGGTCAAATTGGAAGTTAGTAGGGTGGAAATTTGGATTAGACCAACACCTCACACCCTATACCAAGATAAGATCAAAATGGGAACAGCATTTAGACATGAAAGACAATATTATTAGCAAACTAGGAGATCAAGGAATAGTTTATCCATCAGATCTATGGAAAAGGAAGCAGTTTATGACCAAGGAAGATATCGACAACAACATTCAATCAAACTAAATAATTTTGATTACATTAAATTAAAAATCTTTTGCACAGACAAAACCACTGCAACCAAGATCACAAGAAATCTAGTAAATTGGAAAACAATTTTTGCAGCCAGTATTTCTGACAAAGGACTCATTTCTAAAATATACAGAGAGCTGAGTCAAATTTAGAAAAAAAACCCAATCCATTATTCAGTTATCAAATGGTCAAAGGATAGGCAAAAACAATTTACAGATGACTAATCAAAACAATCTATAGTCGTATGAAAAATTGCTCTAAATCATTACTTATTAGAGAAATGCAAATTAAAGCATCTCTGAGGTACCACATCACACCTCTCAGACTGGTCAATATGACCAGAAAGGACAGTGATCAAAATCGGAAGGGCTGTGGGAAAATCTGGGATACTAATGCATTGTTGGTGGAGCTGTGAACTCAGCTCTGGAGAGCAATTTGAAATTATGCCCAAAAGGCAACAAATGTGAGCAAACCCTTTGATCCAGCAATACCACTGGGTCTATCGCCTGAAGAAATCATGAAAAAGAGTAAAAACATCACTTATACGAAAATATTCATAGCAGTCCTTTTTTGTGGTTGCAAAAAGGTGGAAATTGAGTGAGTGTCCATCAATTGGGGAATGGCTGAACAAATTCTGGTATATGTATGTTATGGAACATGATTGTTCTATTAGAAACCAGGAGACATAGAAATTCATAAAAGCCTGGAAGGATTTGCATGAATGTATGCTGAGCGAGATGATCAGAACCAAAACATTGTACACCCTAACATCTACATGAGGGTAATGATCAACCTTAATGGACTTGCTCATTTCATCATTGTAGCAATCAGGGACAATTTTAGGGTATCTGCAATAGAAAATACCATCTTCAAAAAAGATTTGTGGAGTTTAAACAAAGACCAAAGACTATCACCTTTAATTTAAATTTTAATTTATATTACATAATTTTGCTATCTCTTATATCGTTTTTTCCCTTAAGTGTATAATTTTCTCTCTTAACACATTCAATTTTTATCATTGTATAGCGTGGAAACAATATAAAGATTATCAGACTGCCTTCTGTGGGGGGTGGGGGGGAGGGAAGCGATATTGGGGGGAAATTATAAAATTCAAAAAAGCAATATCATCTCACAATGTTGTTGTTAATGTGTTCATTATTCTCTGTTTTGCTCCCTTTGCTCAGCATCAGATCCTGTAACTCATTCCATGTTTCTTTAGAATATGAATATTCTTGGTTTCTTATGGAACAATAATATTCTATAGTATTCATGTATCATAACTTGTTTAGTCATTCCACAATTAATGGGCATCCCCTCAATTTCCAATTCCAGTTTAAAAAAAAGCTGCTTATGAATATTTTGGAACATGTGGGACTTTGCCTATTTTTTATGATTTCTTCTATACATATATAGGTCCAGAAGCAGAACTGCTGGGTCAAAGGGAATGAAAGTTTTTATTGCTCTTTGGCGTAGTTCCATATATCTCTACAAAAGGGTTGGATGTGTTCACAAAACCACCAGGAATGTATTAATGCCCAATCCTCCCAACACCTTGCTAACATTTTTCTTTTTCCCCTTTTCTCATTTTTGGTCAATCTGATAGGTATGGGATTAATTTTTTCTTTATGTGTTTAGTATAATTCACTTTTAAAATAATATTTTATTTTACCCAAATTACTTGTTTAAATAATTTTTAACATTTTTTAAAAAGTTTTGATCGCTTAATTCTGTCTTTCTCTTCTCTTTCCCTTTCCTCTTTCTTGAGGTGTCAAAAAATCAGATATAGTTTGTACATGTACAGGAAAGAAGGAAGTACAGAAGAAGGAAAAATACTATCTTCAGCTTACTCTAATAAAAAAAATTCTTTTTCTTGAGGCAGATAACATATTTCATCATGAATACTTTGGGCTTGTCTTGCATCACAGTATGACTGAGAATAACTAAGTAATGAATAGTTGATCATCATACATTATTATTCTAATTTTATTTTTTTGCAAGGCAATGAGTTAAGTGACTTGTCTGATTTTGTTATTAGTCTTTTCTTGCTCAATAAAGTAGCTTTTGATAGTTTGATTGGTATGACTAATTTAATTTAGATAGAATTGCCACTTTTAATTATATTATCTCAGCCTACCCATGAGCAATTGACATTTTTCCAATTCTTTAGATATGATTTTATTTGTGTGAAAAATATTTTGTTGTTTTCATATTGTGTCTGAGTTTGTCCACTTGGCAAGTGGACTTCCAAGTATTTTATGTTGTCTGCAGTTACTTTAAATGAAATTTCTCCTTCTATCTCTTGTTGCTGTGTCTTGTTGGTAATATGTAGAAATGCTGATGGCTTATGTGAGTTCACTTTATAACTTGCATCATTGCTAAAGTTGCTAATTGCTTCAAGTACCTTTTTAATTAATTTTCTAGGATTCTCTAAGTATACCATCATACCATTTGCAAAAAGTGAGAGTTTTATTTCTTCATTACCTATTCTAAATCCTTCAATATATTTTATCTCTCTTACTGCTAAAGCTAACTTTTCTAATACAATATTGAATAACAGTGATAACAGACAGTCTTGTTTCAACCTGATCTTTTTGAGACTGATCTTAACTTATTCCATTACATATAATTTTTTCTGATGATAGTTAGCTAGATACTGATTATCACTTTAAGGAAAATTCCATTTATTCCTATGTTCTCTAATGTTTCTAAAAGGAATGGGTTTTGTATTTTGTAAAAAGCCTTTTCAGCATTTATTGAAATAATCATATGATTTCATATGGATAGTTTCAATTGTATTGATAGTTTTCCTAATATTGAACCAATCCTGCATTCTTGATATAGTCCTAATTGATCATAGTGTAACATCCTAGTGATAATTTGCTATAATCGCTTTGCTAAATTTACTTAAAATTGTTTATCAATATTCATTAGAGAAATTGGTTCATAATTTTCTTTCTCTCTCTTGACTCATTTTGGTTTAGGCATTAGCATCATATTCAGAATATTCTGTTTCAGTTGAAATGAAAAAAGTAATTGTAGCAATATAGATCTTAGAGCAAAAAGAATAAGGCAGAACTTCATCTATTTTTTCAAATAGTATATATGGAATTTGAATTAATTGTTCATTTGATGTTATTTAGGTATTTTATTTCCTCTTTTCTTAATCTGGAAAATTTTTATTTGTGTAAATAGTCATTCATTACACTTCTCTGTCAGATTTATTGGTATCCAGTTGAGCAAAATATATCCAAATAGTTAATTCTTTTCATTTTTGAAACTGGTAATTTGTTTTTCTTCTTTCTTTTTTAAATCAAATTAACAAAAGGTTTATCATTTTATTGCTTTTTCATAAAACCAACTCTTTGTTTTATTTATTAGTTCAATAGTTTTCTTGCTTTCAATTTTATTAATCTCTCCTTTTATTGTAAAAGTTTCTAATTTGATATTTACAGGACAGATGGCTTTGACTCTATTCCATCAGTTTTGTTTTGTTTCTTCATTATTGTCATTATTAATTATTTCTATGATATGTTGTTTGAGCCACTCATTCTTTAAAATTAAGTTATTGTGTTTCCATTAATTATTAGGCTACCTTTCCACGACCTTTTGTTACAGGTGATCTAATAATGATGCATTTGATATTTCTGCCTTTCTGTATTTGATTGTGGGGTTTTTGTGCCCTAATACATAGTCAAATGTGGTGTGGGTGCCATGTACCACTAAGAAAAATATATACCTTTATATCTGCATTCAGTTTTCTCTATAGGTCTATCATATCTAATTTTTTAAAAATGCTCTTCACCTCCTTAACTTCCTTCTTGTTTATTTTGTGATTGGATTTATCTATTTATGAGAGAGCCAGGTTGTAGTACCCTACCAGCATAGTTTTGCTGTCTAAGTCTTTCTGTAACTCATTTGTTTCTCCTCTGAGAATTTGTATACTATACTACGTGTGTATACGTGTGTGTGTATATATATATATATATACATATTTATACATATATATGTATTGCATATGTAATATATTCAATATTGATAATATGTCATTGTCGGGGTGGATAGGTGGCACAGTGGATAGATCACTGGCCCTGGAGTCAAGAGGACCTGAGTTCAAATCCAACCTCAGACACTAAATAATTACCTAGCTGTGTGGCCTTGGGCAAGCCACTTAACCTCATTGCTTTGCAAAAAAAAACCTGAAAATATGTCATTGTCTATGTTGTATGATGTAGTTTCCTTAACCCCTTTTAATGAGATATAATTTTGCTTTTGCTTTTCATTTCAAATGAAAAAGATATTCCTTCTATGACATGAATATGAGAACAGGATTGCTACCCGGGCTTTTTTTTCATTTAAACTGAAGCAGAATATATTATGTTCTAGCCTTCTATCTTTTCTCTATATCTCTCTGCTTCATATGTATTTCTTGTAAACAACATATTGTAGGATTCTAGTTTTTAATACACTCTGCTATCTGCTCCCCTTTTATGAAAGAGTTCATCCTATTCATATTCACAGCTATAATTACACTTTATTACTTTCCTTCCTATCTCCTCTTTGTACTTTTCTTTCTCGTTTCACCCTCTCTCCTTTGTTTCTGAATAGCACCTCCCTCAATCTGCCCCATTCTATAAGTTCTCAACCCTTTTCTTTCCTCTTTCCGCCTTTACTTTTCCCTGCCTTTCTCAGTACCTCCTTCTCTTCCCCTCTTTTCCCCTTCTAGTGTTATGATAATAAGATTCAAACAGTTCTCATCCCCTCTCTTCTTTCCCCTCTACTGTAATAGGTACTTTGTGTCTCTTCAAATGATACAATTTACCCTATTCTGCCTTGCCTTTTCTCCTGTGTCATCACAATTCCTTTTTAATGTTTTTATTTTTTAAAATCATTCCATCAAATCCAATTTAAGTTCATACATACAGACTAAATATACTCCCTCTAATATAGTTACAGTTCTCAATATCTTCCTCCCATACCTGTTTAACATTTTTATATATCTCTTGAGTCTCTTGTTTGAACATCAAATTTTCTGTTTCAGTCTATTTTTTTTGTTCAGGAAAATATGAAAGTGACCTATTTCATTTAATGTCCATCTTTTCCCCTGAAAAAGTATGCTCAATAGCACAATAGTATTCCATCACAATTTTATACCACTACTTGTTCAGCATTCTCCAATCAATGGTCATCCACTTCAATTCTTTGCCACCATAAAAAGAAGAGCTATAATTGCTTTTGTACAAATAAATCCTTCTCCATTTATTTTATCTTTTTAGGGTACCATTTGGGCAATGTTCTAAATTGCTCTTCAAAATGATTGGATGAGTTCATAAAACTACACCTAAGTGCTTTATGGACCCTAGTTTTCCACATGCAATCCAATATTTGTCATTTTCCTTTTCTGTCATATAAATCTAATAACTGTGAGGTGGTTACATCAGAGTTATTTTAGTGTGCATTGCTCTAATAGTGATTTGAGTATATTTTTAATATGACTATAGCTAATTTTATTTCTTTGTAAAATGCTTGATTTTATTCTTTGACTATTTGTCAATTGAGGAATGATTTGTTTCACATGAATTTGACTCAATTCTCTTTTGTAATTCACTTGTTAATCCATTTATGGTTTCTCAATTTCTTTGTCTAAAAGGATTTTTAAAGTAATTTACTCCCTTCTTAGTTAATCTTGGTGATTTATATTTTTGTTAATATTTATAATTTTCTTAGATTTTCTGTTTTACTGATAATTAAGCAAGATAACTTTTAATAATTACTTTAATTTCATCTTTATTAACTGTGCATTCACTTTTTAATTTTTGATGTTGGTAATTTGCTCTTCTTTCTTTTTCTTAAAGAAAAATTGCTAATATTTTGACTCCTTTATTTTTTTCCATAAAACCATTTTCTAGTTTTACCCGATCAATGTTTTTTTTATTACATTTTATTCATCTTTTTTGATTTTCAAGATTTCCATTTTCGTGTTTAATTAAGATTTTTATATTTGTTCTTTTTCAACCTATTTGTACACAATAGCATCTACGTGCACTGAAGTCCAGTAGCAGTATAGTGAGGCCCCATTATAGGGGCAAATACAATTCTGATTAAGGAAGTTCAAGATCACCAAGGTTAGATGTTCAGCAGATCAAATGCTTTGTTCAACAACAGTGTAGTTGGGTAGATTAATTAGTCATTGTACTTCCAAATAAGATTACTCCGACTCAGAAAGAAAAAAGAACTACAAAACAACCAGACTAGGAGTGTAGGAAATATCTCAAGAAAGAATCTGAACTCTGACCTATAAACATACTATTCTTAAAACCTGACTCTACTGTTACAACTTTATCCTTTTAAATGTATGACCTTAAAATTAATAGGTTTTTTTCCAATGCAAGTTCAGTTCTAATAAATCAAGTTTACTTTAGTTGAAGAAATTTACCAACTAATTACCTAAAAGTATAAAAACCTTTCAAAACCTCATGAATTATAGGAAATTTCCCCATATCTCCCTTCCTAGGTTTTAACATCTTATATTACAACATGTGGTCATTTAAAGAATTGTATTTGATAATTTTCATTTACTCATATACAACTTCTATGGCTTTGAAATCCTTACATTATTATGTAACTATATTATGTGCAAAATATGATCCTGTTATGAGAAATGTATGCTACTTTTTATTTCTTAAATCTGTAAAAATAAATTTTTAATTCAGTATACATTCATGAATTTTATTTATAACCCCATCATTCTTAATGACTAGAGGATAATTAAATATAAAAATGGAAAAATTATATATCCTAGAATAATAACTTTAGCCTGGAATCATACCCCAGTATTTTATAAAAGTATTATCAGTGTAGAGAGTACTTTGCTTTTTATGGATTTAAATAAATTTCCAAAACATCAGAATGCACTCTGGAAGTAAAGAATTTTATTGATGCCCCTAAATTTAACTTAACAGTGTGTCAAGTAGTCATCCATATGTGAGCATATTTGATTTTTTAAAAAGAATTATTCATTTTATTTATAGAGCAATTTTGGTTAACTTTGCAAATAAGATATTTTTCATTATATTTATATACAGGATAATTATAGTTAGTCATATTTGATTTATTTTATTGTTTTTAATCAGGGTTTACTTACATCAGGACATCAGATTTTTTTTCTTCCTGGAAATAACTGAGAATTAAATTTATTTCTCTGTAATCTTATACAGAGTCATATTATATAATACTTTTCATCCATGTTTACCCAAATGTACTGATTCCTGAAAGTCAGTATAAAGAGAGCAAAGGACAATTACCAAGTCAGCTCCCAGTTTGCCAGAGGTGCCAGAGTTAATGAAATTACAGAACCAGTAATGAATTATTCTCCAGTAAAGCTTGTCTTAAAGATCTTTTGATATGCTTATAACCTATCTTTTAAATGTGTACCATAGACTTTTATGACTTGTCTGTGTGTGTGTGGTGGGGGGGGGGGGTTGCAGAAGAGGGAGATGGAGAAAAAAAAAGAATTTAAACAAAATTTTAAAGAAAACTTTTTAAACATATTTCTCATCTAACACCAGCTTTTTTCTTGCTTCCTAAAGCTGTGTATCCCAAAATTGATTGAATAAGACAGGAAACAGGGAAAATTACAGATAAAGGCATGTAGAATATTTGAGATAGAGATTAAAAAGAAACCTCTCACTAGAAACTTGGTGTTTCAGTTCCTGTCAATATAGTACCTAGATATTAGTTGAGTCACATACCATTAGTTTCACTATTTCCTCTTCCTCACTATACTGAAATTTAAAGTAGAAGAATTTTGACCATCATTCTCTCCCTTCAGAAACCCTACACTCCCTCAATTTACCTTCTCCCAGTCCCCTGAGAATATATTTTTTTCTCCCAGAAATCAATACGAATCAACTGCAAATGAGAACTGCTAGGAGTCTTTTAATCTCCAATGCACAATTCCCACCAATCTACCCAGAGGTATTAATTACAAGATGAATCATGGTTTCTTGCAAAATAAACCATGATAGGGTTGAAAATACCTTATGTTGAAAAAGTATATCTTTCCTTCAAATCAGAAAAGCTTTTACCATTGAATTTATTTTGGGCATCTTACTTTCTAGAATCTTCTCCCTTTGCAGTGGGCTCTTGTAACTGATTATGCTTTCAGCCAGATATAGCAACACAGAATATTCAGGTTTTTCAACCACTTATTAGTTTTACATTGTAGACAGTGGCACCCATTCATTACATTCAGCTCATGTTGATTGGAGGTTTTCATTTTGTGTTTATTCAGATGCCTATCACTGGTAAAAAAAAGTGTCTTTTTTTATAAAATGAAGACATAGTTTGTCTGGAAATCTGCAAAGTAATTGTTTATCACTGATAATGAGGTCATTAAATTCAACTCTTTTTGAATAAAAATAAGTATTGGCAATTTAAATGAGTGCTTGTACCAAGTAGCAGTATACTTTATTATAACCATATCAGAGTGTGGCCTGGATTTTGAAGAGTAAATAATTAAAACTTTAAGTACTGGAGAATTATACTTTTCTATTTTACCTTTCACACATTTGTGAATTCTTGCTATTTCACAATGATCCAATTCCTGCAATTACTTGGGCAAATTTCCATTATGTGACCAGTTTTAATATCTGGGTTTTTTCTTCATCATACTTGCATGCCCCAAATCTCTTTAATTTATACTTGACTACATTTCTCTGATCATCTAATTGCTAAAAAGGCAAAAATCACTCAAGTACAGTGACTAATACAGGAGGCTATAAACTTCATTGTAACTTTAGACAAGTTCCTTGATGTTTCTGAATTCAGTTTCCTCATCTATGAAATGAAAAGATTGAATTAGATCAGAGGTTCATAGGCTGAGCTTTTAAAAATTAAAATTATCTCAATATGATTTCTTTCATTTGAAACAAATTTAAATTTGCATTTAAAATATTCTGAATAAAACCATCACTTTTTGCAAATTATATGATGCTATTCATAATTATATATGTATAACCTATATCTGATTGCTTATCATCTCGGAAGGGGGAGGGAATAGAAGAGTTAGTATAGAATTTTGAACTCAAAACTTTAAATAAAATGTTAAAATATGCAACAGAAAAAAAAAGAAAATATGGTCACCAAATCTGTAAATGAATAACAGAATTGGAAAGAAATGGCCTAATATAATAAAAAACATCACACAGTTTGAAATCAAATAAAGAGGAGCTAGTGTCAAAACACAAGTAGTTGTGCTTTATAATAAAAATTTTTATAAAGGGGTGGAGTGGGGGAAAGAAGCAGGTCAGAAAAAAACTATTCATATTTATTAATTCAGTGTTCCTGGACAGATAACTCCATGCATCAAGTATCCTCATCTATAAAATCAAGGATTAGTAACAACAGCATGATATATTTGGAACTGGCCAATATGGGTGCTTGTTTAGCATATGCATATTTAGTCTAAGGGCTTTACCCTCTCCAATTTGGAAATGGGGTGGAAAAGAAAGAAGACAAAAATATTAATTGTTAAAAATAATACTAAAGAGGCATTTTAAAGAAGGAAAGGTCATCTTAAATGGATTGATGCAGAATGAAGCAAGTAGAATTAGTATAAATATACTGGTTCTGCGTGCTTCTTTCTGTATATATACACACACACAGCCATGCACACACAATGACTACAATAATATATAATAATGAATAAACTTAACTCTGGAGAAGATATGAGAAAATGCAACCTCCCTTTGTAAAGATAATATGCTACAAGTATGGGATATATTGCACATGCAGTCAGTCACAGTTGATATATTGACTAGTTTTACTGAATTGCTTTAAAAAAAACTCTAGAAATCTTTTAAAGAGACAGAGAAGGTGCAGGAAAAGAATAATTTTTTGAAAAGGAATATGATGTAAAAACTACAACTATATAACTATAAAAACTATCACTATATAACTATAAAAAAATTAAAATTAAACAATAAAAAATTATGTAAAGGGTGCCTAAGATTCACATGATTTCTAGTATAAATAAATGTGAAGAATTCCTATACTAATTAATATTGAATGTCATTCCCAGTATCAAACCCTAATATCCTTTTATTTTGAGATGTTGTGATTCAGGCAGAGACAACCAACCTTGAAGTATTTAAAAGTGCATCTCACTGTATTGCCTGGCATAGTGCATGGCTAAGACAATATAATTTATTCTCTTTCCTAGCTCAAGTTTCTTAGAAAACCTAAAAGTTTTCTTTGACCCCTCCAGAGATCCATTTATCTATTTTATCTTAAGTATATCCCTATCTCCCTCTACCCCTTAACTTTGACTTTAATATGCCTTCCTTCATTCATTCTTTCCTTATCTTTGTCATCTTTTTCTTCTTTTTTCTTCTCCTTCTCCTTTTCCTTCTTGTTCTTGTTCTTTTTCTTCTTCCACTTCTTTAGGTTCATCTTCTTTTTCTCCTCCTCCTGTACCTTTCTTTTTCTTCACCTTCCTCCTCCTTTCCCAGTCCCTTCACTATCCTTTATTTGCCCTGTTTCTCTATGATCACTTCTTCCATCATTTGTTATTTTTCCCTCTGTCAACTATGCTGTCAAATGTTTTGTGCTAATAGATTTGCATTAGTGATTACTATAATTTTCAGATGATATGGATAATATAGAT
Source organism: Macrotis lagotis (assembly GCF_037893015.1). Lineage (NCBI taxonomy): Eukaryota > Metazoa > Chordata > Mammalia > Peramelemorphia > Peramelidae > Macrotis > Macrotis lagotis. The sequence goes on from NC_133658.1 coordinate 524,384,299, forward strand.
GCAAATAATGAAAAGATGATAAAATCAAAATTCAAAATAACTTATTACCAAAAGTTCCATAGTACCCTTTATTTATTCAGATAGTTCAATTTCCTTTGGATGTGAGCTGAGAACAAAATCCATAGCTAGAATAATTTATAAATTTAGTTGTCCAATAGAGGGAACAGCCAAAAAAGGGGGCTCTCTCTGTTTTTAAGTTTTATACTTACAGAAGATTCAAACAAAGGAACATCAAAACACTAGTTTACTGGACAACATGGAGGCAGTTACCAGATAAGAAACATGGTTTACTTCAACATTTGGATTCTTTTGGATCCAAAACAATCCATGTACTGAGGTAAGCATGAACAAATCTTACATCTAAACAACAGTTCTCGTTCCTCGTATACATAGAACTAGGTTCAAATGGTGCCATACAGTTTCCCCACAAAGATACTCTTGCTGTGATGATGTTAAGATTAGCTAATCAGATTTTTAAGTTAAAGCTTAAGTGAGAACTGCTTGCAATATAGTTTTGATTTCCTAACAATTACAGTTATCTGAAAATGAAATGAACTTTCATTAAAGATAGTGATTTTCATTTCATAAAAGGCAGTCAAGCAAAGAATGAAAGACTATTAATTAGGTATAAGTTAGAAATTCTGCAGGCTTTAAGTGGTATTGGATCAGTTGACCTTTGAGTTTCCTTCCACTTCTGGAATACTCCAATTTTAAATTAAAGAATTGAAATAGAGTTTGCATCTAAGCCCTTCTAATCCAACTAAACTTATCTCAAAAATCACCCAAATCATACTTGAAGAACTCTGAGGGAGTGAGGAGGGGAAGACTTGTTATATCCTAAATTAACACAGTCAAATTCTACGCAATTTCTTTATATCAAACTGACAATAGCTAAAAAAGTAGCAGATTTGTGGATTCCTGGATAGATGTGACTTTTTTTAAATGATGTGAGACTGAGACTTTTGCTTTGAGGTGGCTTGGATTCTCACCTAGTTGAGGGCCTTTGCCTAATTCATACCCCTAAAGAAGATCTTAATTCTGATCAAAGCTAGGGAGAAAAAAAATTACCATCTTGTACTCTTTGCTGACATATCTACTTTGATTTTTTTCTATATTTTAAAAAGCAATAATTTCTGATTTTATAGAACTCCCAATATGATACCCAGATTGATTATAACCACCATGTTATTTATGTTCATACTAAATTTTGAACAAGAAAACTTAAAAGGAAAGAGCCAATAAATGACGAAGTTAAATCCTCAGAGAAGTAGAGAACTGATGCTTTTCTGAATTTTATTGAGTTTGAAAGAAAAGATTTTTCTCCAGATTTAATTAGGCATTTGATCCAATTGGAATTTATCTTTTTTAGAATTCAATTTTCCTTTTTAATAAGTTTAATCAGCTCCTCAGTGACAGATCAGCTAAAACTAAGTAACTCTGAGCTATTTTCATTACATATATATACAGAGAGAGAGAGAGAGAGAGAGAGAGAGAGAGAGAGAGAGTTGATTCAATAGACATATTGTGGCAACTAGATGCACTCCTCTTCATGAGTTCAAATCCAGCTTCAGACACCTACTATGAATATGTCTCATTTATCCTTATTGTCTCAGTTTTCTCATTATAAAATAAACTGGAGAAAGAAATGGCAAAACACTCCAGTGTCTTTTCCAAGAAAACCCTAAAAATGGTTCATGAAAAATGGGACATAACTGAAACAGTTGAACAATCACAACAGTATAAGGATTGGTAAAAGCAAGATTTAGTCTTTTCATTTGAAATTGCTCTCTCCATAATAGGAGGCTGAATGGAGGCATTAACTAAAAGAAAGTCATGCCCCTGAAGTAAATTAAAGGAGATATTAGTAATTATTCCTATTATGGGACTATCATCTATGGTATTAACCTCGCTTGACAGCACCATGTCATAGTCTAAAAACTATGAAGGTTGTCAGGTGAAAAAAATTAAAATATAAGATTATTAATTTTGCAAATTATATTTGTAAGAATGCTTAAACATGTATTCTGTCTCATTTCAAAGGACAGATCTAGGTCAAATGACTAGAAGCTATAAGGAGATTTCTGACTCCAATTTAGTTAAAGGGAAAACTTCCCCACAAAACTTGACTTGAGTGGAACTGTCTTCTTCACTAAACAGTGATTTCACTATTAGTCAATTAACATACTTCCTAGGTTTCTAGAAAATATCCTGTGGGTACAAAATAAAACTTGAAACATTATCTGACTTCAAGTAATGTATTCTATATGAGAACAAATAAACTTTTTAGGTAAACATTAAAAATAAATTAATGAAAACAAGTTAATTTAGTAAGTGAGACAGATAGTAGCTGGAAAAATGCTTCTTGTAGAATGCGGCACTTGAATTGAGCTTTAAAGGGAACTAATGGTTCTAAGACACAAAGGCAAAGAGAGAGTGGGTTCCAGACATTTAGGAAATTCTATGCAGAGGCATACAGATAATAGATTCTGTGTGAGAATCAGCAATATGGACAGTTTGGCTGAAACTTGGATTTCTTCTAGTTGAGTGAATAAAGGGGAATAATGTGTGATTAAAGTAGAAAGAATAGAAAGTTGTTTGTTGCCAATTTGTGAAGGGATTTATTGCCAAGCAAGAATTTAAATTTAGCCATAGAGTAATAGGAATCCACTGGTGTTCATTTAGCAGGAGAGTGAAATACTCAGGTTTACACTTTAGGAAGATTGCTCTACAGGTCTATAGCATCTGGCCAGAAGTGGAAAAAAAGTGAGGCAGGTAAACCAATCAAGATTCTACTAAAATATTCAAAATGGGAGACAATAAGGACCTGAATTAAGGTGTCATTCATGTATGTAGAGAGAAAAAAGAATGCATATGAGAGCAATCTTGGTGGTAGATTAGGCATGATGTGGCAACTGATTGGATATTTGAAGGGGAGAAAAAGTGAGTAGTCAAGAATGATTGTGAGGTTTGGAAACTGGAATAGATAGATGGTTCTGTAGACTCAGTTACTAAACTTACAGATCTTCCTCCAATTTATGAACAGCATTACTGACCTTATTGTAGCAGAACTTTGTCATTAACCTCTCAAAGGTACTATTTCCTCATCTTTAAAATACTAGAGGGATAATTTTGCTACTTATTTCATAGGGTTGCTGTGAAAATCAAAATATACAATAATACAAGTCTTATGTAATTATAAAATGATTTATAAATGTAAGATTTAAGTATTAGTAATAGTAATTATAATAAGAAAGTCTTCTGGAGTATTGGAATAAGGGGTTGCTAGTAGATGGAAAATTGTGGTCCTTTATATTTCTAAGATCTCTATGAATGAAAGTGATAATAAATGCACAATTTACTCTATTTTTCTAGAGCAACAATATGAGACAGTTTGGCTCAAGAAGCACTCACATCAGACACTTGTGCTCTCCTAAGGCAAGCTGGACCTGTTCATTTAAGTTAGACAGTTTGGCCCTATGATCCCACATCCAATTTGCATGGTTGATTGAGAATGAAGTGACAGAATTGCTCCCTACACAAAATCAGAATGATGCAGAACAGATGGTAGGTTAAGGGTATGGAGCATGCAACTCCTGTGAATTATATCCAGCCCAGATACCAAACTCATCCTGGGTGAAATTCAAGGTGTTGACTTGGATGATTTCCCTTTTTGTAACAGTTTCATCCAAAACAACTGTGATCTTGGCATCTTTTTGCTCAAAAGTTGCCCAGGACCAGAATAAGAGGGTTTCCTAGACTAGAACAAAAGCTTATTAAAAGGTTAACAACTTGAAAATGTTTTTCAGAATTTCCAGGTGCTGTATTATAATCTGATACTATAAATAACAAAACACTCTCAACCATCAATCAGTAAACATTTATTAAGCCCCTGTTCTGTGTCAGATATTGTACAAATTGCTTATGTATACAAAGGCAAAAAGCCACTCCTGTCTTCAAGGAGCTCATAATTTAATGATTACAATCTTGCCCCACAGCTATCACCTTTATACTGTGGATATCTGCTGGTTGTGGTCCAGAATTAGTTTAACATATATTCTAAACCTCAGCTCAAAAAACCATGTCTTAAAATTTAAAACATAAAGTATAGTTATAGCTTTGAATGTTCCAGCCTATATTTGGGTACATTGATATAGTGCTGGTCATATTCCATGTGTGATGTGAAAACTCAATTAAGCATAAGGTGGGGCAGCACAAGAGGTGGAACACCAATGTCCTTCACTTTCTCTCTTTCTTCCCCACCCCCCCATCCACAAAAGAACTTCATGAGCAACAGTCTGAGTATTTGAAATCCTGCCAGGAGACATCTACTTAAAAAGCTCCACTGGCTCAAGTCCAAGTCTATCTTTCAGCTGGTGGTATGACATGACTTCGTAATGATGCTGCATTTATTTGTAATATCACTGCAGTACTTGTGAACCCACAGCCCAGTGGTGTCCTGCCAGTAGGCAAAAGCTGGGATGTTAGCTGGCTCTTTTCCAGTAGGAAGATTCTTAAGTCTAAAGTGTTCCTACTGGAAGAATCCACCAGGAAAAGTATCTAATTTTCTCTTTACTCCTTCTCATGATGTTTAGCACTGTGTTTAATAACAACAGTACTTGAAAACCTTGGGGCAGATGTGAGGGAGTTCTGGCTATGATATCTGTCACTGAATTGATTGCTAGGGTTGACTTGGCTGAGCTGCCTGGCTCACTTGGTTGTCCCTCTTCTTCTTTGTTCCATGTATTTATTTCCCAAAAATATGTGCTCTATTTGAATGAGATACAAATCAATATTTCAAAAGATTAATATGAATGCTCCTTCAATTAATACCAATAATTACCAATCATCACTATTAGCTAAAACAGAAATCAGACATCATCTGATCTATGCCCCTCATTTTACAAAAGAAGAAACTGAGGGCTAATGTGGTTAAATAATTTTTTTTCCTAAAATTACATAGTAATGGAATAAGGATTCTAATTCAGGTCTTGTAACACCTAGTTTATTCTTTCCAACAGCGTCTGTGAATTACTTTAATCCTTCAATCCCTTCACTCAAATTATTGTCCTAAGAAATGTAGACTTCTTAATTTTTTCTATTTATATCTTCACATTATTTTCATTCTGAACTTAGTAAATAGTGACCCAAATGATTAAAATTTCCATATACAGAAAACAGCAAGTTGTGATATAATAGTATTATATATGAACCTGCAAATCTCTATTATCTAATAGCTTGCTTTAAAATATATAAGTGTAACATTATTTTAGCAACTTTTCTACTCATCTCTAATTTCTTCTGAATTTCATTTTATTCTCTATTTTGTTGTGCTTCCGAACTTAATTAGATCAATGCTCTTATGACAAATAGCTTGTTGTCAAGGTTACACTTTAAATCTTTAGAGTTTTATAGGACTGTAGAATTTGTGCTTCATTGGCACAGCTTTCAGGTTTGGATAGCTTCAGTAGTGTATGTTCAAATGGAGTTCTTCAATTCAGTAAGCTTTCTACCAAGCCTAATATGAATACAAAACAATTCTACTCCTCTGCAAAACTGTATTGGCATTTGTGAACTCTGATCATCTGGTTTGCCCCTCTAACTTTCATCTGCAAGTCTCTAATTATTAATCAAAGCAAGTCATTTGTAGTAACTAATTTCAGACCCATTTTGAGTTGGATATGCTGGATTCATTGAAATATAGTTTGATATAAAACAGATTTTTGAAATTTTATCCTTTATTTTCTTAATTAATGAACTATGGGCAAATCATTTAACTTCTTTTATTGCTGCATCTTCTCATTTGCAAAAAAGAGGATAATAACTATGTCATGGGATTATTTTGAGGGTAAAATGTAATGTGATTATAATGCTTGTATGTTTTAAACTACTCCATAAATGTCAGGTTTTTTATTACTCCTTAGGCATATCCTACTAGTCACATTTCAGGGAAAATGAAGAGGATGGCCTGAAGACCTTAACTTTTTCAACTCTAGGACTTACGCCATGAATTCTTGATCTCCTTCTTGACTCATACTTCATGACTTAGTCTATCAAACAAATTACAACCATGTTTTCTCTTAGTTCCCCAATCATCTTTTTAACAATCCAAATATTTCATGGCATCTACTACCCTACTCCTTTTCCAGTTCTGAAACCATAACTAAACCAAACCATAACCAAAGCTTTTTAAAAGTATGTAACAATCAATTCCTCTATGAATCCATTGCCTATTTCTATGATTTTCAGAAGGAAAACATCCTTCCTAGGCACCACTCCTATATGAAAACAATCTTCCTTGTTAGAATGTAAACTCTTTTTAAACAAGGATTTTCTGATTAATAGTTTTATTCTTTTTTTATCAACTTCTCCTTCTCATCTCTTTATTCCCATTGGGTTTCAGTTGGGAATGGTTAAGGCTTTAACCTGCTATTTGTTTTTCAATTAATTCTGTGGACTAAAGTAAGCATAGATAAAATAAATGATTTTAAGAGAATAAAAATAGTAAGATGTAACTAATAATAGTATTAGAAATTCAAGTTGTACTGTTAGTATTGGTGGTGGTAGTATAATTACTAAAATAAACAAGTATTTATCAAGTGCATATTAATTGCCAGGAATTATGCTAGAGATTTGGGAAACAAAAGCAAAACTCCCTATTCTCAAGCAGCTTCATTCTTATAAGGAACATAATAAATACATAAATATCTATATATTGTTTCTATTTCTACTTGCACATCTGTCCTGCAAGATATTCCTCTTTAGATGTGCAAGGTCTAAAGACTGCCTGAAGTTTCCACTTCAGCACTTTACCTAGGCTTTCTCTAAGCACTTTCCCTATAATTAAAGATATAAGAACTCAATAGCTTGGAGAAAAGCAATGTGATTAAGCTAATTTCCAGAAATCTATGAATTAAATTATCTAGATATGTGAATTTTTAAAACAGAAAGTTTCTGAAGCTTAATGAGTGGCTGGTACAATTTCAGGCACCATGGATAAACCTAGTTTGAAATTAAGGGCCTCTCAATCAAAGCATTGTCCAACTGCTCAATCCACAAGGGATCCCACAACTGTCAGAAATATGGTACTTAGTATAGTGATTGTATGTCTTCTTTTATACTTCACCAACAGCTGTTTTAAATACAGAATCAATTCGTGAATGTCACCTCCAGAAGCATGGAAAAGGATGCAATCTGTATCTACAGGCAGCCTCTCACTGATGAAATCATGGGTTCTTAAGGATGAAATTGATGCTACAGTATCAAGATATAATGGTAGTATCCCTTGTACGTGTTCAGATAATACTAAGTACTTGAAAATTCATTTTCCTTGAAAAAAATATATTCTTCTGCCTTGAGGCTTTAATGAGCATGACATTTTGTTAGTGATCCCATACAAAATGAGAAGAAAATAAGACTTATTTTATTTTATTTTTTTAGGTTTTTGCTAGGCAATGGGGTTAAGTGGCTTGCCCAAGGCCACACAGCTAGGTAATTATTAAGTGTCTGAGACTAGATTTGAACCCAGGTACGCCTGACTCCAGGGCCGGTGCTTTATCCAATGTGCCACCCATCAGCCCCCAAGACTGTTATTTTAAATGAACAATCATTATACAAGGAAAAAATAAGTCCTTTACCTCAAAAATATCTAGCAAACTTCAAGTGGAATTCTATACATTTGAGTTTATTTCTTTATGCCATTTGTCTTCTAGTTAGACTGCTGGAAGAAAATTGTCTACTGGGACATTTAGACCAAGATGGTGAAATGAGATAATGGAAGGCACAGGCTCCTCAAATAACCCAAAGAAATAATATTGAAAACACTGAAGCGAAACTGTATGAATTTGCAGAAAGGCTCTTAATGTTCTAAAAATTGGTATTCTCATGATTTAAGTACTCTTTTCAATTATAGCTATTGTTGTTTCTTCATGCCATTGTGGTCTGTAATATAATTCCCTATATAATGAATTTGCTAAAGAAAACTTACTGAATGTTTAAGAAGCTAATTTAATCTCAATAACCCAGGTCTAACCAGAATTGAAATGACAAGAAAGAAAGCACCCTGGAAAATATTTTACCATTAGAAATTTTTCAAAGTTGCAAAATTCACAAATGCAAGACAAAAATTTTTATGATCATGTTACAAAAATTAAAAATGAGCAAAGACAAAATAAGAAGACAATTACATACTTGCTCGTTTCCTTATTTCCTACTGAAAGTCTAATCTGAAAATCTGATTTTCCATTATTAAAAAAGCACCTTTTCCAAGTCAATTGTAAGACTCATGTGAATTTTTATACATTTTAGCACAGTTTGAGGATTGAATCTTTTAGTCACTCCTTCCATTCCTTGGGAAAACTATATTTATCCCAGAGAAATAAGAATTACATTAAGGAAATATCCTTAAGAGAATGCTTTTTTCCTAGCTCCAGGGCAAAAATAGTTTTTCAGAGGGAATTCTAAATAATTTACAATTTTCAGAACCAGGAATTCTGTTGAAATGGGTATCCCTACCCCAGGAGGAATTGGATGGTGAGAAGGGGGGTGGGCAGTTCAACTTTCAGCTCAGTCTTCCACAAAAAAAGTCCCTCAATGAAAATTCTATACTACTACTATGGAAAGTTTTTCTTAAACCTTGTTTGGTGATTTGAGTCCTATCTTGATATACTTGGTTTTACCAAAAACTGTGATGAATGAAATCTGTTTCCAAGCATATTGATTTATCAAGCAATGAATGCAGATGGCATGGCAAATTGGCCATTGGATCCATATAGGAGGAGAAAGATTTGATTACTTTAAAAACAAAGAATTAGATGGGGTAACAGATTACAGCATTTAATTTCTTTTTTCAATTAATATTTTATTTTATTTTTTCCAATTACATGTTATAAAAATTTTTCAACATTTATCCACACACAAACGCATATTTTTGTTTCATAATTTCCTTCCACCTTCCCTTCCCACCATCCCTCCTCAGTACCTACTAGTCAAGTGAATCTTGTACTTAGACATTTGTGTTTAATATATTTACAACTTAGTTGTTTTTGATATGAGGAAGTAGAATTATTGGGAAAAAGAAAGAAAAACATGACATAGGAAAGAAATATGTAAGTGAAATATTTTTTAAAGAGTAAATGTAGTGTTTGTTCAGATTCTTTGGGTTTTTTGGTTTTGTTTTGTTTTGTTTTTCTCTCTCTCTGCTGAGGATAGCATTGTGCATAGCTAGTCTCCTAAGATTAAGACTGTCCTAGCTCTTTGAAATGCTGAAAGGAGTTGCATCCATCAAGGTTGATCAAATTACCGTGTTCTTATTAATGTGTACAAAGTTCTCCCTTCACTCAGCATCAGTTCTTGTAATTCATTCTATGCTTCTCTAGAATTTAACCATTCAGAATTTTTATAGAATAATAATATTCCATAATATTCATATACTATAAAAGTATTCCTTCAATTTCCAGTTCTTTGCTTCTATAAAAAGAGCTGTTATGAATATTTTGTGATATGTGGAATTTTCCCCATTTTTTATGATCTCTTTTTGGATAAAGACCTAGAATTGTAATTGCTAAGTCAAAGGATATGGTAAGTTTTATTGCTCTTTGGGCATAGCTTCACATTGCTCTCCAGAATGTCTGGATCAGTTTACAACTCCACCAATAATGCATTAAATGACCTAATCCTCCCACAACCTCTACAACAATGATCATTTTTCCTTTTTGTCATCTTAGCCAATCAGATAGGTGTGAGGTAGAATCTCATAGTTATTTTAATTTGTATTTCTCTAATCAGTACTGATTTGGAATATTTTTATATAATTTTATCTATCTATCTATCTATATATCTATATCTATATATCTATATCTATATATCTATATCTATATCTATATATATAGATATATATATAGCTTTAATTTCTTCATTTGAAAACTGTCTTTATATCTTTTGACTATTTTTCAATTGGGGAATGACTTGCTACATTAAAATCTGAAAAAATTTTCTTTATATTTTAGAAATGACACTTTTATCACAAACCCCATCTGTGAAAATTGTTTCCCAGCTTCCTATTTTCCTTTAATTTTGGAAGCATTGCTTTTATTAGTATGAAACCTTTTTAATTGAATTTACTGAAAAATCATCCATTTTGCAATATATAATGTACTTTATTTCTTGTTTGGTCATAATTTCTACCCTTCCCATAGATTTGACAGAGTATTTCTTGGTCTGTTAATTGGTCCATGGCAGAGTTAAAATAACAAAAATGATAATTCTGCATGATTAAATGACTTTTTGAGCTCTAAACCAATCAAAGAACAAAACAATTTATAAAGAAAAATAGTAATAAAATTCAACAGGAGGAACAAATGATCAATAATATCAAGTGAATTAATGGGAAAAATACAAAGGAAAGTGACCTAGCTATACAATATCTAAAATTTTATTATTTAGCAGCAGTCATCAGAACTGTCAATGGCTAAGAAATGAAGTGGTGAATGAAGAAGTAGAATAGATTAGGACCAAAGAAACAGTTGCAAATTATCTTAGTAGTCTACTCTTTGATAAACTCAAAGATTTAGTTTCTGGACTTAGAATTAACTCACTATTTATTAAAATCTCCTGGGAAAATGGAAAATAATAAGGCAGAAACTAGATATAGACCAACATCTCATACCCTATACTAAGATAAGGTCAAAATGATTAGAGGATTTAGACCAAAAAAAAGGGTGATACCATAAGCCAATTAGGAGAAGACAGAATAGTCTCTCTGTCAGATCTATGGAGAGGCGAGAAGTTTATAACCAAACAAGAAATAGAGAACACTATAAACTGCAAAATGAATAATTTTGACTATATTAAATTAAATGTTTTTTTTTGTAAAAACCAATGCAACTAACATTAGAAGTAATGCAGAAAGCTGGGAAACAATTTTCATAGGTAGTGTGCCTGATAATGGACTCATTTCTAAAATACATGGACAACTGAGTCAAATTCATGAGAATATAAGTTATTCTCTAATTGATGAGTGAACAAAGGATAAGAACAGACAGTTTTCAGATGAAGAAATCAAAGAAATTAAAATCATATGAAAAATCATTTTTGACTAAAGAAATACAAGTTAAATCATCTCTGATGCACCTCCTCATACCTGTCAGATTGACTAAAATAACAAAAAAATGAAATAATCAATGATACTTAGGATGTGTGAAAACTGGGACACTAATACATGGTTGGTGGAATTGTGAGCTGATCCAACCATTCTGGAGAGCAATTTGAAACTATGCTCAAAAGAGAATAAAACTGTGCATACCCTTTGATCCAGAAATACCACTAAATCTGTACAGAGATCATTAAAAAAAGGGGAAAAGACCTACATGTACAAAAATATTCATAGAAACTCTTTTTGGTGTCATAAAGAATTAGAAACTGAGGAGGTAACCATCAATAGAAGATTGACTAAAGAAGTTATGTTATATGAATGCTTTGTAGTACCATAACTCTGTAAGAAATCAGGAGTGACCACACTTTTCAAAAGTGTGGAAAAACTTGCATGAATTAATGCAAAGTGAAGTAAGCAGAACCAGGAAATCATTATACACAATAACAGCAGCTTTATGAAATGATCAACTATGATGGATGCAGCTCCTATCAGAAATTCAGTGATCAAGGACATTCCTTAGGAACAATACCATCCACATCTAGAAAAAGCAAAACAAAACAACAAAAACACTATGGAGTTTGAAAGCGGAGAAAAGCATGGTAATCTTACTTTTCAATTTTTTTATGCTTTTTCTTTCTCATGGTTTTTTATTTCTAATTCCTTTTTCACAATAAGACTAATATGAAAATATATTTAACAAAAGATTGTGCATGTACAACCTGTATCAGATTGTTTGTTTCCTTGGAGTGGGAGGAGGGAAGGGAGGGTGGTAGAAAAATGAAGAACTCAAAAATTTTAAAAAGAATTAATGTTGAAAACTATTTTTGCATGTAATTGGGAAAAAATGAAATATATAAAAATATAACCATGACAGATGAATGGAGGATGTTTTGAAGTGGAAAAATATAAGGCAATGTTACAAATTAAAAGACTAGTGCAACAATTGAGAAGAGAAGTATTGAGAGCCAGTATTATGATGGCAGCTATGTGAGTCAAGAAAAGGAAGAATATATGAAATATGTTGTTTGGGTAGAAACTTTAAACTCCTGGTACTGAGAGGCCTTTCTCAGTAGAGGTATAATACACCATAGTTATCACTGTTTCTGGAGATGACTGCTTAACTGACGTCCAAAAATTTGTGTCTTTCTTGAGCCTAAAACTGGTAGTTTTCTATCCTATGAGGTCACATTCCCTAAAGCTTCCTTTCCTTCAGTGATTACTTTTTAATATATGTTTGCCATCAATGTGTCTTTCTACTGATTCAAAGTCCCCATTGACTTTTGCCACCTCTACTGGAGGGATACTGTCATTTCTCTCTCACAAGCTCTCTGAGACCTTTTGGAACACTAAATTTTACTTGGTTCTTCGATCTTGGATCTGTGTTTGATGAAGATCAGGGAAAAAATCCATAAGCCAGGACAGACATTCATAACCTTCATGACCAAGAGAGTCAAAGGGTCAGTTGCTCATCCCCTACCCAGGTTTCAAGAGAAAGGTCAAACATGTCCTATCTCTTTTGCTATTGGGAAGGAAAGAGAAAGGCAGATGAATGAATTGCCTCATTTCTATAACTGAGTTTTGGATCAATAGCCAGTTTAAAGAACTCTTCTCATTTCACAGGGCAAGCTTATTAGTTATGCACGATGAAATGTAGGCTCCCCAACCCTTGAGTTTCAGTGCAGTTAAATTGAATTGGGAAGGAAATATCTAAGCATTCTCTCAGGAATAATCCCTATATGTGAGTTTTCCCACAAAACACATTTATAATATATTCTTAAGTATTCTATAAACAGTTTAATGCACCTTTAAAATATCTTATTGACCATCAAGGCCATCTGGAGAAAGATTCTATTTTTGTCCGACTATTTGCTCTTACCTCACAACTCTGCCCTTTAGAAGTTAATATGCGCTTGATCTTTCTGTGATTGAATGAACCAACTGGCCATTACAAATAGCAAATCACAGCTAGAGGGTTGGATTCCTGGGACTTGATGTCTCCTAAATTTGACATGGAAGTATGTGCTAAGAATACTGAACTTATTTCTAATCGTAATTAAAAAAATCTATGCACTGTTTACATATGCTGGTAGAGTTAATTAGATAGCACTTGGCAGGGACTAAAAGTTCCATTCTTTGGATGACCCTGAGCAAATTATTTAACTTTAGACCTTGTTTTCATTTGTATGCCTGTCTTTTTGATACTTAAGTAGGATACCTTGAATAATAAATTAAAGCCTATGGTGAATGTGACTTTGGGGAGAGAGTTTGAAGAGCACAGCTTGCCAAATGATGTATTGAGGACAAGAGTATCAGGGGTCAGAAACTGGGTTCAAATCATGTCCATGAAAGAATCTCTACTTTTCTGAACTCATTTTTCCTCCTATAAAATGAAGTGGTTGGGCTAGATGATCTCAAATATCCCTCCTAATTCAAAATTTACAGGATCTGAAGTATCCTTCAGAAATAAAACTACAGCAGAGTCGATGAATCCAAAGAGAACTGACTACTCCTTTATTGAACAGTTTTCATCCTCATATGGGGCAGGTTCTGGCTTATTACTGAGATCACATGTTCTCCTCAAGGTCAGAGAAAGGATAAAACAACAAAATTGCTGCCTATCCTATACCTAAGAGGAGAGTTTACTTCCCATTTCTGCACACAATCTCACTGGCTACATCAACCTCCTTGTCTCTTGCTTCTGTAAGAGCAGGGGAGTTTTGCATTGGAGACAACATCAATGAAGAATTCTGATTTTTTTTCATCAGAGGCATCAGGTTTATTTGGTTTACAAGCTTCTCCATACTTGGTACTTGCTTAAATCTTAGGACTTTTAAATTTATACCTTCTCCCTCTCTAATCCTAGTTATTTAGCAGTAGTCATTCCCGATGAAAATTCTTTTCCCCGCTACCTCTTACTTGTTTAAACAGAAGCTTGATGATTAAAAAACAAGTAAAATAACAACTATTGCACCAAGAATAGGATCATAGATTTAAAAGTGATCAAGGCCTTACATGTCATTTATCCAGCTAGGTGATACAATGGCTAAAGTAACAAACTAATTAGGAAAACCTGGTTTCAAATCAGGCCTCAGGATTAACAATCTGCATAATCATGGACAAGCCACTTGACCTCTTTCCACCTTAGTATAGTGCCTACCTTCCAGGGTTGTTGGAAGATCAGAGTTAATGAGTATTAAACTCCAAGCCCAGTGCCTGACTCATAGCAAACACTATATAAATGTTGACCATTGTTAATTTAGTCATAGAATCATAGATATAAAACTGGAAATGATATACAGGTTAACCAGTCCAGATGTGTCAAACATACTGTATTTCCCCATGTATGAGACAATCCTATGTATAAGAAGCATATTAATTTTGGAGTCTGAAATTTGAAAAAAAATGTATTACATAAAATTATTGTACTCAAGTTTTATTCATCATGAAATTCAAGGACCCTATGACTGTAGCTTCCAGGCATCTTTTGGACAAGTCTGATGATAGAAGCATGCTTAGTCTATTCCATTTCATGAACCCATAGCAACAATTGTGTTCTCCTTTGAAATCAGACACTTCTTTTTCATCAGCAATTCTTCTGGCCTCCTTGAACCATCTTTGTGGACACAGGAATTCCAATGGTCCTTTTTCTCTTCAATCCATCTCTTCAGTTCCCTCTCTAATTCAGGTCATTTGACTGACTTGCCTCTCATGGTCTTCTTCAGCCATGGTGTTTTCAGTGGGGTTTCTTCTTCCAGTAGCAAGTTTTGGATTGTTTTCTCAGTTGGAGGAGGGTCAAAATGACATTCAGCAGCACAAATTCCGTTTACTTTTGCAAACTGGATCATTTTTAACTTGAATTTAGCACTGTATGAAAATATTTTCTGAGTCATTTCTGGGCAAAACATGGCAAAATTTAACCTAATATATTGGTAACAAACGGGAAATAATGATTGCAAAGACAAGCATGAAAAAGTGGGATATGCAAATAAAAAAATCTACAACCACTGCATAAGATGCTCCCAGTTTTTAGATCCCAATTTTTTTTGAAAAAGTGTGAATCTATTCATGAAATATGATATATTCAACACTTCAGAGTGTATTCCAAAATAGTTGAAAATGTAGTTGAGAACTAATAAAATAAATTTTAAAAGCAATAAAACCAATTTAAAACTTAAGTTAACAAAAATATATTAGTAGAATCTATTGCTATTTCAGTTTCACACCTAGTCTAACTCCCTTATTTTATAGGCCACTGTTAAAGGAAATAACAAAATGACAACAATAAGGTTGACTGAAATCAATAAATGAAATGAAAACATTTTGTTGAATTTCAATATAAATTATACATTTTCAGTCACAGGAAATTCCCATTTTGCAATATCCAAAATTATATCTCATTTTATATTTTTAATCTGTCAATTTTCAATTAGGAGAGGATATTATAGTTCATCAGACCTCTGGAATCATGGCTGCTCACTGTCTGCTGTGATCAAAGTTCTAAAGTGTTATGATATTGGAATATGTTCATTGTTCTCCTGGTTATGCTCATTTGACATTGCATAATTTTATACAAATCTTCTCAGGTATATGTGTGTCAAAAAATTACCTTATCATTATATACATATAACATAAATTGTTCTTTCCCTAATTAATGGGTGTTCCCATTAATTAGGGAAAGAACAATTTATGCTATATGTATATTAATTAATATATTCATTTCCATTTATTTGTCAGCAGAAAGTTCTATTTTGTGCATTTCAGTATTTTTGTGCTTTTACAAATCTTTCTGAATTTTGCAACTAGAGGTGTTGTTCACTGAGTTTAAATAAAGGAGAGTCTAGGATGACTAGAAACCATCAGTGCATTAATATATTTATTTTAGCACCACACCCTCAGCATTTGTCATTTCCCATTTTTTTAAATCTTTGGCTATTTGGCACTATGAGTTGGAATTCTGAGTTATTTTAATTTATATATCTCAATTATTAGCATTTGAATTATTGTTTGGTGTATCTTTTCTGAACTTGAATTAATTCTCATAAATCATATTAAGGTGAGAAGTGTGTATGAGATTCTATCAGACTGAAAGAATATTATTTCAGTCAGCATGTCTATTAGCTAACTTTTAACACAGCTCCTATTGAATTCTGCTATTAGAGCAAGTTCCTCATTTCTTCTAAAAACAAAACTATAACTTCTACATTGTAAGATTTCTGCTACTAATCCTCCATTATTGAAGAGATCAATCAAATGACTGGTGGAATAAACTACACAATTATATGAGGGATATGCTATGAAGGTATCCTTCTCACTTGCCTTTATCAGAATTGTTCTGCCCCATGGCCTTATTGATAGGAAACAGAACTTTTGGAAATAGTATGTCTGCTACAATAGTCTCTTGATCTTAAATTGCTTTTGTTTCTTCAGGTATTAACGAGGCACCACAATGTACCTCCAATACTGGGCAAGCACCAGCATGTGATATATGATGAAAGAATATGATAACATGATGCATCCTAAGACCTGTCACTTGATGGACTAATCAGATTGGCCTGTTCTCTCAGATATACACATCAGCATGAAACAATTGGCAACAACTTTAGCATTAGGACAATGTCAGCTTGTCACTCTTGGGTCTATGCTGCTCTACTCTGGATATCACCAGAACTGTGGTGCTTTCCAAGGAAACCTGGGTCATGAGGGTGTGACCGGTGCCTCATCCAGCTTCCCTTATTCTTATCTGCCCAGCCCTTAGAGCCAATTCTTAGCCTGAAGTACCAAATCCAGCAGCTGATTTCCCTTACCTACATTATTCCAACATACCAAAGGCTGTTCACCTTGGAGTTGAGCTGCAGGGATAGTAAATGATCATCTAGGGTTAAAACTTTCATGTCCTGAGTGCTACTTATCCATCATAATTCTCCATTGCTGTGGAGATCCCCTGTTCTTGACACAGGATTATTTTCCATGATGTCAGTGGAAAGGCCCAATATACCCTAACCATTCAACTTTATTTCTGATATTCCTAATTTTTGCCTATAAGAATGCTTCTGGGTCTCTGATCACTGAAGTTAGATGACCTGATTATTTTGGCAACTTTTAAATCTTGCTATTAAATCATTGTGCTCTTTAGTTTTATGACTCAATTTTTCTGTTTTTGATAATAAATCAACAACATTTTCTTTGTAAAATTTCCCCCATTTACATACAAAAACAAGTTTCAATGTTTATTTCCAAAACCCTGTGTTCCAAATTCTCTCCCTTCCTCCCACCCCACTCCTCAAAATGAAGGTACTCAGTGCAGATTAAGAATGTGTATCCATGAGAAACATTACTACAATAGTCATGTTGTTAAAGTAAATATAAAAGAGAAACCTCAAAAAAAGGGGGGAAGTGTGTTTCAGTCTGTATTCATGCACTATCAACCCTGTTTTTGGAATGGATAACATTCTTTATCATATCCAGCAGAGAAATTGCTTCACTACTTTTCTAACAGTTACTATTGCTAGCTCTACTTCCCTCCATCCTATTCCTCTGATCCCCATTTATTCTATGCTCTCTCACCTTTCATCCTATCCCTCCCCAAAAGTATGTTGTGTCTGACTACTCTTTCCCATGATCTTCACTGTCTTCTATCATTTACACTCCCCACTCCCTTATCCCATTCCCTTTCTCCCATCCCTTTCCACCCCTATTTTCCTCTAGGGTAGGAAAGTTTTCTATACCCAATTCAGTATGAATGTTATTCCATTTCTGTTCAATTCCAATGAATGTAAGGCTCACTCATTCCCACCTTGCCTTCCCCCTCTTCCACTCCACTGCAAAAGCTTTTACTTCCCTCTTTTATATATGAAATAATATTTTATTCTACCTCTGCTTTCTTTCTCCCAGTACATTTCTTCTCTATTCACTCCATCTCAACACCCTCCTGTCCATTGTCTATAAATGTTCCTCTGTCTGTCCTAATAAATGAGAAAGTTCATATGAGTTATCGGTACCATCTTCCCAAGCAAGAGTACAAGCATTTCAACATCAATATGTCCCTCATAATTAGCCCTTTCCAGCCACCCTCCCTGTGCTTCACTTGATTCCTATACTTGAAGATCAAATTTTTTTTAGGTTTTTGCAAGGCAAATAGGGTTAAGTGGTTTGCCCGAGGCCACACAGCTAGGTAATTGTTAAGTGTCTGAGGCCAGATTTGAACACAGGTACTCCTGACTCCAGGGCCGGTGCTCTATCTGGAAGAACAAATTTTCTACTCACCTCTGGTCATTTAATCTGTAAAGTTTCAAAGTCCCCCATTTCATTGAATGTCCATCTTTTCCCCTGAAAGAATATGTTCAGTTTTCTGGGGTAGTTTATTTTTGATTGCAATAGAGGCTCTTTTGCCTTCCAGAAAATCATATTCCAATCCCTAAGAGCCATTAATGTAGAAGCTGCTAAATCTTGTGTTATCCTGCCTGTAACTCCAGAGTATTTGAATTGTTTCTTTCTGGCTAGTTATAGTATTTTCTCTTTAACTTGAGGATTCTAAAATTTAGCTATAATATTACTGGCAGTTTTCATTTTGGAATCTCTTTCAGGAGGTGACCAATGGAGTCTTTCAATTTCTATTTTACACTCTGCTTCTAGGAGATCAGGGAAGATTTTTTTCTGGAGAATTTCTTGAAAAGTGACATCTAGGCCTTTTGGGGTCATGGTAATTCAATAATTTTTAAATTATCTCTTCTAGATCTGTTTTCCATGTAAGTTGTTTTTTCCAATGAGATATTTTGCATTTTCTTCTAATTTTTCATTTAGGTTATTTGTATTTTTTCTTGATCTCTCACAAAGAGTGAGAGATTGGCTATATTTTACATTGTAAGGAATTATTTTTTTTCAGAAAGCTTTTATATCTCCTTTTCCTACTGGCCAGTTCTACTTTTTAAGACAGTGTTCTCATTGGCCTTGTGGACTGCTTTTTCCATTTGAACTAGATTGGTTTTTAAGACATTATTTTCTTCAGTATTTTTTGTATCTCCTTCACCAAGATACTGACTTTATTTTAATGATTTTTCCCATATTGTTCCCATGTCTCTTCTTAATTTTCCTTGTACCTCCCTTACTTGATTTTCAAAATATTTTTAACTCTTTTGTAGCTTGAGACCATTTCATATTTTTCATAGATGCTTTCAGTTCAGAAGCTTTGACTTTTTTATTGTGTATTTTGATACTCCATAGGACCAAAGTATTTATCTATGGTTGGATTTTTTTCTGGTGTTTGCTCATTTCCCTAGCCTATGACTGGATTTTAACTCTTTGTTAAGGTCAGGCTCTGCTTCCAGGATGGAGGATGCACTGTCTCATGCTTCTGAAGGTTTTACCAGCTGTTTTTAGAGACACCCCTGCCCAGGGACTATGATTGCTCTCCTGGCTTGTACTCTGGTCTGTGGATGACCACAGCCCTGCTTTTCTGCCCTGGAACCATGGGGAGGGGCCCTGTTCCACTGTAATCAGTAAGCTCTGTTGTGCTTCTGCTCCTCTTCCTGAGACTGGGTCCCTGGACTGTGACCTGGATCCAAGTACAAGTAAAGCAGCAGAGTCCTACTCAGTAATAGCAAAGAAACCTCAGTAGTCTCCCATGACCCCCTTACGAGCCATGGGCTAAGTCCTCTGGAAGCAGCTGGCTTCTGAGGTCTGTTCCTGATCCACTAGGGTCAGGTCTGAGCTAAGGCCTTCTCTGGACCAGGCTCCCCTCTCACTCTGGTGTGGCAGTTTTCCTGTTGACATTCTAAGTTTTCCTTGGCAATTCCTGGGCTGAGAGGTCTGAAAACTGCCACTGCTGCCATGACCCAGGCAGCCCCTAAGACATAGGTGCCTTGGAGTCTTATTTAATTTAATTTCTTTTTTTCTTTATTTTCATATTACAGTAATAATATTGTTGAGAAAGAAGACACAACCACCACCACCACCACCACCCCTGCCCAGAGAAAACTCAAGAGAAATGAAGTGAGAGAAAAAATGTGTTCTTCAGTCTGTGATAGATGCCTTCAATTCTGTCTCTGAGTTGGGTTTCCTTCTTTGTCATAAGTCCATCAGAGAAGTTGCTTCAATATTTTTTCCATAGTTACTACTTTTGCATTGATTTTACTTCATTCTATCCCTCCCCGCTACCATTTCTTTTATTCTCTCTTCTTTCATCCTGTCCCTCTTCAGAAGTGTGTTGTGTCTCTTCCAGGATCTTCCCTCTCTTCTATCATTCACACCCCCTTTCCCTTCCCCCTGTCCCCCTGTCTTCTATCTCTTTCCTATCCTTTATCCACTAGGATGAAATTGAATTCTGTACCCAAGTGAGCATGTAGGTTATTTCTGTCTGAGCTATTTCTGATGAGAATGAAGCTTCACTCATACCCCCTTTACCTTCCCCACTTCCACACCATTGTAAAAGCTTCATCTTGATTATTTTACATGAATTATTTTAGCCCATCATATCGCTCCTTTCCCTTTCTCCCAGCATATTCCTTTATCACCATTGGCTCCATCTTTATGCTATATCATACCATTATATTCAGTTCTCCCCCATGCCTTCTCTCTTTCTCTCTCTCTCTCTCTCTCTCTCTCTCTCTCTCTCTCTCTCTCTCTCTCTCTCTATATATATATATATATATATATATATATATATATATATATATAATAGATAGAGCTAGATGATAAGGATAGGGATAGGGACAGGGATATGGATACGGATATGGATACGGATATAGATATAGATGATACAGATATAGAGATAGAGATACATGTGCTCCTTCTAACTGTTCTTATAAATGAGAAGGTTCTGGGGCAGAGCCATGACGATGGCATGAAGGCAGGATTTCCCCTGAAACTCATTCCCAAAAACCTCCAAAAGATGTCAAATTATGACTCTAGCCAAAATTTAGAGGGGTAGAACCCACAGAAAAACTGAGTGATATTTCCCGGTCTAACACAACTCAGGAGTTCCACAGGAAAGGTATGTTTCACAAGGATCAGGGGTTGGAAAAAAGCTCCAGAAGCAGCACAGTCCAGGAATCATGAGGAAGAGCTTGAAAGGGTGGTGAGAGAACTCTGCTTCACCAGAGGGCTGGAGCATTGGCCTCAGAAAAGCCCTGCAGTGAGATTCGGGAGCAGGTAGTGGGGAACCAGCCTGCAGCCCTCAGATGGTAAGGAGGAAGGGAGAGATATCAAAAATCTCCCTGTTCTCCCTGGGGCAGGACTCTGCTGTTTGCCCACACTCAGATCCAGGTTGCAGTTTGGGTTTCTATACTAACATAGCATGGATTCTCCTCACAGCTCCAGGGCAGAGGGGAACCTGTGGTCATCTACATAACAAAGCACAGGCAGGAAAGCATAAGACCTTGAAGGAATAAAGGTCTCAGTGGGGTGTCTCCCAACACACACACACACACACACACACACACACACACACACACACCCCAAAGCCTTAGAAGTGTTGTAAATTAGTTGAATAAATGAGCAAACAAAAGAAAAAGAAAAAAAGAAAAAGATGAATATGACCATAGAAAAGTACATCGGTCTGATGGAAGATTCAGAACACAACAGACTCAATGATTCTGTATTGAAAGCCTCTAAGAGAAATAGAAAGTGGACTCAGTCTATGGAGGAGCTCAAAAAAAGCCTTTGAAAAGCAATTAAGGGAAGTGGAGGAAAAATTGGGAGGAGAAATGAAAGTGATGTAGATAAATCATGAAAAGCAAATCAGCAACTTGGTGAAAGAAATATGAAAAAAATACTGATGAAAATAATATGTTAAAAACCTGTTTAGGTGAAATGGAAAAAGCAAAAAAAAAAAGACAAATGAGAAGAATGCTTTAAAAAAAGCAGAATTGGCCAGCTGGAAAGGGGGATAAAAAAACCTCTCTGAAGAAAATAATTCCAACTTTCAGGGGTGAAAAAGGAAAGTATTGGGACGAAGAGAAAAGAGAGGAAGAAGGAGCTAAGATATTTCACATAAGAGTCAAGAAAAAGAACCTTCAATGGTTCTTCAATAGAGTGGAATGAGGGAAGATGACAGAGAATAAGTGAACCCTCATTCTCATCAGAAATGACTCAGAGAGGAAATAACATACACACTTAATAGGGTATAGAAATCTATCTTACCCTAGAGAAAAATAAAAAGAAAGTGATGGGATAAGGGAGAATGGGGGAAAGAAGGGAGGAATAGGTGATAGAAGAGAGGGAAGATTGCTCAGATATAACACACTTTTGGACAGGGACAGGACGAAAGGAGAGAGAGAATACAATAAATGACAATGGGGAGGAATAGAATGAAGGTAAATACAGCTTGTAATAGCAACTGTGGGAGAAAGTGAAGCAACTTCTATGGTGGACTTATGATAAAGAAGGCAACTCAACACCAGAGACAGAGACATTGGAATCTTAACACAGACTGAAGCACATTTTTTCTCTCTCCCTATTTTTGAGGTTTCTCATCTTCTGGGGAGGGGGGCGGATGAGGAGAGTTTATTTTACTCTTATAGAAAGATTATTGTAATAATATAATTTTTAAGTTTAAAAAATAAATAAATGAAAAGGTTCTCATGAGTTATAAGCATCTTCTTCCCATGCAAGAATACATGCAGTTCACTTCTGGCCAAGATGGCAGAGAGAAGACAGGCACAGTTCTAAAGTCTCCTAAACTTTCCCCCATCTATCACATGAAACAAACCTCTATAAAAGAAATCCAACCCACAAAACCCAGAAAGAAAAGCCAGGAGAAAGAGCATCTACCTCAGGATTTGTCTCCAGCAGCAGCATTGGACGAATTCAGGTGGGTGAGTCTGGGCTCAGATGGAGGATCAGCCCCAGATCAACCAGATTAACAGCTGAATTGGAGTCAGGAGTCTGAGGACCTGAGAGCCAGACCTGCTGGATCACAGGTGGGGCTAGATGGCAGGGGCTTGAGTCAACTAGGGAGCAGAGACACTGGTGTTGATGCTGTCCCCTGGGAGCTTGCGGACAGGTCTGGGGGAAGAGTTCCGGTGCAGGAGAGCTGCAGACACCATCCCTGGCCTCCTCTGGTCTGAGGATCTCAGAGTCCCATTACAGCTCAGACCTCTTCCGGAACAAACAAATGCAGATTACTTCTGCCTCAGGCCCAGGTGTGTGAGCAGAAGAACCAGCCCAGCTGAGGAATGACCTCAGGCCAGCTTAAAGAGCACCATTGGTTGAAGGCAAAAGGATTCAATAGCTCCAACTCCTCCCTTCAAGCAAAGGGAGAAGGCCTCAATCAAGGTCACAGACACTCCAGAGAAAGCAACCAACACCTCCTACTGGCCAGCCAGAGGAACTGCACTCAGTGAGTAAAGCCTTTAGCGATCCAAGACCCTGTAAACCAGCCCCTCCCCAATTCAAGGTCTTAGCAAAATGAAGAAGGGTCAGCAGAAAGGTGGATCCATAGAAAAATTCTTGGAAGGGAAAGACCCTAACTCAGAAAGACCTAGAACCTCTGAAGAGAATGCGATCTGGTCTTCAGAACAGAAAGACTTCCTTGATGAAATAAGGAAGGAGCTTAAAAATTTGGGAGAGACCATTAATACCTTGCAACAAGAAAACAAAACCTTAGAAAGTACAATTGGACAAATACAAAAGGAGAATAAATCTCTCAAATCATCAATTAAACAATTACAAAATGAGAATAAATCTTTCACATCATCAATTGGACAAATACAAAATGAAAATAATTCTCTCAGATCCTCAACTGGCAAATGCAAAAAAGAAAATAATTCTCTCAAAACCTCAATTGGTCAAATGGAAAGCTCTTTCAAAAGTAGAATTGACCAATTGGAAAAGGAGTTGCAAAAGGTTAATGAAGAAAACTCCTCCCCAAAAAAAGGAATGGAGTCTACAGAAAGTAATGACTCCATGAGACAGCAAGAGTCAGTTAAACAAAATCAAAAAAATAGAAAAAATAGAAGAAAATGTAAAATAGCTCATCCCCACTGACCTTGAGAATAGATCAAGGAGGGGCAAACTGAAAATTATAGGACTTCCTGAAAACATTGAAGAGAAAAAAAAAAAGCCTGGAATTAATATTACAGGATCTAGTGATGGAAAACTGCCCTGATATCATGTAATCAGAGGGCAAAGTAGTTATTGAAAGCATACATCGATCCCCACTAGAAAAAGATCCTACAATGAAAACACCAAGGAATGTTGTGGCCAAATTCCAGAACTATAAGATAAAAGAGAAAATTCTGCAAGCATCCAGAAAGAAACAGTTTAAATATCAAGGAGCCACAGAAAGGATCATGCAGGACCTGGCTGCATCAACATTAAGGGATCAAAGGGCCTGGAACAAGATATTTCAAAGAGCAAGGGAGCTTGGAATGCAGCCAGGAATCTACTTTCCCCGCAAAGCTGAGCCTTCTCTTCCAGGGAAAAAAGATGGACATTTAATGAAATGGAAGAATTCCAAAAATTTCTATGAAAAGACCAGAGCTAGACAGAAAATTTCAAACAGGAAGTTCAAGAGACACATGAAAAAGGTAAAAAGGGGGGGGGGGCATGGTAAAAGGAAAAAAAATGCTATCTAGTAAGTTGAAACTGGCTACTTCCCAGCATGGGGGGAAAAGATTCTCATAAATCTTGAGAATTGTAACTCTAACAGAGAGAATACAGCTAGCCAGAAATAATGAACATTCATGACCTATCCATGAGACTGCTATCTAATGGGAAGTAACTGGCTTTAACCCCAGTTGGGAGAAAGTCTCTAATAACTTTCAGGAATTTTGACTCTATTCGATAGAATATACTGAACTAGAAGGGACAGACATGCAGAATTTTCTGACTTAGATAGAATGATCAAAAAAATCACCTCCTTAAAAAGGGGGACAGGAAAGAGATGGCAGGAGGGAGGGCATTTAATGGGGTAAATCTCATTACACTAAGAGGTACAAAAAACCCATGGTAATAGAGGGGAAGGGAGCAGATGAGAAACACCTGAAATTTCTTCTCATCAGACTTGGCTTAAAGTCAACCTTCACATACTCAGTTAACTTATAAAACATCTAACCTTTCAAGTATTAAAAGGGGGAAAAGGGGAGGGCAGGATGGAGAAAGGGAAGGGGAATGGGGGGAAAAGGGTAAATAACAAAAGGAAGGGAAGGGAAAAGGGAAAGGGGAAAGAAAGGGGAGGGTGTGATATAGGAGGGCAAACACACTGAAGGGGGTGGTATTCAGAAACAAAATACTGGGGAATATGGATGGGGGAAGGGGTAAAAATACAAACAGAGGGAAGATAGCATTAAGGACAATAAAGAATTAGTAATCATAATTTTGAATGTGAATGGGATGAACTCTGCCTTAAAATGTAAGTGAATAGCAGAGTGAATTAAAAACCAGAATCCTACAATATGCTGCTTACAAGAAACTCATTTGAAGCAGAGAGATACATATAGAGTAAAGGTAAAAGGTTGGAACAAAATATATTTTGCTTCAGCTGAAGTAAAAAAAGCAGGGATAGCAATCCTTATCTCAGACAAAACGGCAGCAAAAATAGATAGCATTAAAAGAGATAAGGAAGGAAACTTTATCCTCCTAAAAGTTACCATAGACAATAAAGTCATTTCAATACTGAATATATGCACCCAATGGGACAGCATCCAAATGCTTAGAGGAGTAGCTGAAAGAACTACAGGAAGACATAGACAGCAACACTCTACTAGTGGGAGACCTCAACCTCCCACTCTCAGATCTAGATAAATCAAATCATAAAATAAACAAGAAAGAAGTTAAGGAGGTAAATAGATTGTTAGAAAAATTCGATATGATAGACTTATGGAGCAAACTGAAAGGGGATAGAAAGGAATATACCTTGTTCTCTGCAGTACATGGAACTTAACCAAAAAATTGACCATGTACTAGGACATAAAAACCTAATGATCAACTGCAGAAAGGCAGAAATAGTGAATACATCTTCCTCAGATCACAATGCAATAAAAGTCATATGCAATACTGGACCAAGGAGATATAGACCCAGAACAATTTGGAAACTGAATAATCTCATTTTAAAAAATGAGTGGACCAAAAAAACAAATTATAGAAAGAATTAACCATTTTATCCTAGATAATGATAATAATGAAACAACATACCAAAACCTATGGGATTCATTCAATGCAACTCTCAGGAGATATAATATAGCTTTAAACGCTTACATGAATAAATTGGAGAAAGAAGAAATCAATGAACTAAACATGCAACTAAAAAAATTAGAGAAAGAACAAATCAAAAATCCTCAATTAAATACCAAATTAGAAATTCTAAAAATTAAAGGAGAAATTAATAAAAATTGAAAGCAAAGAAACTATTGAATTAATAAATAAAACCAAAGTCTGTCTTATGAAAAAACTAATACAATTGATAAACCTCTGGTCAATTTGATTAAAAAAAAAGAATACATGCAGTTCAATGTCATTAAATCCCTCATAATTAGACCTTCTATCCACCCTCTCCTGAGTGTGTACACCTTTACCTGAATCTGGTCATTTCAACAGGAAAGTCTGAAAGTTCTCTATTTCATTGAGAATTCATCTTGTTGGGGTAGCTAGGTGGCACAGTGGATAGAGAACTGGCCCTGGAGTCAGGAGTAGCTGAGTTCAAATCCAGCCTCAGACATGTAATAATTACCTAGCTATGTGGTCTTGGGCAAGCCACTTAACCCCATTGCCTTGCAAAAAAAAAAAATCATCTTGTCCCCTAAAAGTGGATGCTCAGTTTTTCTGGGAAATTGCTTCTCAGTTGTAATCCAAGCTTTTTGCCTTCCATAATGTCATATTCCAAGCCCTTTGAGCCCTTAATGTAGACACGGCTAAGTCCTGTGTAATCCTGTTTGTAGTGTCTGAGTAATTTGTTTCTTTCTGACTGTTTATAATATTTTCTCTTTGACTTGGGAGTTCTGGAATTGGGGGGGAAAAGCCCTTTCAGGAGGTGATGGGTGTATTCCCTCAATTTCTATTTTACCCTGTGCTTCTAGGATTTCAGGGCAATTTTGTTGAATTGTTACCTTGAAAAATGGAAATTTAGACTCTTTTCCTGGTCGTGACTTTCAGGTAACGTAATAATTTTTGTATTATCTCTTCTGGATCTGTTTTCCATGTTAGTTGCTTTTCCAATGACATATTTTGCATTTCCTTCTAGTTTTTCATTGATTTCATTTCTTTTATTGTTTCTTGATTTCTCACAAAGCGATCAGGTTCCCTTAATTTTATTCTACATTTTAGGCAATAATTTTCTTCTGAGAGCTTTTTTATCTTTTTTCCATCTGGTCAATTCTGCTTTTTAAGACAGTCTTCTCTTCATTGGCCTTTTGAACTGCTGTTTCTATTTGACCCAAATTGGTTTTTAAATTGTTGTTTTCTTCAGTATTTTTTGTATCCCCTTCACCAAACTGATGACTTGGTTTCCATGATTTCCCTGCATTCCTTTCATTTCACTTCCTAATTTTTCCGCTACCTTCCTTACTTGCTTTTCAAAGACTTTTTTTTGAGATTTTCCATTGCCCAAGACCATTTCATGTTTTTCTTGGAGGCTTTGGATCCAGAAACTCTGACCTTTTCATTTTCTGAATGTATATTTTGATCTTCCAAGGGACCAAAGTAATTTTCTGTGGTCAGATTCTTCTTTTACTGTTGTTTGCTCATTTCTTCAGCCTATGACTGATTTGTGGCACTTCCAAAGCTTAAGGGTTTTGGGGACCCTCTCCTCACACCATCCCCCCCATCCACTGCAGACCTTAATTTTTCCAGTGTTTTATGAGAGGCTCTGACTGCTCTCGTGGCCTTTGCTCTGCTCTATGGATGTTCACAGGCACTACCCTAGAGCTCTGGGGAGGGTCCCTGCTCTATAGTAATGAGGGTAGGGGGACCAAACCTCCAATAGAGTCTGAATAAAGACAAATCACTAGAGTCCTGTCCCAGAGATAGCAGAGTGACCTCTACAGTCTTTCCCCACCCCTTTACCTCTGTGGGTTGAGTGCTCTGGAAGCAGCTGCTGGATGGCTCCATACATTCCTGTGACTGCCCCGAGGCCATTGCTGGCCTGGGCTCCATGCTTACTCTGGTGTGGCAGAGTAATCTCATTGACCCCCCCCCCAAGTCATCCCTAGTGATTCCAAGGGTCTGGAAACTACTCCTGCTTCCTTGGACCCAGGCAACCCCCCAACCCCACTGCACGGTTTGCTCCTGGAAATGCTGGAGCTGGTTTGCTACAGTGTGGTATACCTATGGTCTGGTTGTGCGGCAGTTAACTCCTACCTCAGGTCTTGGAGGAACAGACTTTTTTTTGCAGATCCAATACATCATCTTGGGCTGGAGAATTCCTTCACTAAGTCTTTTTTTTTGCAAGGCAAACAGGGTTAAGTGGTTTGCCCAAGGCCACACAGCTAGGTAATTATTAAGTGTCTCAGACCACCCAGGTTCTCCTGATTCCAGGGCCAGTGCTTTATCCACTGTGCCACCTAGCCTCCCCAACCTCACTATTTCTGTTGGTTCTGCCCCTCTAAAATTTGGTTGGAGTCATGATTTTATAGCTTTTGGAGGTTTTTTGGGGGGAAAGAGTTGGGACCTGACTTCCTGTTCCCATTTTGCCTACAGCCCACCCTGCAGTCTTTTCCTGGATTGAAGGAGCTGGTTTACTCTGACTGGGTCCTTTCTAACCTCACTGTGACAGGCCTTTCCCTTGGATCCTCCAAGTTATCTTGGGGTGGGAAATTATTGTATTCAATCTTTTTTGTGTTTTCTGTCACTCTATAATTTGATTAGAGCCATTCTTTAAATGTATTTGGAATGATTTGGGGGAGAACTAGTGGGAATCCTTGCTTTTACCTGGACATCTTGACTCCACAAAAATATTTTCAAAGACCTGAGTTGAAATAGGACCTCAGATACTAATCATATGTGTGATTGGCAAATTACTTATTTCTGTTTTCCTCAGTTCCTCATCTCTGAAATGAGATGGAGAAGAAAATAAGTGACTCCAATATATCTGACAAGAAAATCCCAAATGGGTCAGATAGTTAGACATAATTGAAAAACAACTTAACAATAAGAACATTTCTACATTTATCTAAGTTAAACTTTATTTCCCTAGAGTGGTAAGAAACTGTATTCATATAATTCCTATTTGCATCATGTAGTTAGTATTTTGTATATTCTGTAATTATTGAATAAAATTTCTATTCTATTTCTTCTTTTTTATTGATATTTTATTTTCCCAAATCCATATTATGAAAGTTTTTCAACATTCATCCATTTGTATATGTGTTTTTTTAAGTTACAAAATTTCTTTCCACCCTCTCTTTCCATCCCCCTCCCTCAGCAGCGAACAGTCAGGTTATCATTGTTCATACACATTTGTGTTACACATGTTTATACAATGGTCATTTTCAGTATGAGGAATGAAGATTAATGGAGAGAAATACATGAGATTTTTTTTAAAAAATTGAATGTAGTGTTCATGAGATTCTGAATATTGTTTCTTCTTGCTAAATGTTTTTTGTAGCATAAAGACATATTAATTATTAATGTAGATTTATTTTCTTATAACTTTACTAAAATAGTGTTTCAATTATATTTTAGTTGACTATTGAATTCTCCAAATAAACAATTATTTAATCTGCAACAAAATAGCAATAATGCATTTCTTTATTACCTATGCTAATTTCTTTAATTTTTTTTGTCATATTGCTTTCACTAGTATTTTTGGCATAATATCAAATAATATTGAAGTAATAATGGACATCCTTGCTCTATCACCAATCTTATTGGAAATACTTTTATTTTATGCATATCACATATATTATTGGCTCTTCATTTAAAATAGATACTATTTAACTTGTTAAATGAGTTAACTAGTGTTCAGTTTTCGAAAATATTTCATTCATTAATTCAGTGGCTTTTGTCTTTGTTTTTGTTAATTTCTGTTTTGATATTCAAAATATTAATAGGATTTTAATTTTTTTCTAGGTTTACTTTTTAGTTATAGGGCTAATATTTTTCATTTTTTGTTTGTTGGTTATGAAAATTTTTAGTAACAAATTTTTCTTTAAAGTCTTATTAAGCTATGGATTATAAATTCATTTATAGAATTATTAATTTATTTATTATGACTCAAATACAGGAAAAATTATCCTACTGGGAAGATGAATATGGTTTGATTGTTTATCTTTGCTTTCTATCAATGAATTTATCAGTCCATATTCATTATTGTGTAGGTGTAGCTATAAACAGTGTATAGTCTTAGTACAGGTGTTTGTAGTTTAAAAGTAAAGAAAAGGGACTTTTAAAGTGTCCCTTTAGAGGGGCAGCTAGGTGGCACAGTGGATAAAGCACCAGTTCTTGGAATCAGGAATACCTGGGTTCAAATCCGGTCTCAGACACTTAATAATTACCTAGCTGTGTGGCCTTGGGTAAGCCACTTTAACCCCATTTGCCTTGCCAAAAAAAAAAACCCCTAAAATAAATAAAGCATCCCTTTAGGAAATGGGGCAAGCACATTTGTTTTGGGGTTTTTTTGGATATTTACTAGGAAATATCACTTAACAACAAACAGGGTGTAATACTTCAAGAAAACATTAATAAAACACAGAGAGTAAAACTATAGAAGGTATGGGAATGGGGGTGACATGGCAGAGGAAAGAAGGCAGCTGTGGGAAAGAGAAGGTAGAGGTACAGGAGCACAGAAAATATTTAATCTAATTGTGGATTCCAGTTGAGAATATTTTGGCATCATGTATTCTTAGTGTGTGTGGATGATGTGGGCAGAAGTTTGGGGTCTTGAGTTTACATGGCTTTGGTGAGAGGGATGGGGCAGATTGATATTTATAAGTGACACTTTAGATTAGTTCATTAACATATCCATGTCATCTCAAAGTTATCAGCAAGATTACCTTATGTTTTGTTCAGAATCATAGTGCTTTGCCTATATTTAACTTATTTTACTGCGTTTTTGGAATTTATCTGAAATTTACAGAACAGAAGTGGGACCAAGAGGCTTTTGCATTAAGGCTGTCTTCTATTTGACATTAGCTAATTTAGGCAAAAGTTGCTAGTGACTCCTATGATACTTTATGAGAAAATTTACAACTAATTGGTATGCTCCTTTAGTTTATAGGACAGCTAATGTGTGACTTCCAGGCTACTCTTTGCAATTTTTTACTTCCTACTATTGTCACTTTATGGTAGCTACTTATAAATCTAACTTGGGGGGATTAGCTAGGGGAACTAAAACAAGATAACATTTCAACACAAGCTACTTTATTTTTTCACTGATGAAATTATGCTTGATAAAATATATTTATCATGCACACATATGTTTACACAAATACAGATAGAAAGATAGAAAAAATATCATTTTACTCCCTTTCAATAATGACTCATCTAACTTTTCCAAAATTTTGTATAGGTTCTTAACTTCTTTCTTATTAAATTTTAAATGATTTGACTATATTTCAAAGGGATACATTACTGAGGTATACAAATTTATTGGCTTACTATCTATTATTTCTTGTAAATAGTTCACCTTTGCCTGTCTAAAGATTTGATGGTATTTTTAATATGCTAGCTGATCATATTTATTGATGATGGTAACTTTAAATGTAATGTAATTTTGCAATTCACTTCATTCCTTTTTATTTACTTTAATCAAATAAATATTTAGCCATTGATTTGCTGAGATCAGGGTTACTATCCCTGCCTTTTTTAAAGTTCAGGTGAAAATTAAGTGATTTTTTTCAAGCTCATTATTTTAATTCCATATGATTCTGTATGTCTCAAAAGTGTTTCCTATAAATAGCATATCATTAGACTCTACTTTTGAATCCATTCTGTTTTTCTCTTCTATTTTATCAATAAATGCATCCTATTTAGAACTACAGTTATGAACAGTAATTATCTATTTCTCTTTATCCACTTCACTTGCACTTTTTCAGGTAAACATTTAGAAAAATAAAATCTCCCTAGAAATTGTTTTGAGTAAATTTCATAACTACTGTATAATGAACTTACTGATTCTTTCAATGATTTGTTGTTTCTCCCATTCATTTATTTGTATTACATTATTTAGTTTCCAATTAATTTTAATCTATCTTTTCCCTAGTCTTTTATTACCCATAATTTTAATGCATAATGATCTGAAAAAATGCATTTAATATTTCCTGCCTTGTTGCATTTGATTATGAGGTTTTTATACCCTAAAGCATGGTCAGTTTTTGTGTGGATAACATGTACTGCTGAGAATGGAGTACATTCAGTTTTCTACAGAGATTTACATATTTAACTTTTCCCAAAATTCTGTTCACTTCTTTAAATTCTTTTCTGTTAATCTTGTGGTTAGATTTATCTAATTTTGAGAGAGGGTGGTTGAAGTCATCCACTGATATAGTTTTGATATTTCTTCCTGTAACTCACTTAACTTCTCTTCTAATAATTTGGATACTTTACCCCTTGGTGGGTGCATTTATATTTTGTATAGATATTACATGATTGTCTATGGGAACTTTAAGTTAAATATACCATATTTCCCCCATGTATAAGACATACCCTTTTCCAAAAGAATTTAGGTCTAAAAACTGGGAGTGTCCTATACAGTGATTATAGATTTTTTTTACTTACATTTTCCACTTTTCGCACTTCTTGTGTAGGGCTGAAAATAGTTCATCAGTCTTATTGAATGACATGTTGGGGTTTCTTTCCTTTCTAACTTTTTATGCTTTTTTGACTATTGTATTTGAAAAGCAGATTTTCTGTTCAGTTCTGGTCTTTTCATTAGGAAAGTTTGAAAGTCCTCTATTTCATTGAATTATCCATTTTTTTTCTTTTAAAGAATATGCTCAGTTTTTTGAGTAACTGATTCTTCATTGTAATCCAAGTTCCTTTGCCTTCCTGAATATCATATTAATATTGAAGTTGCACATGCCATTCCCCAATTGATAAATGGATAAATGGTCAAAGGATATGAACAGACTGGTTTCAAATGAAGAAATTAAAGATATATATAAATAGATAGATAGATAGATAGATAGATAGATAGATAGATAGATAGATAGATAGATAGATATGTATATATTTAGATTTATCTAATTTTGAGAGAGGATAGTTGAAGTATATATATATACATATATATATATATGCTCCAAATAACTATTGATTAGAGAAATGCAAATTAAAACAACAATGAGGCATTGTCTCATACATATTTGAGAAAAAGGGAAGATGATCAATGCTGGAGAGGTTGTGGGAGAATTGGTGGGGTTGTGAATGGATCCAGCCTTTATGGAGAGCAATATGGAACTATGCCCCAAGAGCAATAAAATTGTTCATACCGTTTGACCCAACAATTCCAATTCTAGGTCTACATCCAGAAGAAATTATTAAAAAATGGAAAAAGTCCTACATGTTCCAAAATATTCATAGCAGTTCTTTTTTTAGTGGCTAAGAACTGGAATTGAGGAGATGCTCATCAATTGGGGAATGGCTAAACAAGTTATAGTACATGAATACTATGGAATACTACTGTTCTATAAGAAACCATAAATGGTCAGACTCTAGAGAAGCATGGAATGAGTTATAGTATCTGAAGCTGAGCAAAGGGACCAGATCAAAGAGAATAATGTGTACATTAACTCATCATGAGATGAACAACCATGATAGTAGCAGCTCCTTTTGATAGTCCAGTGAGCTAGGACAACTGTATTTGACTGGTTATAGACTGTATTATCCCTATCCAGAGGAAGAAAAATAAAACAAAACAAAACATGCAGAAAAAAACAGCCCTTCTGAATCTGATGAACACTTTATAAAAATTATCCATAATGTATCTCTTTCCCTTAATTCTAATTCCTCATGTCAAATATTACTGATTTGTAAATGTTTATCAAAATAGGTATGTAAAATGCTAACCTGATTGTTCCCTGCTTGGGGGGGGGGGGGGAAGAAAGAGGGAAATTTGGTAACTTGAAATTATGCATATACATATGGATGAAAATAAATGAACAAATTAAAAATATTTTTTTTACAACTGCTAAATCCTGTGGAATCCAGACTGTGATTCCTTGGTAGTTGAATTGTTTCTTTCTTGTTCTTTGCAATATTTTCTCTTTTATCTAATAATTCTGGAATTTGACTACAATATTCCCTGAAGGTTTTACTTTGGTATCTATTTCTGGAAGTAATTGGTGAATTCTTTCATTAACCTTTTTGCTTTCTGGTTCTAGGATATGAGAATAGTTTTCCTTGATAATTTATTGAAAGATATTGTTCAGGCTTTTTTTTCCCATCATGGCCTTCAGGAAGTCCAATAATTATTGTTTGATGGTTTGTTTTTACAAGCTTTTTGCAAGGCAATGGGGTTAATTGGCTTGCCCAAAGTCACACAGCTAGGTAATTATTAAATGTCTGAGGCTGGATTTGAACTCAGGTACTCCTGACTCCAGGGCCAGTGCTCTATCCACTGCACCATCTAGCCACCACCAATAATTCTTAAATTATCTCTTCTAGATCTGTTTCCCATGTCAGTTGCTTCTCAAATGAAATATCGTACATTTTCTTCTATTTCTTTCATTCTTTTGATTTTGTTTGTTGATTATTTCCTCATAGAGTCAATAGCTTCTAGTTTCCCAATTTTAATTTTATAGGAATTATTTACTTTAGTGTATTTTTTCTATCTCCTTTTCCATATGGCTAATTCTACTTTTAAAGAAATTATTTTCTTCAGTGGATTTTTTTTTTCTATTTGGCCAATTCTATTTTTTAAGGAGTTATTTTCTTCAGTCATTTTGGTGCTTCCTTTTACAAATGGTTGACTCTTTTTTCCCCTTTTAATTCTCCTGCATACCCCTCATTTGTTTTCATTTTTTTTCTTTTCCCTCTTAATTTTTAAAATCCTTTCTCAACTCTTCCAGAAGACTTTTTGAACTTTTGCACAACTGATCATCTTTTTTAATAGTTAACATGTAGACATTTTGCCATATGCTTCCTCTGATTTCATGTTTTGCTCTTTACTGTTGCTTTCTATGGTTTGGTATTTTTTTGGGTTTTCCTTCATTTTTAAAAGTTGACAGGGGGCACCAGGTCAAGTTTCTTTTACTTTTGGTCCGGGATTTGGTTACTCAGCTTCCATGCTGGGGCCTAGGAGCTAGAGGCTTGCTCACTGTACTGGGATTAGCTAGCCCAGTCATACCAATTTGCCAGGATTCTCAAAATACCAGGATTCCTTCTGGGCTACAATGGGAGGTCTCAGAGATGACCTGCTGTGCCATTGGCCTACTAAGCCAGTTGCTGATCTATACTGCTGCCCAGAATCTCCTATTGGCTTGCCTGTACCCACCTGTGCTGGGATGCATTTCCCTTTTTCCCAAGTGGGACAGACCTTTCCTGAAGTCCTTCTGAAATATCCCAAGCTGGAAATAATTTCACTCCATCTTTACGTGGCTTCTGTAATTCCAGAATTCATTTAGAGGTTTGATTTAATATTGCTTCTGCAGAAAACTGGGAAGAGTTCAAACAATTTCCTGGCTTCTTTCTGCCACGTTGGCTCCCTCACTTGTGTTTTTTCAAATAATTTCTTCCACTTACTCTTCTTCTATATAAAACAGAAAATGACAGGAGAGAAGTAATGTGATCAGTACTGGGAATCTCTGCTTGATTCAACCTGCTTCCATTCATCTGATTCTCTTTTCTTCCATTTTCCCAGATGCCAAGCAAAGGTTCTTAGCCTTTCTTTTTTTAATCCCTTATTACAACCTATCTGCCAAAGGAAATGTTTTGATTTACTTTTTGATTAAACATTCCTGTTATATTCCCCACTTTTCTCCCAGTTCTCTTTGATTTCCCTTTTGAATTGATGATATTTTCACCAATAAAAGCCAAATTTCTTTGTAACCTGGGAACATTTTCCCCAACTTTGACCTGTTCTAGTTTACATATCCATTTCTCCTTTTTTGTCCATTTTTCTGTACAGTGAGATTGCTTGAGATAATGAATTCCTTGACCTTTCCTGTTCCTTTCTTCTCTATTTAGAGTTTTCTAAGTTGTTGTTTTTCTTATAGATACTTATGACCACTGTTTCTTCCCCAGATTCCCTAACCATCTGTTGCCTTTCAAGAATTTAGAATCTTTCAGTTCATCCCCATGGATATGATCACAAATGTTCCCCTTATCTTTTTTGAACAGTGGAATTGCACTTTTTTTGTCTCAGACTCCTTTTCTTATCATTGCTTATTCCTAGGATAGTGAACTCCTGGGATGAATACCACATGATCCCCACCCTTCTTTATGCTTTCTGATCTCATCAAAGCTTGCTTATTTCCCATTCCTGATTATCAACTTATATCTCCTGCTGCAAAAATATCCCATTTTCCTGATACTTTGAGATCCACAGCTCTGAAAAGAGAATAATTGCCTCTGATGTGCAAATGTGGCAAAAAGCTCAAAAAAAAATCTTATATGCTAACCTAAATTTTGCTTTGTCTGTGCCATGACAGTTTTAAAATCTTGAAGCAATATGGCTTAGAGACATGAAAGACCTATAAGATCGTTCTAATACCTTATAGAGATATTTAAGGAGTATACTGTTTAGAAAACAGCTAAACTGGCAGAAGCCTTGGTTGGAGGTGAGTGATAACAGTGACAAATGAAATCATGATACAAAGCCAAAGTAAAGGGTAGTCATGAAGGAGTCATAGATCATTGACAGGGAGCCACAAACACAGAGAACTGGCAAACAAAAATGTGGAACATACAAGGGGCCCTCAAGGGCATAAACATGGAACACTGACTGTGATGCTTCATCATCACATTAGAGCTTTAGCTACAAATAGAGTAAAATGACTCACTGGAAAGAGTACTATCTTTTGCCTCCCCATGGCATTACATGAACAGTTTTTGATGTTTGTTACATAGTAAATGAAACTTGTTTGTATTCAATTTATACACTTTTCAAGTATTTACTAAGTCTAAGATATTGTGATAGGAAAAAATTCAAACATTAAACAATCTCCCTTTTCAAGTGTCCTATATTATTCTGGAGAGATGTACATTAATAATGTAATATAAAGTAAGTTGAGGAGGGAGAAATAAAGGATAAGCTGATCAGGGGGAAGATCAGGGATTTGTAGAGTAGATAATGACTGACCTGGACAGAAAAGGTAGGGAGCATTCTTAGAGGTAGATGCATAGAAGATGAAACATTCCAAACAAGAAATTTAACTTTTTATGTTTTTCTTCTTTTTTTTTCAAATTTGAAATCCAAATCTCTCTCCCTCTCCCCCAGTGTCGCTATCAAAAGTACCAGTAATATGATATCCATAATACATGTGAAGTCATCTAAAAAAAATTTCCTTAATAGTTCAAACATGAATGTTTAGATTAACAGAATAGGCAAAGGTAGAAAGTTTGTGAAGTGGAAGATTAGTTGTCTGTGATACAGATTGTTTTAAAAACGGATAATATGAAATAATGCTGCCTGCACTGAAGGCAGAGTATGGATGCTTTTAAATGTCAGACTGAAATATTTTGTTTTGTCCTACAGTCAATAGGGAACCCTGAAGTCTTTGAACAATGCATTGGAAGGGTCAGTCCTATTTCTTAGGAACATAAATTTGTCATCTGTGTGGAGGATGAAGTAGAGAAGAGAAAGAGACTGAAAACATCACTAGAAAACTAGAGATGTGGTCTAGGTGAGAGGTGATAAGGGTATGATTAAAGGAGAGAAGGTGTTGAAAATTGGAGATTTTCTGCACATAGAATTGATAAAACTTTTAAAGTATTTAGATATGAGAAATTAAAAGATGAAATGTCCATAATGATTTGTGAATATGCTTAACATAGTATATGTAGGCAAAATAGCATAGTCGAAAAAAGCACTAAATTTGGGATTCGAAGACCTAGATTTGAATGATGGTTATGCTGTTTGTCACCCTTGTGAATTTGCATGAGCCATATAAGACAATGGGACCTCCGTTTCCTCATCTCTAAAATAAGAGGGTTAAATTGGATGCTGTTATATTTTTGTCCATTGCTAAATCCTATTATCTATGATATTTTTGAAAGTTTTCAACACTCAGTTTTCTTTTCCTTTTTTATTGAAATTTAATTTTCTTTTTTCCAATTACATGCTATGGGAGATTTTCAACATTCATCCATTTGAAAATTTATGAGTTACACCTTTTTTCCCCCCCAGCATCCTCACTTCCCTCCTTCCTCCCCATGGTGGAGA
This sequence comes from Macrotis lagotis, assembly GCF_037893015.1. Taxonomy (NCBI): domain Eukaryota; kingdom Metazoa; phylum Chordata; class Mammalia; order Peramelemorphia; family Peramelidae; genus Macrotis; species Macrotis lagotis. The sequence goes on from NC_133658.1 coordinate 524,422,695, forward strand.
ACTGTCTGATAAAATTCATACATTTGTGTTTAACATATTTATTCATTTAGTATATGAGGAATTAGAATTAAGTAAAAAGAAAGAAAACCATGACATAGGAAGAAAAAACATAAAAGTATTTTTAAAAACATGCATTCAGATTCTATGGGATTTTTCCCTCTGGGTATGGATGATACTGTCTATAGAAGGGCTGTCCTTTCTGAATGCTTAGAGGAGCTGCATCCATCACAGTTTGAACCATGATATTTAAGGGAATAATAAGTTTTCAGAAATTCAAATGTTTTTAGCAAACTGAGGGAGTTTCTAAATAAAGCATACTTTATACAATCTGGGTAAACTCTACTATAAATTTCTGAAATACATGAAACATTGGAATTGTTATTTAAGCCCTGTGCATCCCTTGAGCAGAGACTGCCAGAGAAGCTGATTTAAGCTGAATTGATTTAATAATGTTATTGTCATGGCACTGTATTTCAATTATGAGTCATTGAATCATATCCCACCTAGAGTTTGCACTAAGGACATCCATGTGTTACTTTGGACATAGATTCCATCATTGCTCAGCAATAATTGTTTCAAATTCAATGTTTAGAAATATAAAGCCTTAAAGTTTAATGTTGAGCTTAAATTTGGGCATAAATGCCATAAACACTTCTATTTTTGCCTTTGAGATAAATTAACCTTACCTGGTAATATAATTCTAATGAAGGGGTTACTAAAAGTGGATATTAGTATGGATGATGAAGATGACATCATGAGGTAAAATAAATATTTTATGGTTTTCAAATTATATCATTTGGTACTCAAAAAAAGGTTTATTAGGTAGGTACTACTATTATTATTAACCCTATTGAAAGGAAATTGAGGCAGAGATTGTTACCAGTGTGACACAGTAAGTTTCTAAAACAGGATTTAAACTCAGATAATCCTGATTGATTCTAGAACTCTGTCTACCATACCAACAAGTTGCCTTTATAATAATATTAGAATCTAAGCTCTTTGAAGGAAAATAAATTCATCTTATTTTGCCTATTCATTATGAGAACTGAGCACAATATCATATGAATTTGAACTTAGTAATTAATAAGTGGTGATTATTTTATTAATCCTACAGTCATAAATTCTGATGTTTTAATTCAATAATAAAGTTATCTACTTTGACATTTGAGCCATTATGAACTGACTGTATTTAAAGTGTTATAATAATTATTTATAGTGATGACTCTAAAGTATTTCATGGTTTTTTAAAGTTCACAAAATAAAGAACATAGTCTATACATTCTAGCAAAAAAATAGCAAGAAACCTTAGAAATCAATAAATCTTCATTTTACACATGGATGGATTGAGATCTAGAGGATATATATATGAAAATATGAATATGTATATAATATGAAAAATTCTCAATGCTTATATCCCAATTTTGATATTTTCCCCTTGTATACTTTGGACAAATCACTTGACATTGGGTCATAGGGTCAAAGATTTAGAGTTGGGAAAACTTAGATACTATTTAGTCCAAATTATTCATTTTAAAGATAAAGAAACTGAGATCCACAGAGAGGTAAAGTTGCATGACAAAGGTCGTGTATTCATATTAACCTATAACATGAAATTTGAATTCAGGGACTCTAACTTCAGTTCATGTGCTTTCTTCATATTGCCTTTATATCATTTACTCATTTATAAAAATGAAGGAACTAGACTAGATGGTGGTTACAAGGTTATATAGCTGAGTAGTGACCAGAGCTGAGACTTGGTTCAAGGATCTCAGTCTTTCATTCTAAATGTGAACAACTGAGGAGGAGAGCATATATATTTATGCTTTATATAGATATATTCATATATTAATTTATATTTGTATTTGCATATAATTTATTGTGTATTTAATTTAGTTCAAATTCTCATAAAATTTATGATTTTAATTATATCTGGAGAGAGTGTGTGAAGGTACTTTTCAATTGTGAGAGAGAGGAAGAGGAGAGAATGAGTGTTTGCTAATTTGTATTATAAAATAATAAATAAAGATTAAATAGTATTCACATAATGTCTAATTAATCCCAGACACTGTGCTAAGCACTTTTATGATATTATTTCATTTGATGCTCACAATAACCCTTGGAGATAGCACTATTACTATCCCCACTTTACAGGTGCAAATTGAGGCAAACGAAGTTTGAATGATTTTCCCTAGGTCAGACAGTTAGGAAGAATCTGAGTGAGGCCACATTTGAACTGAAATCATTCTCACTCCCAAGCCAGCATTCTACCTACTTCCTTTCCAGGTGCCTCAACTCAAATATGAAGTGAATCAGGAAAGCGCCAAATAATACCACATTACTAAACCTCTACATTCAAGAACCTGGCCATGTATTTGCATGCCTTCCTCAGTTTGCAACATCAATAATCTGGGTCATACAAGCTGACTTACCTCTATTATGTTTCGATTATTTCTAGTCTTTTCCTGTGGTGGCTTTATCTGATTTTCTCCAACTTTATGTCTTCTCATTTAACAGAATGCCTTAAGTAATGATTCTGAGTGTTTCTTTGATCTGATGAACCAAAAAAATAGGGAAAGCTATCTGGTTTATTACAAAATATTGCCTGAGTGTTTGTTAGTGTGTTCTGTTTAGTAATTGTGTTAATAAAGAATTGGAAAGAAGGCAGCTATAGATTCTCACTTACATTCTTGTTATAATTTGCTTCCTTGCTTTGATCTTAGGAAAATCTCCATGAGGGAGCTCAATAAAAGGACTAAAGATAATTTTAAAGGTATTTTAATACCTTTTAGCAAAAATTCAATGTAGTTGTGTTTGTACATGTGTGACTTATAACCAACTAAATTTCTCTAATTCTTTAAAGTACAAAATAGATTTATTAGTTCATTTTTTACTAAGTGCAATGGAGTGTGGAATAGTGGATTGAGAGCATGGAGTCCAAGACCTGGACTCGTGTCTTGCATCTGACTACTTATGTGAACCTTGGCAAGTCACTTCTTACTGGAAAAGGAAGAATTATAAATTGCAGAACAGTCATTAATCTGCATTGCTAGAGGAAATTTCCTCACCAGACAGCTTCCTACAACAATGAAATCCTCATTCTGGACCAAAAGGAAAAATGTCTTCAAAATTCCTTAAGGATTGATTTTATGCAGTGAATTGCATCAGAGTGAATAAGACTACAAAGTCAAACATGTTACTACTGTCATCATAAAGGAAGAACCTTGAATATATCTGAATTTCAGCTGTAACTTCTATTGCTGTTCAAGTTGATTACCTAGGGTTCTTGACCAGTAGGAAAGCCACAATTTATAGAAATCTTTACCTACCCTTCTCATTTTTTGATACCTTGGGGGGAACCTGAGTTAAAGCATGAAAGCTGAGCACCCAATCTGACTTTTTGAATTATAACCAAATCTCAAACTTGTCATATAAATCGAAAACAAATTGGCTGCTTCGCAAAACCAACTACAACTCTGGATTTATGAAAAAAATCTTACAAGTTAAAATGTTCAACACATTCAGAAATTGGGAAGGAAGACAAATCTCTCACTTAGAGATATCAATTAAAGGGGATTTTCTATACAGAATTTTCATGTTTTGTTTCTGAGTCAACATTAGCTTGCACAAATAGAAAAAAAGTATTGTTGTTGTGTTTAAGTGAAATTTAAAAAAAAAATCACCTTTTGCATAGGGAGTAACTGTTAGCACTGAATCAAAGGCACATTCATTTTTTGTGCAGCAGTTCTTTTGTTTACAGAAACCACAAAGGGCATCAGCCTTCCCCAGATTGAGCAAAGGCCAAAATTGATGCATTCAGCTCCTTTCCCTATAATTTGATTTCCTTTTTTGTTGATGCTAAATCATTAGAAGTCCAAAAGCAGCAAAAAATGTCAAAGAAATGAAATAATGACTCTAAAATGTAAATTTAGTAATGTGTTTACATATAAAGGATACAACAATCAATTGTAATCCTTGTTAAAAGAAATGGAGGTCTTCAGGTTTTAGGATAGAATAGGATAGCTTCAGTTCCAAAGAGCAGGAACAAAAAATAGCCTCAAGTGGATATATTTCAGTCTTGGAGCAAAGAGGGATTACCTCTAGGTCAAAATTTCATCTTTTATTTACAATACATCTCGTGTTTAACAGAGATGTAGGTATGAAAGCAGCCAGATTCAATAATTAGTGAATAATTAATCCACTCTATTAAGTAAGGTTTATGTAACTATAAAGTTAACAGTGTTCACTACTCACAGTAAATGGAATCCTTATTCTTAGGTTGTTTTGTCCTTTGTGTTAGAACAGCCTTTCTTCTAGTTCTATCACTCCTTAAAATTCCCATTATGTGTTCTATCATGTTTTAGAAGAATTGAGTTTATTTAAAACACAGAAATATCCAGAAGAGACAATTCTTTTGACTCAACTGAGCTATTTGACTACTGCTTCCTTGAATAACTACTAAGACGTTGGTTCAATGCCAGAAAGATTAAAATGTCTACCATTTTCCAAAGAGTACTTAAATTTTTATATGTGTAATAGGGGAAAGTAAAGTTGTTGATTTTTTGAAATCTAATGGCAAAAGTAAAAATGTAAACATATAGATATTATTTCTCATTCAGATTTAAAGAAGTAAAATGGGATTCTGGAAGACAAGATTTACCTCTTAATCAATTCTAAGTACCTGAGCAAGTTTCCTAAACTCTCAATGCCCCAGAAATCTTTCTCTAATAGTTATAGGTAGAGTGAGTTTTGTTCCTGAGAATTCTCTATACCAATGAAATCACAAATTTAATCAAGGCATTAATATAAGATAATGGTTCTAATAAAACATAAGATTAAATAAATTTATATTTAATCAGTAAACATTGAAGTTACATAACTATTAAATGTCTTCTAAGGAATATGTAATATTTGTGATAGTTTTCTGTTTTAAACTGCTGCTACTATAAGAAAACATGCAGGAAGAAAAAAGTAAACAATTATTAATGTTATAAGAAGAGAAGGAGAGGGGAAAGGTGTTAGACACTGTTAAATGATATTTTACAAATATTAATGAATTTGATCTTATCAACAGCCCTACAAAGTAGTTACTATTATTATCCTATTTTATAGTTAAGCAAACAGGCAGAGAGAAGTTAAGTGACTTTCCAAAGTCCTCACAGCTAATTTCTGAGACCACTCCTCTATCTACTGTACCATTTATCCTCAAGGTCCTGTTACAAGTCTCTGACTGTCCAAATGTCTATTTTATCATGACTGAATAGGATAATAAGATTTAGGTTATACCAGTAGTATTTAGCAAAACCTAGATTTGAAACAATTTGAAATAAAGTCTAAATACTATCTCTCTAGATTTAAAGCTATTTCCACGTGGCTAATTATTTTTTCCAATTATTCTGAAATTTCTAGCATGAAATACATTCCTTAGGGTACCTGTCTCCAAGTAAAGCTGGAGGCAACATTCTTGGTTCAGTCTAAACTTTTGCAGTCTTTTAACTATTCAACCATAGCCAAGTCACTGAATAGCTCAGAAAACCATGAAGCTTTCTAAGAGTATGAAATCTGAATAAGGTGTCCATCTACAATGACACAAAGAGTTCCTCATCAGAAATAGCCTAAATCAAATTAATTCATAGGTCAGGTCAAAAACTTTAAAAGTTAAGTAAAAAGATCAATGGCATAGGAATCTGAAATAGAGTTCTGATCCTGCTTTCCCACAACTAACAGTGCTACTTTTTGCAAGATTCTGTGTTCACTATACCTGTAAATTGAAGATACTGGACTAGATTTTTTCCCCAAAATACCCCTATCACACATATCTACAAAAGACAATGGTTGGTTTACAGAATTATTTTTTTCTTTTTAAAAATAATTGGTATGTTTTATTTATTAAATTTACTGTGCTTTATCCCCTCTCAAAGAACCATCCCTTATAACAAATATTTTAAAAGAGAAAAAAATCAAATCTGAGAAAATTTTATTTTAGTCAAGGTAGCAGGGACAACTAATCCAGAGCATAATCCTGAAATATTAGTTCACTGGTCCTTTATGAGAAGAGAATAATAGGTTCTGAAGTCAAATTTACTTATTCTGTATGTGAAGTCTAAGGTCAGAACTTATACATTAAATAATAGCGTGCACTATAATCATCTCATAATGATACTGATATTATTTCCAGAATATTGTAGATCAGTAAAATTATTTATGCAACCCTTATGCAATGCAATCTAAATATAACCCCTCTACTTTATAAATGAAGTTATGGAATAATAACCATAAGCATCAAGTGTAAATGTGTTTATGTGTGTATGAAACAATCATTGGAATAAGTGAAATATAAGCATTGTTGCACAAGCAGAATGATGAATGTTAGAATTTCACAATCCCAGAAAAAATTGCTCCTCTTTTAATTAGTAAGGGAAGGACAAATGTTTCAAGGACTCTGAATAATGGAATGAAGACAGCTAAAGGAAAGAGAATCCTAGTCGTAAGGAATGCTTTGGGAGACAGCCTAGAAGTAGTGCAATGATAAGATAACAGTGGGTCATTAATCAAATTTTCCTGATAGGAATGGAAAAGATGGACAGAAAAGCAGAATTATAAAATGGAAGTACAGTGGTAAGACCAATGAATAAGCCAGGCTTCATGTGTTCTCATATGCTTCTCATTAATAATTAGGAAAGCTTGAACAAGACAACAAAAATTATTTCTATCTTGGTTATTCTTATTATTAATAATATTAATATTAGTTATAATTATATTTTAATGTCATACAATATATTTAAATTGCTGTAATTATTACAAATATAAATAATGAGAACAACAACCATATAATGAGATCTCACATTATTTGTTTGTTTCTACAAAGGATTATTCATTAGCTAGTCATCTGAACAAAATGATAAAAAGCTGCATAATATAACTTGGAAACTGCCAGAGACCCAGACAGCTTGCTGCAGAATAGACAAAATGCTGACCAGTAGTGTGAAACTCAAATCAAAACAGAGACCACCACACTAGACCATACATAATGTCAGACCTCATCCTGATATAGAAAAACCAAACCACATATTAATATTATCTAATGTTTTATAATAGTTTTTACTAATTTTTTAAAGAATAATAATTCCTAATTGCATTTTAATCTGGTTCAGGAATGTTTAAGACTACCTTTGACATATCTGGTAGAACATTTGACCTACCATAACTTCAAATCATAGGAAGTAGTTCTGAATCTTGGACTTCTAGCATAATAGGATATTGCTATAAAGATCAGAGGAGTGGGTGGCAGAAATGATAGAAGATATCCTTTGGTATTTTCTTTATTATTCATATTGACATAAAAATATGCAATGGCTTGCATCTTTACCTAATTGAATAACTTGTTTATGTTTTATCTTGCTTTTCCAATTAGGTAGTAAGCTCCTAGAGGGCAGGTACTATTTAGCATTGCTCTCAGAGCAGATGCTAAAGGTGGAAAAAAAAGATTAATTAATTAATCCATTTTGACAAAAGAATTAGAATTGACTAATAATATTTGAGCCAAATACATCAGTGAGGAGTAAAGTGACCAAGAAATTAACTATCCAATTGTAGACAAAAGACTAGATTTAATAATTACTTTAAAAGTTAAATTTTCTTCTACCATATCTCATATCTATCCCTTTCTCCTCTCCAATCACCACTGTCTTAATTTAAGTTGCTTATAAATTCTTACCTGGACTACTGTAATATTCTACTCATTAGTCTTTCTTCTCTGCAAATGAATCTTTATATATCAATGATATGTCAAATAGAAATGTCCCACAATGTCATCCTTCTATGAAGAAACTAATGACTGTATATCATCACTAGTATGAAATACAAATTCCTTTCTTGGAACTTATGACCTTCTACACATTAGATAAACTTTGCCTTCTCTTAGCTTTATTTTCACTCAGTACCACAGATAAATTAGATTTTTAAATGATCCTTAAACTTGATATGTTTAATTCTAGTTTTAAACATTCTCACATTCTATACCCCATAATTGCAATGCTTTCCTGCTTCATTCTTTGAATTCCAGTATCCTTGTCTCAGAATCACAGCATTGGGAGGAACCTCAAGAGTCTTACTGAAACCCTACCCCCCCCCTTCACCTTTCCTTATTAAGTGCACTCTTTTTATGTAGACCCATTTTGAAGTTCAACAAATGTAATCTTATTCCACTTTCTGGTACATTTAATTATTAAGAAATTACTACCTTAAATGTATTGAGTGAAAATATCCATTTCTTCAACTTTGACCCATTAACACTCCTATTTTTATTCACTACAACAAAGCAGAGTAAACTTAAGTCTTCTTCCATACAACAGCCTCTCAAAATTCAAAAGTAAACATCCTTTCTCCCTAAATCTTCTCCTCCCAAAATTAAATATTTTCATTTCCTGTCAAAGAACAAACTAAGAGTCAATTCTTGTAAAAGACTTCCCTAATTGTGCTCTTTTTTACCTTCTTCTCTTTTTCTTGTCTTACCTCCTTCCTAACAATCTGCCTTTTTTTAACCTTTGTATCCCTATTAGCTAATAGAATACATTACACCTAATAGACACTTCTTTAAAAAGTCACTGTCATTTTTGTTGTTGTAAAGATAGAATCATAGATCCTTGGACATGAATAGGATCTTAGAAATTATATAATCAGACGACCTTGTTTTATAGGAAAAAATACATTCTCAAAAGTGTTTTCTTCTAGAGAGACACGTATGCATTTTAATAGAATCATAACTAGCACCCAGATCTTTAGAATCCCATCTAATCTTCTTTGAAATGTACTAAAATTATAGACTCTGAAAAATTCCTTCAATATCTGCTGGAGAAATTATAATATAATAACTAATTAAAGTCTCAACACAAAATCAGAGGACTTAGTATACATTGATAATTCTACTTTAAGTTTAGTTGCATTTTACCTAAATGCTGATTATAATCTCATTATGTACTGATAGGTTGCCAAAGATTTTTGTTATTTTTTGGTTTCTGCTACACTATTGATATTGTAGCTACTTGGGGCAGCTAAGTTGTGCAGTAGATAGAGCATGGCCCTGGAGTCAGGAGAGTTCAGATCACACCTTAAATACTCAATATTTACTTAGCTGTGTAATTTTGGGTAAATCAGTTAATCCCATTGCCTAGCAAAAGGGGAGAGAGAGAGAGAGAAAGAGAGAGAGAGAGAGAGAGAGAGAGAGAGAGAGAGAGAGAGAGAGAGAGAGAGAGAGATTGTTACCATTTTCCTGAATTTTATACAGTGACCAGAGGGTTGAAGTCCCTTCTCTGCTGAATCAATCAATCAAAGGCAGGAATTTGGTTTTAGTAAATCCAAGACTTTTCCCCCAGGAAAAGAAATTGTGACATTTTAACTAGATGTTACAGAAGATGTGTTAGAATTGAGTGAAGAAATTCAATAAAAAAAAAAATAGTAAGCCAATTCAGATACCAACATTAAAGCAGGGCTATATTTGGCAAAACATTTAATTAATCCACCCCTAAGAAGCTTCTAGATTTATTGAATTTCAAGTCCCCTCCTTCGGTTGCCTTGACAATGCCAGACCAATGTACCTCTGAGGACTGGAGGTTCCAGTCTCTGGGTTAGAGGAAAGAACAGTCATTCCAATGAGAGGTGACCACTTTAGAGTCTTTGTGTCTTCCCTGTATTTGATAGAAGGACTTAGTGACTTTTGTAGGGTCATTATCCTAACAACACTCCCAGTTTAGCTTATGGCTGCTGACATTGGGAGCTGAGAACAAAATAGATACACTAAGAGGGTCAGCTTTAAAATTTTCTAAGGACCTCAGTAGAAAGCTCCTATGTCTTAGGGGAACTTGATAAATTCCACATGAAAGGAAAAAAGATAGTGAGTAACTTCCAGAAGTTGTAAATCACTCTTTTATGCCTGTATGTACTAAAGAGTCCACTATTCCCTGGATTCTATTTGTACCACTGGTAAGATATTTCTAAACAAAAATTTCATTTTCATTTTTAAAATTTTTATTTTCAGTTACAAATTTTTGACCTCTCACTGTTCCCTCCCCCCCACCCATTGAGAAAGAATGGAATATGATGCTCATATATTCCTATGAAATCCTGCAAAGCAATTTCCACAATGACCATCTTGTGAAAAAAAACAAGAAAACTATAATGAACGAATTTCAATCTTCAAATCACCCCTTGGAGTTCATTCCTTTTCTCTCTGGAGGTGAATCACATTTTTCACCAGGAATCCTTTGGATTTGTTGTGGTTTATTCATTATATTGATCAGAGTAGATAAGTCTTTCACAGTTGATTATTGTTACAGTATTACTGTTACTATATATATATATGTATGTATGTATGTATGTATGTATGTATGTATAGTTCTGCTGGTTTTGCTCACTTCACCTTGTATCAACTTGTCAGTCTTCCCTGTTTTATTTTTCTAAAACCATCTATTACATTATTTCTTTAAGCACACCAGCATTCCATCACAATCATATATCCCAATTTGTTCAGTCATTATCCAATTGATAGGCATCTCCTCAAATTTTAATACTTTGCAGTCACAAAAAAGAACTGCTGTGCTTATACATTTGCATCTTTTTCCTTTTCTTGAAAGTGGTCTCTTGGGAATACACACTTAGCAGGGTAGAGGTCAAAAGATGTGAACAATTTTATAGATCTTAGGTCATGGTTCTAAACTGTTCTTCAGAATGATTGAACTAGTTCACAATGTCACTCACTTAGCATCAGTGTCCCAATTTTTCCACATTCCTTCCAGCAGTTGTTTCTTTTTTCTGTTGTTAGTAAATCTGATGAGTATAATGTGCTACTTCAATGTTATTTTTATTTGTATTTCTCTAATTGTCACAAACTTTTGGAGATGTTTTATTACAACTGCTTTTACTATACCACATTAAGAAATATCCCTTTCTAACAGTGAATTAAGTCTGGCAGTTTAATTGAATACAACAGCTAATTAACAGGGAATGCAAACTTGTGAGAGTTTATGAGTTATAGTGATAGAAAACCATTTCTCACCCCAGTTATCAAGGTTAGTCCAAGAAACCAAGGAGAAAAGAGTCATTGCTGCTTGGTAACCCAACTTAGTAAGGGAAATGACAGTTTAAAGAGTTAGGACAGAGGATATACTCTGTTTAAGAACTAGATCTTTTCAGCAGCAGAACCAATAAGGAAAAGTTACCTAAAATTTTGACAGTAGTTTTATATATGTGTGTGTGTGTATGTGTGTGTGTATATGTGTGTGTTCATATATTATATATGAATATATATACATGCATATACATATGATGTGCCTTGTTATAGAGAGAAGAAATTGACGTTTTAAAAATGTATAGTTTTCTCTTGATAAGCAAAATAGACATGTCATCAAAATTGCATGAAATTGCCTCTTTTAAGAGAATGCTACATTTACACACTTATATTTTCAAAATAAAGATAAACTCTTACAGAAAAAAACTTTTGCCTTGTTGTGATAAAATTATATTTAAAAATTCTGAGAACATTTTCAATTCTCATATGGACACCCAAATAAAAATTCAAAGTAGATGAAAATAAAGATAGCCTCAGAATCACTGAAATTTTAGATATCTGTCTCACATTGTTCTCATCACAGCAATAGTAATACTTATCCTTCTGCAGCCTGTATACTTATTCACAAGCCCTGGAAGATTTAATCATTATAACTTGACATCCAAGGTAATGTTTGCTCCATCACTTAATCACAACTCTTTAAAGTTATCTTCCATTTAAAGTGTAATCTACAATAATATTATTAAAAGAATAAACAGCAGGTAAACCACAAGTCTGAAATTTTGAAATCCTTTCTTCACAAATTAGACATGCCAAAATCTGCTAAAATATATAAACAATAAGAAAAGCCATGATGGGTCATTTAAAAGAGCTATGACACACTGGCTTTGAATCATAAATAAACTAGAATGTTTTTGGAATATATTAAGTACCATTAGTTATTCAAAAAGTTATGATTTTATTAATTGAATTTCTTATATGCAGAGATATTTCTATTACAATTTGGACCTACATAGCATCATGAGAGAATGCATTGACTCTTTTTAAATCAAATCAAAATTATAACTCATTTAAAATTATTTAAAATATATCAATATACTCTATTCATCATAAAGTATATAATGCATATTTTATTGTCAAATAAAACTATTATTTTTAAGTAACAATAATTGAATAATAAAATGTCTCCAAGTATATGATGCAGGTAGATGTATATGATATTAATATAATAACAACCTTTGTACATCTTAAAATGTTCTCAGAATATATATTTCAGCTTATTTGAAGAGTTTTTACATGGCATAAAGAACAAATAGAAAGTTGCTGACAGTCAATATTTCTGAATAAAGAATTTTATAGCTGTCTACTTTCAAGGTACATAAAATGATTTCCCTTTGGGAATGAAAACAAAAGTGGATTACATAAAACAAAGAAACACAGAGAGATACAAAAAGATAAAGCCTTGTCCTACTTAAACAAAAATTATTTCTAGTGAGAAAGATATTCCCTTTTCTATGTGTTGATTTGTCAACATTCTAATCTCTGTTTATGTCCTTTGTTAGATTTGATATTTCTGCCTTTTGAAGTAAGAAATAATCTTAACTTTTATACTGTCTTGATAATTTCTCAGCCTAAATGAGAAAAATCATAAAATATGAGTTATAAATGTCCTTAGAAGTTAATTAGTCCAACTAATACCTAACAAATATTTAATTCTACAAGTATATCTGAGAGGTTGTTATTAGCACCAGGCCATTCCTTGAAGATGTACAAGGAGGGAAATTACTTTTGGATTAATATAATTTTCAGCAAGTTCCTACCACCCTGCTTCTTATAATGAAAGTGAATTCTGCCTCCTTGAAGCTTCTGCCCAAGTAGCTTCCCTGGGAAGGGGAAAGGGGAGGGACCTCAAGATATATTCTGATAGATTCAAGACAGTGTTTTATAGAAGTTAATTTATATGATTCATAGTAGCACTGGATATGGTAAAATATGAATTTTTGAGATTGAAATCATTGATGTCTTTAGTTCTACTCTAAGGGAAGCAATACCTAACTAGAAGTTAAAAGAACAAAACTGTGGTCCTGCCTCTGCCACTAATTAGACTGTGTGACCTTGAGTAAGTTATTTAACCTTTCTATTCTTCGGTTGTTAATCTGCAAAATGAAAGAATTAGACAAAGGTCCCTTTTACCTCTATAAATCTATGTATTTCTTCTTTTCTTCTAACCTTTGGGGAAAAAAAGAAACACAAGCCTGAAATTTATTATAAAAGTATTATTTGCTTCTCCTGGAAAATATGCAAAAACTTTTTTTCCTCTCTAAAACCTTTATTAGAACGAGTGTCATTGGTAAGTCTACAAGCTCTAAAGACAATTTTTTCACGAAGTAGAATTGAAAGGGGCTGAAAACAGAATCATTATTTCTGAAGTACAATCAGAACAGAGTTTTTCGATGCAGGTTTGGTGTAATTCAATCCAAATGAGACCACGTTTGACTTAAGCATATAAAAACCAGAGAGTACCCCCCCCCACCGAAAAAAAAAAAAACAACCTGTGCTTTCCATGTAATTAGAGAACACAATGCAAAGCCATTGCATCAGCGCAGAAGAGAGTGAACACAGGGAAGTGAAAGAGATTTGCAGATAGCCTGCTTTTGAGGCAGGAAGAATGTTCGTTCATTAAAGGCAGGCAGGATGCTTGCTGTGGTTCGTGTGTTTGCCCTGAGATGTAGGTTCTGTTAGACTGACGTATCAGATAGTCGGAGTGGTTACCACACTGACGATGTAGCAGCTGCATAATAAATGACAGAGAGAATCATGGTAGGCATGCCCACCTAACCTAACTTGAATCATGCGAAAGGGGAGCTGTTGGAATTCAAATAGACTTTCTGGTCCCCAGCAGTCGGCAGTAATAGAATGCTTTCAGGAAGATGACAGAATCAGGGAAAAGATGCTGTTTTGCACTATCTTGATTTGTTACAGCAGCCAACTTATTGGCATGATGGAGTGACAGGAAAAGCAGCTGGCATGGAAGGTAGGATTATTAAAGCTATTACATCATTATGAATACAATTAGGAACTGACCATGACAAAGCATCTGGTAGAACAAGCAGCTGTTGTTGCTTAAGGGTTTGTGGCTGTGGTCCCCAAACTCTGCAAACAATGTTCGTTTCGGAGAATTGAAATCTAAATTGCATTCTGCTACGTTAGATTTTTTGGGGGGTGCTTTGCCTCTCCTCTTTAGGGGAAGCACTTCTATGATAGACATCATTGTTAGTAGATTTGGGAATAAAGTCTCTCCTTCGAGTCTGGTTAGCACTAGGTATATGGTAATAGAAGAAAAACAAAATCCTCAAGGATTCTGCCACTAGCCAGACTCATACAGCGTAGTTGCATGGAGGTGATTGATATTTTGGCATATTAAGACAGAGAGAGAAATGAAGATGCATGTATAGAATGTTGACATAGGATGAAAAACATGAGAGTAGGTTTCGGTTTTAAAAAAGAGTTTGGCTGTCAGGCTTTTCTCCTCATCAGTTTTTAGCTCTTGACATTGATTCAGTTGTTCTGTATTATATGAAGAAAATACATCAGTATCTCCTGCAGGGTTTTTCAACAACTCCAGCATCTGTTTCAGCTATTGAACTGTATTCACGGTTTGCCAAGTTGATATCTACCCAGCTGGTCTATCATTTTTCACTTGATCACTGCTCTTAATTTTCCCTGTATCAGCTTATTTCAGATAGGGTTTTGAAAGCTATTAGTGTGGAATGTCAGAAACTACTCAGTGATTTTTAAAATTTGGAGTCTCTTTTTATTTGGTGTAAGAACCTTACTGAGTTTCCCCCCTTATATTGTTTCTTGAAATTCTTTTTTTTTAATTGTTTAGCTTTGTAATATTTTTATTTCCTTCAAAACCTTTGATTGAACTTAAAAATACTTTAAGAAAAACAGTTCATAAACACAAATTTTAGCTGACTAGAAAGAAAGTTGGGGCTTGGGATATATTAAGAGCTTCTGTGTGGCATATGAACCTCATTTTCTTGTATCATTCACATAAATTGCCTTGATGATTAGCCGGTGAGTCTATATTGTACTTAATGTACTAATTATTTTTTTTTTCATCACCACTAGGGTGAAAAAAGAATCCTGAAGCAATTTTTAACAGATGATTGTTTAAAACAGTTGTCAGATAATATTATTATTGATTATACTAAGAAGAAAAAAGTAAAAGTCTCTTAAAAAACTAACTGCCAATTCCAATATCTCCTAGAACTCTCTCCTACCCCCTTTTAAATATTCTGTCTAAGTGACTTGCAAAGTTAATAGCTTTTTAGTTGATCATGCTAATTTGAGTTTTAATATATGCTATACTATTCACAAATGCTATGTATTCTTTATAAAATGTTAATGACTCCATCATTTGGCCAAATAACACTTCAGTCTGTTATATAACTTGCCCCCCTGAATGTTAGTGTATGTATTTCAATTATGTATTCCTCCTAAAAATGAATTAATATGCCCTGTATTTATTAGTTCTCTGAGTAAAAGCTGAGGGATCATTATAGCATTTGCATTTTCCCAAATTTTCAATAACGTGCTATATTTATGAATAGCAAAGAATTTACACTTTTAACCTTGAAATATCCATGACTGGCCACATGCTATACATTCTATCAATACAGGGGAAAACACACTCAAGTAGACCTTGTAGTTTTGAGATGTTAGAAGCAAGCAAGTTGTCCAAAATGTCAAATAAGGATGAATTAATCAGTCATAAAACATTTGATACTCTAATCAGACTTCTTTTGAAGTTTTTAGAATAGCACATTACAGTATTTGGTTAAAATCAGGAAATAAGACTGACAGCCAATTCTTCACTCACCTGTGGTGGAATTATTTCAAGATTTGTTGACAAAACATCAACATTTTCAGTAGGTTATTTCTGAGGTGGATTTAACTTCAGTCCATGCATTTTTCAAATATCAAATTGAGAATTAACTCTTGCCAACAAAGTAAGTCACATCTCAGATCCCTGATAAAAAAAAGCTTGCACCTTTCAAACATAATCTTTAATAGTTGCCATGAAAATTCATTCATTCCTTGTGTCCAAATAGTTCTTGCTTCTAACATCATACTTTAGTTATTATTATTACTTTGAAGACTTCTTCTTTGATTGAGATACCATAATTTAAAAATGACTTTTATACCTAGCAACTTAAAAAAAGCATTATTTTTATGACTTTTTTTATTTGGGGACTGGAAAGTGATTTTCTAGTTTATCTCATTAATGAATGAAGTGGACACTAGATGGAGCTAGCAGTTGATTTTTCAAAGAACTTCAAAAAAAGCTTAGGATAACACACCTGGAAAGCAGTATCACTTTTATTAGTAGTCATATAGTATAATCAAAAGTAAAGACCAATCTTGGTGGGTTTAGAGAAAGTTTATTATTCAAAATGGCTAATTTGTATGGACCCTTCTCACCCAACTTTCTGTCCATTTGTTTGAGAAAGAATTCAGAAATTAGATGAGAAATTTATATCGTTGGCAAGGTAGGATTATATATAAAGAAGAAAAAAGTTTGGGATATATATATTTTGGGATATATTTTCTAATCAAGATTATCAATTGGTAGGTTTTCATTACCCATAAATCTATAGATATTGTCACAAAGTTATTCAAAAGCCAGAAATGCTTCACTGCACTTTTAATTATGGAAAAGTAAGTGATCTGTTTTAATGCCCCTATTTTCTCATTGGAACAAAAGTAAATGTATTGAAAACATTCTATGAAGTTGCACTTAAGAAAAATATGTTGCAATACATGTTTTCTCTTCATTTTCCTCATTGTTCTTGTTTAAAATGATTTGTCACTATTAAATTCATATAAGTCCCATAGGAAAACTGCATGTGTAAATATATGATATCATAAAAGACTTATTTTGAAATATTCTCTTTTAGAGATTAAAAATAATGATGTCGATGACAGTCTTAGGTAATGATGATTTCTCTATGTCCTGGCCAATAGATTTTCCTATTCTGTTCACATTCCTACTATTATTCCTTTGTGATTAAGGACATATATTAACAATGTGCCTTCCTGAGGATCCTAGTGAAATCTGTCTCAAGAAAATAATCAAAATAATAGCTCATATTTTAAGGCTTGTAAAGCTCTATCTTTCAAAACATTCTTGTAAATTAAATAGTTCTAATATTATTGCAATTTTACAAATAAGCAAACAGTTTGGGAGAGGTAGAGTCTTGCCCAGTGTTGTCCAATTAAAGTACTGAACTAGAACCTGAACTCAAATTTCAACTTTGTATTTTGTTTCTTTTCACACTATACTGGCTGACTTTAGAGGAGAGGGATGCCAAGAAGAATAACACTAGTGACTTTTGCCTTGTTAACATCATGTCTCAATATTAAACTGCTGAACTGAGATAATGAATCCTGAAAAATATATTTAGTGCAGGATACCAACCTGAATTTTTAGGTAGAGACAATAATGATATTTAATGAAATATTTAGCACTTGATGCATATTCTTATGAATAGACTTCTGAAGGGCAAATATGGAATGATTTCTTGATCAATGCTAAATTCTTGGTAATAATTTGAGTACTTTTGGGGAATATGGAAAATTCAAGGAAATCTAACAAAAATAAAGTTTATCTGAGGTTGTTGTTTTCTTTAATTCTTTAACATCCCCCTTTCTTTTTATGTGCCCTCCATTTTCCTCTAAATTTTCTTTCTAAATAATAAAGAGCCTAAAGGCAGAGATTATATTTATTATTTATTTCTTGGGAAACTCGCTTCTCCTGCCATTGATAAACTGGATTCTGAAGGCCATCACAGATTTTATTTAGAGAATATAGGTTGCAGTTGCTGACTCAGATCCAGATATTGAACTATTGTGGGTCTCGACCTAGTTAAAATGATGAAAGTCTCTGAAATATAGGACAGTCCCATATTATACTCAAAATTTAGTTTTCATGATCAATTAGGTGGTAAAGAAGATTAGAAATGGTTATGAAAAGCTGCTATTTAGTATTGACAAAAACATATTAGCATAAACTTTGTCCTGTTAGAATACATATCCTTCTTTTTTGATTCATTTATATACAAATGCATATAGAGATTATTGTATGCTTATCCATTGTCCCTACCTCTTCTCCTCTTTATTAGGTTTTTGAGTGGCTAAAAATGAAAATATATTACTCTGCCTTTCCTCTATCAACAAGTCTTAATTATTCCCTTAGGATTTTCAGTTTGTTCTTGGCAGATAGGTGGTGGCAAAATTGAGGGTCATAGGCATCTTTAGAAATGACAAATTATTATTATTTTTAATGAAACATTTCCAGAGAGTTTATACAGGCTTTTCCTGCACCATGGGATTTCATTAGGAATCAGTATAATTGAAAAGGCTAAAAGCCAGGCTAATAGTCTCCACAATTTCTCTACAGGAAAATGCCAGAGAGTAGTCTCAGTTCTCTCCTCTGTTTATTGGGAACCTACTACTTTCCTCAGGTTTGCCTTTGATTCCCTCCACCACCACCCCAACTCCAATTATTATGTTTGAGTTTGTTGTGCTATGATGAGATACTGATGTTTAAGGTCAAGGATTCAGAGAATATTAGATTTAAGTTAAATAGCAGCTGAGGACTTATACACAGATGGAGAAGCTCAGAACTCAGAGAGATATAAAGGGGCCCCAAATGACCATAATGGAACTCAATATTCTCCCCTCACATTTTCCATCCATATTGGGAGATTTTGATAACTGAATGAAAGATTATTTCTGATTTTATAAAAAATTGCCACATATACAATAATCACTTTGACTCAACCCTATGTTTTCCTGAAATTCTGTCCTTGCTGAAAACCAGTTATTTAGTTTGTTGAGGCTTATCTCTTATGCAGGTCCTCTCTAGATAGAGAAACTGAAACAAAAAGAAAAGAAAGAAAAGTGTAAAATATCAGGTTCATTCATAATTCTATTTTAAACTTCAAAAGGCATAAATATTCCTCAAGTAGTACCCTCGTGGCAAAAAAGGATGGGTATATATATTCTACATTTTGAAAAAGGTAAAAGAAGCTATCTTCTCAAATATTTACCTGCCTCAAAGTTCTAATTGTTTCTTTCTAAAAGATAGATAAATACAAACACTCTACTAGAAGAACTAGTGCATGGAAGTCTGCTAGGAATTGGCATATTAAAAAGTTTGGAGATGGTAAGTTTCCCCACAAGAAGAGAGAGAATAGTAACATTGCTTTCAAATAGTATGGAAAACCACAAACACTAGGTTCAAAGGACCCTAAATTTACCAGCATAAAGCATTAAACTAATTTGCCTCTCTTTCCTGTAATTATGCAACCAAAGTTATCCTGTTTTGATTTGGTTTTTGTTTTGTTTTGTTTCTCATGGGAGGGACATCCTTTTTGCTCACCAGTTGCCCTGGAAATAGCAGCAAGACCTATTGGATTCTTACTTCATTTCCATGAGGATGCTACTGAGCAGCCCTCTTGTGCTGACTGTCTCTATGGTAACAGATACAAGACTGAAGGGTCTGAAGGAAATTCTTCCTATTGGCTAAGAATTAAGGAGAGAACAGGGACACTCACTGAGGAAGAACAACAACAACAAAAAAAAAAAACAAACGGAGGCAGAAGAGGCAACTGAGAAGATAACTATCCATGAGGAAGTCTTTTCTTTTTGTATAAATAATCTTCATACCATTTTAATCCATTTTAGACTGAAATAAAATTCAACACATATAACTACAAGAAAATGAGTTCTGTTGTCAGCCAGCCAGTCCATTTTATATAATTTTAGGCACAAAGAGATTTTTCCTTAGTTGTTTTGCTTTTTATAACAGCAGAAAATTGTTGCTGGCTCTGAATTGATAGCAGCACCTTTGTAATTCTGGCAAATTTAGTTCATGCTATCCCTATCACAGATCTTGATCTTTCAAAGGATTTTCTTTTTCCTGAATTCAAGGAAGGAATAGTGAGTTCTTGGTGGCTTTCATTAGATGCACTGAATTTCCAGGTTAGTATCATAATATGCTGATCTTTATATGACGTTATATTTATATGCTTCTCCCCCAAAAGAATCTGCATTATAAGTAAGAAAAGCAGCTCACTTTTCTCATGATATTCAAATTTTCTAGAGATGTTAGCATAAACTGTGAGGGGATTTTTGTTAACCCTCATTGTCAAATTTATTTATTCCATATATATGTAGTATTCAGTGCTTCCTCCTTACGTTTCTCACAGATATAAAAGTTCTTCCAAGTGATAATTTTTATTGTTACTGATTATAATTTCTCTCCCTTATTTTCTCTAATATTTAGAAATTTTTAAAAAATCAATATTTGTTCAGAGAAGGGGTAGACAAATCATCTTTTTGTATTAAAATATTCAAAGCCTGGTCAGAGCACTTCACTGGAGGAACAAATACTTTAAAGCATTGACTTTTTAAATCATAAATGCTAAGTTATGACTACACAATAATAAATTTGGAGAAATGCAAAGCAGTTATATAGCAAATAAAAAGGTAGATTCGGGGGGGGGGTTGAAGATGCATAGACTCATTCATGTTTTCAGTTTTATTCATTCTGTATCCCCTGTTAGAGTCAAAGAAATAAAATACTAAGAATAGCAAGTCAGTTCAAAGATAGAACACCAATCTGTCTAGTTTTGAAATATCTTGAGCATTTCTCAGTTAAATACTCAAAAGTAGAAAAAAGAATGAAAAATTAATGAATTAAGATTATTTTTAAAATGCTTTTGCATATGTATAAATTTTCATCAAAATAGAACTATGCTCTAGATACTTGAAAGAACTTCAGGACAAATTTATTCATACATTTAGGTATGAAAACATAGCTTATGGTTAAATCCTAGGGTAGCTCCTTTCCATCCCCATATCCATAGATCTAATTCTAGTTAGAGGTTATTAATGAAGTTATCTTTTATGGAATTGATATAATCAGATTAGAGGTTAGATTTTATTAACAGATGAAATCAATACATATTTCACAATGAAAATGTATGAAAATTGAAAAATTGGGTGAGGAAATGTGGATAGCTCAGGGTATGTGTGCACATTCATACATATGTACATAAAACATGTATGTTATACACATACATATTTGTATTCACAACATGAATAAATGTGTCGGGGTGTGTGTGTGTGTGTGTGTGTGTGTGTGTGTGTGTGTGTAAAACTGCTGGGAAAGTCATCATAACCTACATGAAAAGAAGTCCATCATTTAAGCATTGCTACTTCAGGCAGCATGACACTGTCTACCACTTTACAATTGCTGAGCGTGTCCAAGTTGAAAGTCTTTCTGAATTACTGCTTCTTATGATATTGTAATTTTGGTGAAACTGAATCAGTTTAAAAAAAACTGAAAATAGCATTATCAATCTCAAAAATCAGATCCAGAGTATAATATTTTGGTCAAGGAATTAGAGAAATATGAAGAGTTTCAAAGTGTTTTAGAGGACTTCTGAAGCAATATAGCAACTGTAGCTTTATGAAAAACTTTGCTTTCAAAAAAGGGACATTAAAATTTTAAAGGTGATTTAATTTTAATGATAGGGTATGAACCCCTATATAAATAGCAAAAATGAAGACTTGAGCAACCATGTAGAAAAGTAGTTAAAGAATAAGTCTTGGAGAAAGAGGAATTATACCTGGGTTCACATCCTATATCTGACATATGTTGGACTGTACCAACATGGACAAGTCACTTAACCCTTCGGTCTCTAGGCCAGTGTGTTGGAATATAAATGATAGAGTATAATTGGTAAATGGAGTTTTCCCAGAAGTTACATCATTGATGAAATCAGATGTTTATTTCCTTTCAAGGTAAATAATTAGCTTTTGACATTTATTCAATTTGCTTCATCCCTTTTTATAAAGAACATTTAGATAATGAAGTGACAGTATACTATCTCAGCAAGAACAAACTAGAATGAGATGGGAAGGAGGTCAGGCTTGTGCTCTCCTAATGTCTTTTCTATGAACCAGTCCTTTGAGTTTGTCCAAGTCATTGCACAACATTTAGGCCTCACTATTTTTAGTCTCTAAAGTGACATAGTTGATTTAGATGATCTTTAACATTCTAGATACTATGTTTATCTTTTTTGTTTATTTTTATTTAGAAAAAATCAGACATTTGCTTTTTTAAAGTTGATTAGCTAGCAGAAAGTTTTTTAAAAAATATTTTATTTAACTTATGAAATTATAGATTTGATTTTCAGACCTTCTTTTAACATAAGCCTCCTGAATCCCTCTTAATTATTCTTCTTTTCTTTTTAACCTCCCATGAGGGAGAGGTTGGTGAGATACTTGCTTACGAGATAAGAATTATAAACATCAGCTGTCAGGGGGTGATAGATCATGCATAAGTCCAGGATATTATATGAAGAGCATATGAGGGTGTTGAGGAAAGAGTTATCATATTTAAGAGGGGAAAAGACAAATTATAATCATATTATACTTTCTAAGAAAAGATGTCCTGAAAGAAAAAGAAAATAGAATGGGTTTTTTGAAATTTTAAAATCATCTTCATAAAAGACAGAAATGAGGATTAAAAAAATAACCAGTATGGAGAATATGTACTTCTTTCTCTGGAGAAAGAGAATTCAAATTGTGGTGTGGGAACATTTTTGTTCCTTTTAATTTCTAAAAGTTCTCTTCATTCCCCAACTCTTTGGGAATAAATATTAATCAAATTTGGATTAGATAAGTTTCTTGAAAATAGGATATTTGTTTTATTTCTCAGAATTGCCATAATTTCCCATCCATTTTCCTTTCTTCTTCTTTCATTCCATATTTCATATCATAATAATGTTATCTATTTGCTGTTAGTTGTGAAATGGTAGATCTTTGATAAACAGCGTATGTGTGCATGTACACATGTGTGTTAACATATATGAAGTTTAATCCCTGCTAAAAAAGACCATTTAACTTGGGATAGGAAGATTATTTTATGACAAAAATTGATGTCTATTATTAGGATAGTGATTATCCAACATTATAATTAATTATACTAACATTTCTTTTCATGTAAACTAACAATCTAATAGAGGTACATCTGAGCATGGAATAATCCTCAAAAGACAAAAAGAATTGCCTATTTCTAATTTCTTTACTTTTTAAAAATTGCTTTATAGTGTACAGTTTTACATTTTCATTGAATTAGTGGCATATTTCCTACATAGAAAACTACATTATTCAATTTCTTTCCTATGTTTCAGAGGGAGTTTAATTATGGCTACTGTCTAGATGTTCTGCTAATTTATAAACTGTAATGTTTTGTAAATGATATTTACTGATAAAATGTATAAATTACAACCACATAAGGCACAAAGGATCTTTCTGCTTAATATAAAAATAAACTATACACATATATAAATGTCATATCATATTATATTTATTTATCTGTTGATCTATGTTGAAAAAAATAATCCAGCTTCAGCAAAAGTAAAATAATTATATATACATTCATAGAAATATACATATGTATATGTTTATATCTATACCCATATCCACATACATAAGAAGAGAAACTTAATTATTAGAATTTAGGAACTGCTTTTGGCCAGAAATTGTTTTTGAAGATTTTATTTTTTTCCTTAGAATCCATCTATTTAGTCACTTTAAAAGCAATCAGAATTTTTAATCTTTTCAAATATGTAGCAACTCTTTGTTTCTATACCTCTCTTTCAACATAGTAGTATTTATTACAGTTCTATGTCCTTTTTTTTATTATTCTATTGGAGTACAAAATCCATTATGAAATCACCAATTAAGTGGTAGAAACTACTGCAGGAATCATCTCATCCATCCCCACATATAAATTGAATCCTTGGTGACTTCTAGTCACTGAGTGAAGACTTCCAAAGAAAGGCAAATATCATCTGTCAAAGTAGTTGGTTCCACTTTTGAACTAAATGTCCTATTGATTTAAAATCATTTTACTGGGTTCTTTATGACTTATACCCATTCCTCCTGGATGTGTCTTCTTTGGTCATTGGAGCAAGCCTAACCCCTTTTCCATTTGACACTCTTAACATACTGGAACATAGTTATTGTACCTTCTTAATCTTCCCTTGTTGAGGCAAAATATACTCAGTTCCTTCAACTTGTCATTTAGTACTGTGCACACATGGTCCCTTACTTTCCTGGTTGGTCTTCTCTTAACATTCTTCAGTTACCAATGCTCATCTTAAACCATAGAACATAGAGATGAACCTAGCACTCAAGATAAGGTTTGATGAGTGTAGATTATAGGAAGTATATCAATTCCCTATTCCTGGAGGCTATGATGTAATTAATAAAAACCCAAGGTTCTATTCTAATTTTTGGTTTCCACATCATACTGCTTAGTCATATTGAACTTGCAGTTACCAAACACCCCTGTACCTTTCTTCAGAACTTCTGCTTATCTATGCTTCCCTTATCTGTACATTTAAGTCAAATGCAAAAATTGACATTTCTTCTTAATATATTCATTCTGATCATAATATTAAGTCTAACAGACTTAATTTTTCAGACTTATTTTGTTTCTGACTGTTTCCTATTGTCTTAACTCTCAATCCCATTTTTGTGCCATCTACAGCTTTGATGGGTATACCATGTCTGTCTTGATCAAAGTCTTTGATAAAAATATTAGAGCTCCTAAGGCCAAGGACAGATCCTTAAGTTGATCCCCAAGAATCTTCCTGCCATTTTCAACAAGTTCCCAGTCTTTCTGTTTTTAATTTCCTCAAATTCACATTATTCCATCTTCTCTACAAGAACATCATGATATCCCGAAGAAAATCTTAAGTTAAATCTTAAACTAACCACTAATTTTAAGTTAAAACTTAAACTAACCACAGCACACCTCTCATTTAATAATTTAAGAGGTGAGGGAAGGAGAGAAAATAAGTATTTATGTAGTGCCTGATTTTTGCTGAGTTCTTTTACAAATAGAATAACATTAGTAGGGTAGGAGTTAAGGACTGGGATGATTAATCGATATATATGGATTTCTGTGTGACTTAGTTTTAAAAGGTAATGTGATATATATATATATATATCACATTACCTTTTAAAACTAAATATATGTGTAGGTATGTGTATATAAGCATTTATATGTTTTTATTTTGATAAATGTCTCCCATTTATATTTTAATATAACTCAGTAATTTGCCCAGTCTGTGAACTATGTTTGACACCAATGGCCTAGAGTACAGTGATTTTAAATGATTTTCCCAGGGTCACACAGCTAATATCTATTAGATGAAAGACTTGAGAGTGTCTTCCTAGCTTTGAGGTCATTTTTTTTTCCACTAACCCACATTGCTTCCAGTTTTGTAGGTTAGCCAAGAAAGAAATCAGGTTAGATTTCATCACCTGTTTTTGATGAAACTATGCTTACTCTTTATAAAAATCACAACTTTCTTGGACATGGGAACATATGCATGTAATCTCTCTTACTGGTAGAGGCTGAGGATGACAGATGGTTAGAACTCAGAAGTTCAGTTTTAGTAAGACAAAGCTGAACTGGTGTCCACACTAAGTCTATTACCTAATGTCATGAGCTCCCAGGAGTAGAGGGATACCTGGTTCTCTAAAGAAAGAGAAACCAGCCCACATTAGGAGAAAAAGGGGGGTCTGATAGAAGCTTTGTACTGATTCATATTGAGATTGAACAGAGGGCAGATAGGTGGTACTGTGGAGAGGGTGTTGGTCCTGGAATAAGGAAAACTTAATTTCAAATATGGCACCAGACACTTATTTGCTGTGTGACCCTGGGCAAATCACTTAACATATCTCTATCTCAGTTTCCTAATCTGTAAAATAGTGGTACTAATACCCTATAATCCTTTGGGTTGTTGTGAGGATAAAAGAAGATTATAATTGAAAGACACACTGACTAGAATATAGCAAGCAATATATAAGTATTAGCTTATAAGGAGATGGCTACTGCACATCTGACTGGGGAGAAAATGAGCCCTAGTCATTAAAGATTGGTATTGAAATAAACAAATAAATGCAACTTTATTTTCTCTTTTGTTTGAAGATGATCTAATTGAAAGTTTCCTCGGGATTTGAAGTCAAACTCACTGTTCTTGACTCTGTTTTGAAAATTTGGACATTTATACTCCAATCTTGCATGAACTTTCAACCATCACCAATAGGGGCTCAGGAATTTCATTTACCAGTTCTTTTGTGCATAAGGATTTTGTCCATCTGGGACAAGTGACTTTAATTCATTAAAAGGAATTAGGTACTTTCTTATTATCACCTTAGGTTTCTTTATTATTTACTCCCTTGTTAGTAATTTTATTGACATTTTCTGTATAAAGTTTGAAAAAAGGAACAAAAAAATTGGAATTAGCTAATAATTTATACAATAAAAACAACATTGTAAAAACAAGCACACTCATTAAGATGTTGACCTAGCACCAATCCAGGGGAGAAATGATGAGGCATGCTACTCATTCCTTCCTATGAGTTGATAGACTCAAGATAGGGAATTGATTCCATATGTATTCCACATGTATTTTCAGATATGGCCAGTTTGAGAATTTGTTTTGCTTAATCATGCATATTTATTTTTAATGGGTCAGGGGAATTGGAAGTGAGAAAGGGATAAAAATAGAATTGTTCAAAAAATGAAAAAGAAAATTAAGTCTAGAGAGAAATTTAAACATTTATTTAATGTATAGGAGATGAAAGATTAGAAGTAATCACAGACAAGCAGGATAAATTTAGAAGAGTCATTCTGAATTAATGATATAATTAAAAAGTAAAGCAAGGTATACAAATGAAGACTCAGTTTCATATATGAGTATATATGTGCTCAAATATTTATCTTCTGTGTGCATAGAGAATTTTGTTTTATTTTAAAATACATAATAAAAATTAAATTCAAAAATAAAGAATTGAGAGGCTGTCTTATCCAGGCTAAATTTTCATCTTATCCACCTTAAACAAATATAGGTCCCGCTTTGATCTTCATTTTTTTTCTCCAAGAGATTTTAAAAGTTCATTCTGATCTTTTACATTCCTAACTCTTTTTACAGAACTATATCAAGTTCTTGTGTTCATTCTTGTTACCTGGCTTTGTTTTCTACCTTCTGTATTTTTTTTAAGTTGATATGGAGTTCCCCATGCACTTTATCAGTCTCTTCAGATAAATGCCTATTTTTCCACTTTTTTGGAATCCCTTTGTATTTTTAGAAATTCATTCTTGAGCCTCTTCCTGTTAATTTAGGCTAATGTCTCCTGAACAAATTTATCCATAGAATCCTATTTGTCTCCATAACCCTTTGAATCTGGTTTCTCAAAATATGTGATACATGCTATCCTCTTTTAAGATTTTCTCTTCCTCTTTATCGCAAACTCTAGAATGGAGTATTAATTTCCTCCCTGTGGTTCAGCTGACAAAAGAGTACATTATGGATTCACAGGGAAATCATTGAAAAAAAATGGGTTTTGTAAAAGATATGTGGAGGAAATCAAATCACAAGAAAGTAACAATATGAATACCAAAATAATGTGTGTGGTGTGGTCCTATAAAGATAATTTTAGCAGTCCTAAAATTCAGAATAAATTGAACTTGTCTGCAAATGATAAAGGCATCATCATCAACAACAACATGGAGGTTTTTTCTGTATGATGGACAGAAGAGAAGTATGCACAAAAGAAATGAAGATAATCTACTGCTTGGAGGTGCATTTGATGATGGGAAGAGACAAAACTAGACTCACTTTCTCTTCTTTTTTCAGAGAATAAGTTTTGGAGTAGAAAGCAAAAAAAAAGCAAAAAGAAGAGCTTAGAAAGAATTGAAGTTTAAGATCAGAGTGAAGACACTGAGAGAACACCTAGTTTTTGTTGTTTTTTTCTGTTTTTGTTTTCACATGATCAGGTTCAGAAATACATTCAAGTATACTGTGTGAAGTAACATGTGACAATGTAGATAATCTCTCAGAGACAGGATAGAATAAAAGCAGTGCTGCAAACTCATATAAAAGTATGCAATATATTTATTATTTTTTTAAAGTAAGAGAATAGAATCTAAAAACAAGATACCAGATAGTTTGACTTATCAAAGGAATAGTTAATGAATATCTAGAAAAAGGAATCAGTTATCACTGAGTCAAAATGTAGCACCCAAAAGACTTTTATTTTTTCAGCCCCAATTTGTTACAGGGTTAATAAACATGTAGATCAAGCAAATGCTGTAGATATGGAATACCTCAAAATAAGTCAGAAGTTCAAAGTTCAAACAATGCAACACAAACAACACAAACTTAGGTTAGAAATGATATCAAAAATATATTTATGATTATCCCCCTGGATATTGCCCTGGTCAGATCACATCTTGAGTATGGCAGTCAGTTCTGAGTCCTATATTTCAGGAAGGATATCAAAGACCCCAAAGCATTCAGAAAGATGATTTGACTAGCTTAGGGGCCTGACATCACAATTTATAAATATAGCTGTTGAAAGATGTTGGCTTGTTTAGTCTGAAAAAGAGAAGACTGAAGTTACCTTCATGTATTTGAAGGATCATCCCATAGACAAATGATTGTACATGTTCTGCTTGGGACATGTACTGTCCCAGAGGGTAGAGCTAGAAACCCAGGGTAGAAATGCTTTGGTATAATGAAAACAATCTCAGGATTCATAAATATATATATATATATATATATATATTACATTTACATTTATATTTATATTACATTAATATTTATCTCATCAAGTTGGATGATCCTACAATCAGTGTGTATTGAGAGCCATCCATTCATATGTTCTAAAGGAGAAGCCCAAACATCTTTGGCATATCAATGCAGCATCATGTTTAATGACCAGTTATCTTTTTTCATGTGGAAAGTTCTTTGTCTCTTCCAAAATTCAGTCATGGAGTGGGCTGCTTGGGAGTCAATGAATTTCCCCTGACTTCAGGTTTTCAAATGAAAACTAGATATTCACCAGGAATAGCAGAGGATAATATTGTCGACCAGATGAAAGTTGAACCACGCAGTCTTTTATGTACTTTCTAAGTGTAAGATTCTGTGATTTTGTGAATAGTCTATCCAAAAAGAAAAGCCTCAAATTTAATCTGCAAATTTCCTCCATTATTCACTGAAAGGGCTTGAACTTCAGAATTGTTGATTATAATGGAGATGCTATAAAAGAATAGAAATAGACTTCTGATTCAGGAGATATAAGAAAAGAATATGTTCTTATGTATATTGAAATTTTGTGAATACCTTTGTAAAGCATTCACAATTGGTACTTCTGTACTGTGCTTACAATTAGTGAAGGATTGAATTTAGTAGGTATTGATCAGGTAGCAAGCAGAGGAATGAGCTGGATTTTTCATCTGGGGTCAGAGATTTGAATCCCAGCTATGCTACTCGACTACCTGTGTGACCTTGGGCAAGTGTGTGATCTTTCTGTGGCTTGATTGCTTCCTCTTTAAAAACAGGGTTTAGATTAGATCTTTTGAAAAGTTATTCCACCTCTATATCTATAACAATGAAGTTGGAATAATGTGAGTTTAATTCATTTTTATATTCACTGAGAAAGATATTGAAGTTGCATTTTACAGTGTTGACCTGAGGAATATTTTAAGAACTTCTTTTCTTGCAGTTATATATGGGAGAAACTAAAAATAAAAATCATTTCAGGCAAATTCTGTATTCATTCATCTGTCCCTTAGAGAAGAAACATAGATCACTATTGATAAATTTCTTAAACTGTTTAGAGATCATTTTTATGACTAGATGATTTTCTGAGATCTACAATGTCAGTATGAACATTTCTAAGAGAATATAATTATTTTATCATAAGTAGAATGCGAAGAGTTTTTTCTTCTTTTATGACTTTGAGAGTGCCTGAGGACAGATTAATAATGATATAAAAAGCTTCAAGAATCAAGACTGTTCTGAATCTCAAAATAGAGATCTAACATTTTAAAAATGCTATCCAAGATCATACTTAATATTTCTAGTTATCTAGTCTACTTCTAAGCAATGACACCCCCACCCACCCCAATAGATTGTCTTCAATGACCCAGGTGAAGAGTGATGGGCTTTTGGAGGTTGTATCTATGCCTAATGCATATTGTTTTTTATACTTGGGGCAGCTGATTGTGTCCTGAAGAAGATGGCTGGCTATCTTTTTTTTTCTAGTTATATAAAAAGGTGGGAGGAGGAGGAGGAGGAGTGACTCCTAAAATTCTCAAAAAAAAAAACCTGAAATGGAATACATAGTTCATATGCCACATCAATCTGTTTTGTATGTCTCTATCATATTATTTGATATTTTGCAAGATTAGAATCAGTCAGTGCAAGATAGCACAGGAGAAGGTATGATACCATCACTAGGAATTTCAGACCCCATAAGGGGCTTCTTTGTCAGATGCTATTAAGCGAGAGGACAGAGGGTGACCACAATGTGCAATCAGAGTATGGGTGTTTATCTTTCAGTATTTGGGAACTGTTTATTCTGAACCATGTATTGGGCTCACCAGTCTATAGTTTATATTATTATTTTGCTGAGTCATTTTTAACTTATCCTGCTTACCCAGTATGTTTTCCCTGGGGGTTTGTTGCTTCTTCTTCTTTTCCCATTGTTTCCTTTTCTGTCTCCAGAATTCATCAACAATTCTGTTTAAGGAGGAAACTTTGTTTCAGAGCTTCAGTCAATTAGCTGCAATTCTCATGAAATCACAGCTACAGGAAATATATATCAAGGTGACTCTTTGTATTTGGGTGTGCAACTACAAATCAAGTAAATAATTTCATGAATACAATAGAGTACTTTCCTTTTTGTATGTGCAAACACAATTACTGTATCCAGTTTGATTTGGCTTAAGCTGAAGTCAGAGTAACTCTCCAGAAATTTCATTTGTACCCTACAGGCTCACATTTATTTTGTTCTCTGCTCTGTAATCTTTTGACTGTTGTTACCTACTCTTCTAGCCTTTTTTCCCTATTTCAAGATGATTAGAGAAGAGATATTTCATCTCTTCTGTTGTTTCTTACTAGAGTGTTCATAAGACTTTAAAAAATATGATTTTCCTTGGGTAAAGGTGTTGTTGTCTTTGGATTAGAGACTTAAATTCTCCCCTTTTTCCTTATACTGTGAACAGAGAGGCAAGGCGATATATGATAGAGGAGTTAGTCTTAGAACTTCTAAGATTTTAGTTCAGGTCCTACCTATAACGCACACTAATTATGTCATTGGCAATGATGCAGAGAATTATGAATAAAGGAAATTTGCAATAAGAAACAAATTTTTAATTCTTTATACTGTTAAATTTTGTAAAAGTGTAAAATGTTATCTGTTCCTGGGATATAAATTGACACTTATTTTTCCATTGTTAAATGTAAAATTGGTAACCATCTCATTTCCATGGGAAGATTTCTCCTTTGCTCTTGGTACCAGAGAATGAGAAAAACTATAATATGAAAACTGGCCTAAACTGCCCCTGTAGCCACCTCCCTGGCCCAGTCAGCACTCTCCCTCTCTCTCTCTCTCTCCCCCAAAACAACCTTGCCTAGCCTTTTGTTATTCACTTATGTTCTCAAAGTGCCTCCTGTTTTTCCTAGGAGAAGGAAAGGTTTTTTTTTTTAGGTTTTTTTTGTAAGGCAAATGGGGTTAAGTGGCTTGCCCAAGGCCACACAGCTAAGTAATTATTAAGTGTCTGAGACCATATTTGAACCCAACTACTCCTGACTCCAGGGCCAGTGCTTTATCCACTGCCACCTAGCCACCCCAAGGAAAGTTTTTAAATTGAATATTTTGTAAGCCTTCTATAATGAATCCTGAACAGCTTAAAATCCCAGGTCTTATATGAATTCATTAACTTTTCACCAACTCTCAATTTCTATTGGAGCTACTGAATCTCCCACAACAACAATAGGTAGCACAGTAGGTAGAACTGAAATAATTTTCAGTATCTTTGCCAAGAAAGCAAACAAACAAACAAAACACATGAGGTTAGGAAAAGTGGGACACAACTGAAACAACTACACAATAACAAAGTGTATGACCATGACAAGTTACTTAGCTTCTCTATGCTCACAAAATTCTCTCAGGCATTTGTTATAGATCTGTATTCATGGGAGAAACTTCCTTATTACAGGTTCCATACAAAGATGAAATTACATGAACTTTTTTACTCTTCCTTTCTCTTGTCAAAAAATAGAAAAAACATTTAACATTTGAAAAATATGATTTTTATTACACTTTTGCCTTAAGACAACTTTTCAGGGTCAGTATCATCCACAAAGAAAACTTGATAATTTGGTGATTCTTGGATACTGATAGTAGCTACAAAATTACTGAGGTCAAAACGTTAAAGTAAATTATGTTAGAATGAAGATTTTTCCTCTTGTATTGTACATTCACCAATACAATACTTGGACAAATACTAGTATATTAACTTCTACAAAAATGTGATTTACTGTAAAGACCCTGGGATTTGTATTTATTCCAAAGTAGGAAAGATAAGAAATTAAGTGGAGGTCAGCCCTCAGAGGAGAAGGTGGGGTTTTTCATTTGCAGCTATAGATAATGGTTAGAGGGATTTAAGGATGAATGAGGAAAAGAGGTCAAGACTGAGGTCATGCCATGGCAGCAGGCTGTTCATGGTCACCTTTATTTATGATCTATGAAATAGCTTCTAATACTCCAGTGTAATGATATGTGATCAAGTTTTAGGAGCAGTAGTGCTGAAAAAAAAAATCAGACTCAAGGAGGAGTAAGCAGTCACCACCATATCCCAGTTTTGTTTTGTTTTTTTTTTTAATTTTGTTAAAGAATACATTTTCAGGATATGAAATTATTTCTCATAAATACTTATGGTATACTATTTACTAAGGTAGAGAAATCTATCTTTCCCTAGAGGAAAAAGGAGAGGAAAGGGATGGGAGAAAAGGAACAGTGGGAGGTTAGGGGAGGGGTGATAGAAGAGAGGGAAGATCATGGGAGAAGGGGAGAAGGTAGTCAAATGTAACACACTTTTGAAGAGGGAACAGGGTGAAAGGAGAGAGAGAGAGAGAGAGAGAGAGAGAGAGAGAGAGAGAGAGAGAGAGAGAGAAACAAATGAGAGTGAGGAGGAATAAAATGGAAGGAAATATAGCAATAGCATCTGTTGGGGAAAAAATATTGAAGTAACTTCTCTGATGGATTTATGATAAATAATATGATCCATCCCAGAGACACAGCTGATGGTATCTGAATACAGATTGAAGTACATTTTTTTCCTCACTTTATTTTTCTTAAGACTCCTCTGTTTTTGTTGAGGGAGGGGAGATTATGTTTACTTTTACAACAAGACTATTGTAGCAATGTGAAAATAAATAATATTTTTAAATGCTATGGTATTGATACTGTCCTTTATGCTACCTAGTTTGCAGAATGAGAACATAAAGGGAGACAAAAATCAATTACTTTTAGTAGTGCATGACTGGGATCTCAAAGCACAGCCCAATATTAGAGGGTTTTGTTCTTAGTTTGTTGTTTGTTTGTTTTTTTTATTTTGGGGTTTTTTACAAGGCAGTGGGGATAAGAGACTTGCCCAAGGTCACACAGCTAGGTAATTAAGTGTCTTGAGGTCATATTTGAACTTGGGTCCTCCTGACTCCAGGGCCAGTGCTCTATCCACTGAGTCACCTAGCTGCCCCTTGCTTGGTTGTTGCTCAGTTGTGTCTGACTTTTCATGACTTTGTTTGGGGTTCTCTTTGCAAAGACATTGGAGTAATATGCCATTTCCATCTCTAGTTCATTTAAAGAGGAGAAATTGAGGCAAAGTTAAGTGACTTATTCAGAGACATATAGATTAGAAGTGTCTGAATCTAAATTAAATTCAGATCTTCCTGACTCCAGGCACATTGCTCAGTCCATTGTGTCTACCTAGCTACTCTTGTGTTCTCTAACTTGGGACATAAACACAAACTGTTTCATAAATGTAGTGAAAAGTAGATAATTACTAGAAATGAGAGCCATTTAAAAATTAATATGCTCTATATACAAAGGCCTAAGAATAACTAGATATTAATGTAGAAATGATTTAAACATATTTCTTAGAGCAATATAGTAATGTCAACCATGTTTCAAGATATACCAGTATAATGAAGGACATTGTGGAAACTGGCATTCCTCACCCAGAAAAGACCACAGAGTTCTAAATCTGATAGTGGCTACAAAATTACCAAGGTCAAAAAGTTAAAGGTTAAATAAAAAAATATGAAAAGCAGAATTTTTTAAAACACAATTTCTTTATGTGACTAATGTATATTCATTTGATATCATGTAAAAGAAGAGCTAATGTTTCAAAGGTGAATTTATTTTTATTTGTTTTGTTTCTGGCTTCTTTTTATCCTCCCTTTAAAAAAATGCAAACAATACCTAACCCCCAAACCAAAAATTCACTTCAATCGGATTTCTCCCATCTGAAATCTGTTATGTTCCAGGTTTTCAGAGTTCAAGATAAGTATCATTTTAGCAGATGGATGAGTAGGTGTTTTACTGCCCTGATGGACTGAGTTTGGGATGCAGCTTGACAGTTGCTGTTGAAATTTGGATTTCATAGCATTTTCACAGAAAATCGCATATACTCTGGTCTTCTGCAGTCTTTGTTTTGGAGAAATGCAATATTATGTTCATAGAAGTTTCTTGTTAGGATTCTTCTGCATGTTTCTTGGTTATTTTTTAAAAGGCCATATTACTTAGGAAACTTTTGCACATCAAAAATTAAAAAGTAGGTCTGCATGTTAACAAATTAATAAGAAGTCACTTTAATTCATAGATTTTATTCTAATAGACAGCTGGCATTTGCTTCTTATTCTGAGATACATGATAGATGCAAAAGAAATCTCCTTTCCATCTCTCCCTGTAACAATTTGGTCTGAAATCTAAATGAACCATATCTAATTCAATTCCTTAACCCTAGCATTTGGCTCAACACCTGTGATACAAGTGCAATATGCAATTTGGCACAATTTGGCACGGTGGTTGGTCTTCACTCATATCATTCAAAAGGATGTTTGAAGATAGTGAAAGTTTGGGGGAAGCTTTTATAATTCAGTTTTTTTTGGTACAAGCATTTTCCCATAAGCTGAGGGGGGTGGGGAATAATAGTACTAAATCATTTTAAGTTTACTTAAATGGAGTCATCGCTATTTGAAGAGGTTCAAGTCAAAGGTAATGGTTGCTATTAAAAAATGTATACATCACTCTTGTTATTTCATTTGGTCATTGTAAAAGGTTGATCTGCATAGAGCTGAACTAGTATGGCTTAAACTTCATATTTTCCCTTTCTGGAAAAGTTCTTATATATAAAATGTCTTAAAATATCTGAATATATTTTATTCTCCTTATACAATGTATCCATTTATGTGATGTATAGAAATTGAACCACTAGCTCTATGAGCATCATAAAGCTGAAAGAAGTCATTTACTTTGTCCAAAGGTGTGACATAGAATGACTTTGAAGGCTTTTTTGGTGGAAAGCCAACAGCAACTTGTTTTTTCTCTGTTTCCTTCCAATTCTCATGTCACATTTTTTCTTTCTTCCTCTGTCCTTTCATTGTTTTATTCTGTTTCTAGCCTTTTCATTTTAATTTAGCTATTCTCTCCCTTGCTTAACTGCCTCTCTCCATAATTTGTTAGTATTTGTATCAGAATTTGTAATTTTTGGTTATGTTCTCACTATCTAAGAAAACCGAAACTCCTTAAGAGTTGCTTATATTTGGACTAAATTACAACTCTCAAAATTTCCCTTATCTAATTATTAGTCCATTTTTTCATAAATTGGTATTCGGATATTTATGTGATTTCTCATTGTCTTAATTCTACTCTCCTTTTGTGAATATATGTGTGTGGGGGGTATATATGTAGATATATACATAAATATGTGTATGTGTATATATATATATATATATATATATATTATTTTTCAGGAATGTGCATTGAGGTGGAAACAGGTGAGGCATTGAGTCTCACTCAGCTCTGATTGCTAAGGTTTGAACCTATACACCTGCTGCATACAATTAAGTGTACTATACATACAAATGTGTGTGTGTGTGTTTGTGTGTGTGTGTGTGTGTGTGTAATACATGTGCAGAGTGACTGAAGTAGCCAGCAAGATGGAGAAGTCCCTTACACACATTCTGTCTCTTTGGCATCCTTTAAAAGTTCCTGCAATCATATTTTTCTAGTTTTTGATGAGTAAAAGCTATTCCCTCAATTAAACTACTCCCACCAATCAAGATATCCCACTGCCTTGTTTTTGACAAAATTTGAGTTTTCAAATCTATATCATAAATTCTTTTCAAAATTATTCAAATTCTATTTGGAAACTGTGGATCTTTTGTTTTACTGTAGAAGAGAGTGTTTGTTGTTTTGTTTTATAAATGAAGTGCTATCATCAAAAGAAAGATCTGTAATTATTGATGTCATGACCATTACTAATCACTAAAAGTTCAGATTATCATGTCTTGCCATCCATATTTCTTCCCATTGTGAACAACCATTCAAGCTGACTCTTTCATTGTTCATAAGAAAACCAGCTTGAAATAGCAGAGAAGAATTCTGATGACGACTTTTTTTACCAGGCATTTGGATTTGCTAAATTTTGCTTTTAACCTGCATTCTTTTCAAGAGCAGCTGGGTTGCTCAGTGAATAAATAGAGCCCTGAATCTGCAATCAGAAAGATTCATGTTCATAAGTTCAAATCTGACCTCAGATACTTACTAGTTATGTGACCCTGGGCAAATCACTTATTCCTTTTTGACTCGGTTTCCTCATCTGTAAAATGAACTGGAGAAGGAAATGGCAAACCACTTCAGTATCTTTGCCAAGAAAATTCAAATGGATGGACATGACTAAAACAACTGTAAAATGGTACTGTCCTACACTAGGTTCAATTATCATTTGTCTGAAAACCCAAAACTTATGTCTTATATCCATATTGAGGGTATAAATGGCTTTGAAACTTAGTGGTTGTACTTTGAAGATGATCTTGTTGCTGAAGATGGTAGAAACCTGGATATATGCAAGTTGTGAACCCTTTGTGAATAGTGTCTCTGCCAAACAAATTTGTATGCCTGCAGTTCCTTGCACACAGTAGGCACTTAATGAAAGCTTAATGAATAAATGGGTAAATGTGGAAACTAATTACTACCAAAGATACAAAAGTAATGCAGAGGATTTATAAATGCAATGCTTGGTAAAGAAAAAATTCCTCTAGGTAATTACAAATTAATAGTTTAGGAGTATGTAGCTTTAATATAGTCCATGTTTTAAAGAAACACCTTAGTCAAGGGAAAATAAAGGTATTTATTTAATCATCCCTTCTGTGTTATTATAGCCTTTATGTCTAAGCATTTTTAGTGCCTAATAACAGATGATAAGTTTCCAGGCATAATCTCTTGATAGCTGCTTGTGAAAGAAATAATGGAGTTAATACTATATTGAATAACCACAGTCAACTAGAATATTTTGGTAAGGGCAGAGGGACTATTTTTTACTTAATAATTTGCTTTGAATAGCTTCCCTCTTGTAGTTTCAACAATTAAAATCTCAGTATTTCTAAAGTCATAAACTGGCTTATTAAGGAACAAAATGATTGTTTGCAGGGGAAAAACACGTGTGAAGCTATTAACCAATGATAGCAGTCTAATAAATATATATATATATATATATATTTAATAAAAGGAATATAGGGGGAGCTTTTTGTGCTTACTAAAAGAATCCAAATAAAATTAGGATTGAGGGACTGGGAATGTTTTGCCTGAAAAAGAGAAACGTCAAGAGGGACTCGATCACTGTCTCCAAGTATCTGAAGTACTGTCATGTGGAGGACAGATCAGATTTGTTCAGTTTGGCCCTCGAGGATAGAATGAGGAGCAGTGTGTGGAAGTTTTAAATGGGTCAATTTAGGTTTGATGTCAGGAGAAACTTCCTAACAAATAGAGCTGTCCAGAAGTAGAATGGCCTGCCTCAAGAAGTGATGGATTCTCATTCATTGGAGATCTTTAAGTAGGGA
This sequence comes from Macrotis lagotis, assembly GCF_037893015.1. NCBI lineage: Eukaryota > Metazoa > Chordata > Mammalia > Peramelemorphia > Peramelidae > Macrotis > Macrotis lagotis. Next base: position 524,460,831 of record NC_133658.1, read on the forward strand.
CCAGATGTCCATGTGATCATTATGTTACTGAGGAAATTCCTTTGTAATATGACTTATGTATTATGGTTAAGGTCCCTTCTAATTCAAATTCTATGATGTGAAACACTGACCTTTTCAATAAAAACCTTACCTTTAACAGATATAAGGTATTTGGAAATAATTTATTTTAGAAAATCCTCAAATATAACAAATGACATTATTTTGTTTGTTTTATCCTCCCAAATACAAGAAACTAATTTTAATTAAATCATGGGATTTAAAAGATTTGTGATTCAAGTTTTGTCCACAGATAAATTCAAGTTTCTTGAAAAATCATTATAAGCTTTCACTGCAATCATATTCTGATCTTAAAGCTACAGTGATTAAAGGCATATTATATGTCAACCTGATCAGTGATTGCATCCTTTTGACTTAATATTTTTATTAGATTATATCAGTATTGATTAAGATAGAAGGAATCATTACCATGTATACCAATTTATACAGAATTAAGAATGCAATTGTAGATGTGTTAATTGTTTTAAAACCATGAATTATGCAAATGATGAACAATAATTAATTATCTGAAAGAACAGGAAAACATTTTCCAAAAGAACATTTAAATATTTTTAGAAGTATCAGTGTAGTAAAGCACAGTAAGCTAACCTTTGAATTTCTACTTCAAGTTTTATTGTATTCAATTGTGCCCTTTAAAAAATTTAAAAAATTTAAAAATGATCAAATGTCAAGTTTTTGATTTCTCTCCTTCTTGAAATGTTTTTATTTAATATTATGAAATCACCCATATAGTCACTTTTTTTTATTAGATCTTGTCACTAATATCTCAGTATATAAACATTTCCTTTTTAAAGACTCAATTGATTAGAGTATCCTTATAGTCATTAGATGTTTGTATATATTTCCCAAAGATTGGTGCAGATTTGCTTCTCTCAGGGTTGAGATCAAACATAGTCATTAGTACAAAGAAGTCATAGCATTTTTCCCTTGTAAACAAGGACATTTAAAGAGGATATTAGTAAGAACACAGGAAAACTGAGTTCTAAATTTAACTCTTTTGCCAATCAATTGTATGGGTAGGACAAGACGCAGCTGCTCTGAGCCTCAGTTTCCTTATCTGTAAAGGAAAGAGGGAGACTGTTTTGGTAGATCTCTTTTATATGATGTGAGTCATATAAAGCAGTCACTTGTGGCTATATAAAAGCTTATTCACAATTAGAGGGTCCAATAAGGCATTTTCCTCCCCACGCTAATCTGTTATTCTCCTTTAAAACCAGATTGATAGTTCAGTATTGTGTCTCACTGTAAGGTTGGAACTAGTGAGGGACAAACACAAGTGTATATAAAACAGGAAAAAAGTATGAAGGGTAGGGGAATTCATGTGCTTCCATATCTAAATTTATTATATTTATGACTGGTGGAAATGAGACCTTGACTTAAACTTTATTTACTGAAACCTTATCCTTCAACATGGGATAGGCCGATCTTCTCCTGGAGCTAAAAGTAGCTAATATTTCTATGGTTCTCACCAAGTGCCAGAGACATTGTACTAATTGGTTTTTATTTTTTATCTCATTTGATCCTTTTAAAAAGTTTATCTCTTTTTGATCCTTTCAGAAATGTCCCCTCATTTTTTTCTTGCAGATGACAAAACTGTAGCAAATAGAATTTAAGTAACTTGCCCAGGACCACACTGGAAGTAGTGTGAGTAGTAGTAATGAGTAAGTAAGGTCAGATTTGAACTCAGGTCTTGCTGACTTCAGATTTGGGTCTTTCTCCACTGAACCTTTTGAGAGATCTTGTAAAAGGTGCAGTGTTAGAGCCATCATAGTAGCTGAAGCATCCTCATAATAAAATGAAGAAAGTGAAAAATAGATGACAACATATTTAAGTAAACTCCTTAGTGATGTTGACCAGAACAGGATATGAAGGTAGATTTTCATTGTTTTTGAAATAATAAATCACCAACATGATTTCCTTACTTCAATTAATATTCACATATTAATGTGAATTCACATGCAATATTATATAAGAGGTCATATATGTTAAATAAGAGGTCCACCTAAATCAAATTTTTTTCTCACTCTCAAGATGTTTTCATTCATTTGAATCCGATTTTTCTCAGAAAGATTAGACTATATTTCTATTGTTATTATAAATCTCCCTGCACTTTGAAAAGCTAAGATTTAAGATGAAATTTTATCATAGCATATATGAATTGAAAATAGACAGAATAGTGAATGATCAAAAGAAAAAGAAGGTAGGGTATGGGTGAAGGAATAAGAGAGCATTGAAAGCTTTGCAAGAATTGGTCTGCTGGACTGTCCAGTATAACCAGAAAGGATAATGATCATTGTTGGGAGGGTTGTGGGAAATCTGGGATGCTATTACATTGTTGGTGGAGCTGTGAACTCATCCAACCTTTCTGGAGAGAAATTTGGAACTATACCCAAAGGACAACAAAAATGTGCATACCCTTTAATCCAGCAATACCACTACTGGTTCTATACCCTGAAGAGATGATGAAAAAGGGTAAAAACATCACTGGTGCAAAAATATTCATAGCAGCCCTGTTTGTGGTGGCAAAGAATTGGAAATCAAGTAAATGTCCTTCAATTGGGGAATGGCTCAGCAAACTGTGGTATATGTATGTCATGGAACACTATCGTTCTATTAGAATCCAGGAGGGATGGGAATTTAGGGAAGCCTGGAGTGGTTTGCATGAACTGATGCTGAATGAAATGAGCAGAAGCAGAAAAACACTGCACACCCTAACAGCAACATCGGGGTGATGATCAACCTTGATGGACTTGCTCAATCCATCAGTGCAACAATCAGGGACAATTTGGGGCTGTCTGCAATGGAGAATGCCATCTGTATCCAGAGAAAGAACTGGAGTTTGAACAAAGACCAAGGACTATTACCTTTAATTTAGAGAAAAAAACTGATATCTTGTTGCCTGATCTTACTGTCTCTTGTACTTTATGTTTCTTCCTTGTGGATATGATTTCTCTCTCATCACATTCAATTTGGATCAATGTATACCATGGAAACAATGTAAAGACTGACAAATTGCCTTCCGTGGGGGTGGGGGTAGGGAAGTAAGATTAGGGGAAAACTTGTAAAACTTAAAATAAATAAAATCTTAAAAAAAAGAATTGGTCTGGTGGCATCCATTAAACCCATTGTTTCTGGGAGTATTTTGATAGAAATAAATGTTTACTTTTCTAACTGGATTTGAAATCCTTCTTACTCTAAATTCAGGTTTTTCACAAAAGAGTGCCAAAGCAGATGTCCTGTTTCAGTGTTGGCACTAGACAGCTTATAATTTTAGCTCATTTTTAATTATGGAGGGTGTTAAAATGATGAGTCTCAATTAAAATTTACTTTGAATCATCTGTGTTGTTTGGAAATTTTTATTTGTTTAATTGTTAAACAACATAGATTGAAAGCCAAAAAGGTTCAAAGCCTTGTAGTATCATCTAAGGAGAAGAAAATTTTTAGAAAGCCATGGAAAATTGAACACACACAATTTTCAGGAAAAACTTAAAGAATAAATCATTCCTACTTCATAAGAGATGTTGAAGATTTAAACTGAATAATTCTAATATACAAAAAACTTTAATTTAAAAAAACTATGATTTATATGTAATCTTCTTCCTTTACTTTGCCTACATTCATATTTGTACATGTGTCATTTGTATAAAATCTGTTCGTATTGATCCTAGGCCAAAATGGTTATGTTTTTAGACCAGTAGCTTTTATTAATATCTACATATATATATAAAGTCCTTTGCAAATCTTAAAGCATTATATAAATGTTTTTTTTGTGCCTATATATACACATTTATAGATTTTACTTACTATAATCAGTGTTTCACTCCAAAGTATTTTCAAACTTATACTTTCTCTTTCCCTTTATTCTGATTCAATTTGAAACTTCAGTTCACTCTTCTTTTAAATATAGGTCCAATTAAAGACATCCTTCATTAGTAAAGTTATTTTTAAAGTGCTTTTTTTATTTAAAGAGTCATTCAATTGCTATGGGGTAATCTGCCTAGCAATGAAGAAGAAAGTCTAGGTAGAAACAATCCCACACTTTCATTCAGGCATGGAATATAATATTTCCTTCACACATTGTTTTGATGATCACATGAGATAATATTTCTAAAGTATTTTGTAAATTTTGATGTACTATATAAATACCATTATCTTTATCATTAGAATTGTTCTGTAGTCCCCAGTATTATCAAATAAGTGCAATAAAGAAATACAACTTTTACATGAAAAGACATCTTTACTGACAGGAGAAATCAAAGAATTTCTACAGCCTCCTTCAACTTAAAGAATACATTCCATAAGTTTGATCAGTGTTGTTTACACATCTCCTTCCCACCTTTATGGAAGCACTCTGAAGTTGCTAAACCTTAAAAGCATTTTTTTGTCTCTCCTACAATTTTTCTTCTGAAAAAGGAGAAAATTACTTGCTTGAACAGGTGTCCTATGTTTCGATTTTATGATGTCCTTTTTATAGTGAACAGAAGTATATTATAATATCAGAAAAAAATTTCTTGTCCATAATTGAGGAATCAGAACTACAGATATTTATTGATCTGAAAACTGAATTTCTGTTTAATCTAAAGACAACTCAAATCAAGTATACCGCTTCGTCCAGCAAACTGTGTATATATTATCTTCAATTTGCCAGGATAAAAGAAAATGTATCATGAAGAGTCTATTTAGACTGCAATATTTTTCTTCTAATTCTTAAATAATCTAAGTATATCAAGTATTCATATTTTACTATTGAATATTTTTCTGATTTACTCCATAACTGTCTATGTCAGTCTGTATCTCAAATCTTTTAGAATTTTTTTTGAAATTTATGCTTCAGATGTAAACAATTTTAAGAGTAAAGCATTATTAAATGGCTAGCTTAGATTTCTATTTTGATTCTCAGATATTAACCAAGTTTTATTACTAAACCCTTATTTACATTTGTTTTGCTCTTAATAGAATTCAGAAACTGTTATTTTTAATTTATTAGGGGAGAGTTGTCTGGTTTTGGGGTAGTACCAATACCCTCTACCTACTTATAGGTCAATTGAAGATAAAGATGCTGGGGTGAGCCATTTCTAGGAATGATGAAGTAAGGATATGCAAGTTTTTTTATTCTTAAATTTTTGTAAAGTTAGAAGAACTGGTTACTCAGGGATTGATGAACCAGAATTCAGTGGGTGCACCAACAGTTAAAAGAATCCTTTTATCATTAAGAGCACTATGGTCAAGGGGCAGCTAGATGGTGCAGTGAGCAATGACCCTGGAGTCAGGAGGACCTGAGTTCAAATTGGCTTCAGACACTTAATAATTACCAAGCTGGGTGACCCTGGGCAAGTTACTTAACTCCATTGCCTTGCAAAAACAAAAACAAAAACAAAAAAAAGAATGTGATTCAACTTTGAACTGTCAAGGATGAAGGCAGTCTTATCTTCTAATACAATTTTCCCCCTTAGAAAAGTACATGACTGCCAATATCATGTTTATTTGTCTTCCATTTTTTACAATGAATATTGATGGTAGGGATGTGCTAGTGATCTCATGAGGTTAGGAAACCTTAGTAGTGCATCAGAGTTTCTTTGATGATTGGAACTGAATAGCAAAAATGGTTGCAATGCCCACCAGAGGCTGGTCATGACCAACTATCAGTGGAAGTGATTACACTAGGACAAAACACACCAAAGACAAATGAATATAGATATAGGATTACAGTGGGGTTTTATTCTCTGTTGAGTTTTAATATACTTATAGAATTCCTGTTTGGCAACCTCTGTGCCATCATTTCTTCTACTTTTGCAAACAATTAGAGAATTTTATACCAATGCTTGCCCAAGTCACTGTGGTCAGACCCTGGGTTTCTGTTTGATCTCTTGATTTGAAACTAAGTGGGAAATATTTGTATACTCCAAGGATTATGCCCTACATGCCAGTTTTCTTCCACCCCATTTCCTTTTTTTATAATTATTAACAAATCAAAAGTACTTAGAATCACATAATCATAGAATCTCAAATGTTGACTATCTCATATGACAACTGATAAACTGAGTCCCAGATAATACACCAGAGTACGTTATGTAAATTATTGATGTTTAACCATTTAACTTAAAGAAAGCTTTTCATCATAGGATTTAACTTAAAGAAAGCTTTTCACATTGTGTCTCCAGAGGATATGTCCTTATTAAAGTTTGATTCAAATTCCAAAATGTCATCAAAATTCTAACTTTTTAAAGAAAATTCAGATAATTTTAAGATTATAATAGGTCATAGTCTTAAATTAGTAAAAGAGCTTAGATGCTATTTTGATTTAATTCAAAATCTAAAATTGAAGAATCAGAAGAAGGAGGAAGTAAACTTAGAATGGATTATCTTGCCCTCTACTTCTACCACATAACTTGAGAAAAGGAGAGATTGACAGAGCAGAGTGAATAGAAATCCAAATCCTAGTATAATCCTTAGTTTTCCTAACTGTTCTAACTGTTCCTTTGTCCTAAGATTCCTTATCAGTATTTCTTAAATCTAGGATCTCTGAACTTGTATTATAAATACACTTACAAATATATTATATATGTGTGTATACAGGCATATATATATATGTATTGTATAATATTATTCTAAAATAATCTAATTTCTTGATAATCCTATTTTTATTTTTCTTTCTGTATTTAAACTTATTTTTCTGAGAAAGCCTCCATAGATTTCATAGAACTTCCAAAAGAGTTCACAGACACAAGGAAGATTAAGAACTGATATAAATATATTGCTTCCAATAAATAAAATTTAAAAATAATTCTTATACTAATAAGCTGTCCACAGTACTATAGGCTACTCGGATAAGCAGTGAATCAGTGTTCCTGCATGAATTCTAGCAGAAACTAGATAAAAGGGTATTCTTGCAACGTATGGGAAGTTGAATTTATTTAGAAAACGATCACTGCATCATAGAAGTTGAGCTACAAATAACCTCAGAAGTCACTCTGATAGAGAATTTAAGTAACAGATCTAATAAATATGTTGCAGAGCAGAGGATCATACCCAACACCTCTGACTATTTCCTTCATCATGCCACTTTGGTAGTTATAAGCAACGATGTAATTTGAAAAAAGACATATTAGAAGTATCGTGGTGACAATGAATTTAAAAACACTTTTATTAACATTTTGACAAATGATTGGTAACAATTATAATGGTAAAAATAATTGACTACACAGTTTGACACTAAATTGTTGCACCATATTTCTTCTAATAAATTCATTATAAAATTGTTGTTTATTAGCTATAACAGAGTAACGAGGTTCTACTGATGTCAAGTAAAGTAAACCTTTTCTCTTTATTAAGTCAAAAAAAAAGTATGCCATCTCAGCATGGAACAAACTATTTCAATCTCATTGTAACTGAGATTAGAAAATACAATGAAAGTTTAGGAAAAAAAATTTTTTCTATTTTATTCTATAAACTAACACTGGGACTGGGGGTGGGGTCACATTAGCATAATGGATCACATAAATACAAGGAAGGATATCATCCTAGTTCTCAACAATTTATACTGCAAAGGGAGTTAATATGAAAGGGGAACCTGAAGTGATGAGAACAGAGGAAATGATCAGTAGAACCATTGCTTCTAGCAAACATAGTAACAAAAGATCATCTCACAGTGTACAGCGATTTGGGGACAAAAGAAAAAAAAAAACACCTAGAATTGGAAAGAGAAACTAGAGAGAGCAAACAAATATAAATTGTGTTATCTGTGAATATTTTTCTTAGTTATTACTCAAAATAACAAAAGGAAGAGTTACATAACTTATTATTATTTTCCCCAGGATTTTGGGGAAGTCTGGGGAACAGCAAAAAAAGTAAGAGAATGGTTATTTGTTTTGCTTTTTATAGCAAAAATATACAGAATCTATGATCCTCTTAATATGGGAATTCCCTTGGTATGGAAATTTCCTTTAAACTTTTAAGAGACCCAACTTCTCTGCTAATTATAATATCAGTTAGTTGTCTGAGGATATTGAAGTTAATTAACTTGCTCATGGTAAGACAACTAGCATGAGTCAGCCACATTGTGGAGGACTGGGTGTCTGTTGGAGCTTGATGCATATGTCTGATTGATTGCTTGTGTTTTGTGATGTTATTTTGTTTTTCAACATTTTGTCTATTTTATTTAAATGCTTTAGAATTCAAATATAATTGTGTTTTTGTGTAAAACTTACATTTGAATCCTTGAAACCATAAGCCCATCATGCTATTTATTTAAATGGTTTTGTCACTGTGCTTTCTGGCAAGGATTTTTTATTTCAATATAATTTTGGAATTTGGTGATATGTTTAAAAGCATGGTAATTAAAATTAATGGTGGCTTAATTGGGACTGTCAAATGTCTTGTGTTTGTATTTCTCAATGTGCTTAATACATTATCTGTTATTTTTATTCCTTTTTCAACATCTATGAACTTAGATAAATAATAACTAATGTCACCCTAAGAATGTACACGGTGGAAACTTTAATAAAAAGTAAGAAATTACTTTATTATTGTTTGTGCATTTGAAGTAGAATATGGTGCTTGTAAAATGCATCCACCACTCACATTTGCCTACAGCCATGAATTCTAGTCTCCAAATAACAGAAGTCCTTTATTATTTTGTGATTCTATTTTTCTCTGAAGCTATGTGAAATCATGCTGTTCACCAAAGATGAAATATATGGCAAGTAAAAGAGTATTAGCTATGAAATAGAAGCTTTGACACTTCCTCAGCAAAACATTTCTAATAGAAAATATTTCACCATTAACTATTAAACATGCAGTACATAGAATGAAACATAAGAAAATAACACCAACAAAATGTCCTAGCTGCAAACTGACGTATTACTTCTACCTATAAAAATATGTGGGTAAATAGAGACAGTTCCTAATTTGCAAGTATCTCATATATACAAATCCTTCAGTTGTCTTGCCCTTCTTTACTGTTGCCAGTCAGAAATTCCCATTACTTCTACTATGGGATTTACTTCAGAAATACTTGGAATGCTTAGAGTAGAGGTTCTTCTTTGTACTATATATTACTTTGGCAATTGGGTGAAGCCTATGGATACCACAGAATAATATTTTTAAATTACTAGAAATAAAATATTTATAATTCAAAAGGAAATTAACTATATTAAAGTACAGCGAAATATAAATGGGTGCACACATTTATGTATGTGTGTGTGTGTATATATATATATATATTAAATATTTTATTCCACAGGACCCGAATTACAACCTTTTTTTTTTTTTTTGAAGGATCTGTTCTTTAAAATTAGAAGAAAAACACACTGGGAAAAGCAGCAACATCATGCAGACTCTATGCCATGGGTTCAGACTCCTTGCTTTTGTTGTCACGATATCTTGACCAAAAATATCTTCTTTTTACTGCTATATCCTTTGGTATCAATTTCCTTTTTTTAGGAAAAAAAACAATTACTCATTGGACACTTAAAGTAGTCAGTTATTTATACTTTATATAAATTAGTTTGAACAGACACTTGCTCCCTCCTGGTTGAAATCAGCAAATTACTTAGGAGATAGAAATTGTCATTATTTAGGGAGGGGGAGTGCTGAAGGAAGGAAGACTTTGGGAAATAGAATACAGGGAAAAAAATGAAGATTTGTAGGGAAAACAAAGAAATTTAGAAGTTTAAAAAAATATAGCCAAAGACATTTGGGGAGATAATAATAATAACCCAACAGCTCATTTCCCTTGGCCTGGGACAAGCCCATAATCCAATTTAGGATATCTGTTGTCTGGGTTGCTTTCCTTTGTGGCAACTTTGTCATTTAAGGTCTTATTCTCTCTCTCTCTCTCTCTCTCTCTCTCTCTCTCTCTGTCTGTCTTTTTTCTGTTTCCAGCTCTGTCTCTGCCTCTTTGTAGCTCTCTTTTTCTTTAGCAATCACTTTTTCTGTTTCCCTCCTATGCCACTCCCTCATTCCTTTATTCTTATCCTTCTGTTTTTTATTCCTGAATGATTTCATCTACTCATATTATTATATTTATGATATATTTATTGAAATTTCTCAAAAAGTTATGTCAATTTTCACTATGAACTATTTTTTCACCTTCTACACTGGAACTTTGCCTCAGAGAACTTCAAAAGGCCAATAAACTACATAAGTGGCATTGTCTCTATTTTTCAAACTCACTAAAGCAGTTGAGATGATCAATTAGACAGATATTTCCTAACCACACCATATAACTTGTCATCATCCTACCAAATAAGTCTAAAGTGAACTCCACAATGAAGCATTTAAACTAGAGTGTCTTTAGCCATGATAAAAAGCAGTGGCAGAAATTATAATGATCTTTTTTCTAATAGAATGAACTTGTAATTTATTGTCATATATATCAAGAAGGTCACATAAACCTATCAGACTACAAAACAATCATAGATATCGATATTTGTTTTTCCTCTTTCTCTCCCATATTCTTATCTTTGTTTTTGCTTATCTTACTCTTTGCAAATCATGCTAGGGATAAGTATTTTGTTTTGCATCAATAGTATCTAGGATATTGCTAGACTCAGAGTTGGTTACTAAGTGTGCATGTGTTGAAAAAAATTAAACTAGCCACTTTATTTGACTCAATTTAATAGGGGAAATAAGACATAAATGGATCAAGATAATGCAATCATTGAACTGCTTTGCATAATCAAAATTTTCTCATATCATAGATTATAAACAAATAGAATATAATGAAAATAGTTTTAATGTTTGCTTCATCTATCTATTTATCCACTATTATTTTTGTTTGTTTTAGGATACAGGAAAAGGTTGGAAAGATCAGAAAAGGAATTTGCCAATTAAAAAAAATCCCTTCATGCTTGATTTAAAGTAGGCATAGAGAATACTGCTTATTTTCAGGCAGGAGAAAAATGAGTTACATTTTTTTAACCTAAGTTATATCAGTTCTGAAGGACCTGTGATATCATCAGTGTAGGTAATTTCCATTGTAAAAATGCCCTCCTCTGAAGTCAATCATAGCTCAATTATAACAATAGCTAAATTTTAGAGAGTTACTTGGCAGGGGAAACAATGATAGAATAAAATAACATTTCAAATAAATGACCTCTAATAATCATTTTCCATGGCAAATTATTTCCTTTTTTTGGAGGTAGTATTTTCTTTAACCACTGGTTTTTGTGAAATAAAGACAACTGATACTGAATGTCAAGATATTAAAACTAGGCTATTCATGATTACTTTTATCAGGTCAAATAACCATATCAGAAATTAATCAAACAAGTTATTTATTTTGTTCTTAATTTCAATGGAAATAGGGCAACTGGGTGGTGAAGCACTAGTCTTCAACTCAGGAGAACAGGAGTTCAAATCCAACCTTAGGCATTAATTTCTTACTAGCTGAGTGACCTTGGGCAAGTCACTTAACCCTTATTGTCTTGCATCCAGGGTCATCTCCAGTTGTCCTGATTCATATCTGACCACTGGACTCAGATGACTCTGGAGGAGAAATAGAGGTTGGTGACTTAGCACAGCCCCCCTCATTCAAATCCTATTCACGTGCTTGTCATGACATCACCTACCTGATGTGGTCTTCTTCAAAAATGAAGGGGAAATAATTAATTTCAGTGGAGAGTGATATAAAAATTATTTCAGGTGTGAAATAGAAAACCAACTGGTATACTATATTTTCAAAAAAGAAAACTCAAATAACTAATCTCAAATAAGAGCATGTCTTATTTGCATTACCAAATATAAAAATATGTTCTTTAACATAATAATTTTATTCTATTAATTGAAGTCTAGTCTAATTTAACAATCATCCTTCAATCAAAATTCTTTTTAGCATCATAAATAGATATTAGTAAATGGATGAATAGCTAGGGTGACTCAATAATATCTGCCTATATGTGTATATATATACCCATACACATACACACTCAAATACATGATACATTTTAAATTGTTTCTGTTGAGTAAGACCATGAAGAGAATTATACACTTATACACACACACACACACACACAGCTAAATCATTCTAAATACATCTTTTCAAAGTATGGGTTAGTTGTTATTTTTTCCTAATATTTTCCTTTAGGCAATTATGAGCATTGTGTTAACCTGCCCAAGTGAAAATTTAACTCTCTAATGAAAAGACTAACTGGAACCTATTTATTGTTGCAAAAACAGTTTCTTCTCATGAGATTATACTAAATCAAACAATATAATCTTAATTGTCCCAATATAATGGGAAATTCTTCTTCCTTAGGCAGTTTGTCATACCCTAGAAAAGGGAAACAATTGTAAATCCAAAAGAATAATTTTGTTTTAATATTGAATTATGATAATACAACTTCTCCTGGAATACATAATTTAAAGTAAGGATGGAAAAAGTATGTGAGCTAACCCTTTTTTTTTAAATCTTGGTATTGATTTTATGAGAGAAAAATCATTTAAACATTTTTAATGTTTTATTAAAATCAACTCTATCACTAAAAAAATCTTCTGATATATTTCTATTTTAAAATGAGAAAACTTCAAAAGTGATTATTTACTTCTCTTTCTTAAAGCTTTAAAGAAACTATTTTGTTTATTTTAAATATGTTTGTTTATCACAAGAATAAGTACTTGCAATTATTTTAAATCTTAGTCAATCAAGAAAAACCTAGACTTAATGACTTTTGTTGTTCTTATTATTCAAATTAGATTAATAAACATACCCAAAGAAAATAATCTTAGGGAGTTTTACTTCATGGACAGAGACTTCTATGTTATTACAGTGCTTCTTTTTTTTTAGAATAATGATAATCTACCAAGATATAAAAAGACATCTCATGGATATAACTACAAAACCATTTATGGAAATAATTAGACATAAATATTTAGAAATTATCTTAAATGTTCATGCATAAAATAAGCCAATTCAATAAAATGTAATCCTAGCTAAATTAATTCACTATCAAATCATTACTTTATAGAACTACAAAAATTGTTGTTGTTGCCATCCTTCAATCATGTCTGCCTCTACATAATTTTGTAGATTTTGTCCATGAGGTTTTCTTGGCAAAGATACTGGAGTGGTTTTACATTTACTTCTCCAGTCCATTTTTATTTGATAGATGAGGAACTGATGCAAACAAGTTTAAGTGATTTGCCCAGATTCACATAGCTAATAAGTGTCTGAGACTGGATTTAAACTCAGGTCTTCCTGACTCCAGACCTGGTATGCTGTTCACTGCACCATCTAATTCATCTTCTATGGAACACATGGAAAAGAATGTAAATATAAATAATGAGAAAAAAGCAGAAATGAAGAGAGCTTAGCAGTTCTGGAGCTCAAGATAAGACTCAAAGAAATAATCATCTAAACATGTGAGTACTGGTCTTAAAGTAGACAGATTGGTCAGTATAATAGATTAGTATATAGAAAGAAAGAAATTGCATAAGTTATTGCTTAATAAATCCAAAGTAAAGGTTCACAATTCAACAAAATTTGGGGGAAAAAACTAGATGATAAGAATCTGGTAAAAGTTAGTTTTAGATCAGTGCTTCATACCTTCTAAAAATCTAAACTGAAAAAAAGCTATATGACCTACATATGAAAGGTCACATTGTAAGCAATTTAAAATGAAGAAATTACATTTCAAATCTATGAATAATGCAACATTCATGAGCAAGCAATGAATACAGAAAATCACAGAATAAAAAATGTACAATTAGAGTTATGCATTTTTAAAGTACTTAGACAAATATAATAGAGTTAACAAGAGAGGGAAAAATTAAGTAGAAAAATATGTGCAACAAGTTAATCTAATAGTATTCTCATTTCCAAGGTATATAAGGAAATGATTCATATTTATAAGAATAAGAGCTATTCCTCAACTTACCAATTGCCAAAGCACATAAAGAAACAGATTCCAAATAATCTAATTCAAACTATTTCTAGTCTTATAAAAATAATTCTTCATAACACTAATACAGAAGGAAATAGAAATTAAGCAATTTTTAACTTCCACTTCATATCAGCAAAATTAACAAAAAAACAAAATGGCAAATGTTAGAGGGGGGCCGCAGGAAAAGAGAGGTATTATTCCTGTTGATGGATCTGTGAATTGTTCCAACGGGTCTGGAAACCAATTTGAAACTATGCCCCCAAACCTAATAAAATTTGCATGTCCTTTGACCTACTTTTACCACTTTAAGGTCTATAGTCCCAAAGAAATATCTGCTGAGAAAAAAATATATGCACAAAATTTTTATTGCAGTTTTTTTGAAGTAGCAAATAAATAGAAATTAAGTCCATTAAATAGAGAGTGGCTAAGCAAATTATGGTGTATGAACTTTTGTAATTGAATAGTATTAGAGGGATAATTTCAGAATTGTTACAGAGTGAAGTGAGTCAAAACAGAACAATTTTTATCATAACACCAATGTTGTAAAAAATCAACAATTCTGAAAGACTCTAATCAATGTAATAATCAACCATAATTCTAGAGAACTAATGAATAGTTCCTATGTTCTATCAGAGAGATGATGAAGCTATATATATATATATATATATATATATATAGAGAGAGAGAGAGAGAGAGAGAGAGAGAGAGAATAACATATAAACATTTTAAAATCTATTTTCTGTGGGGATTTATTTTACTTAACTATACTTGTTTGTTACAAGAGTTTTCTTAAATTTTATATTTAAATGGTGTATATCTTCTTTGTGGTTGAAAGATGTAGAAAATGCTAGATAATTTAAAAAAACTAGAACGGACAATAATGATGTTGATGATGATAGTTCACATTCATGTAATGATTTAAATTTTGTACTGTATTTCAGATACATTATCTCATTCTATTAATATTCAAAGTTTACATGACTTATCCGTTAAAAGTTGAGCATTGTTCTTCTTGACTCAGTGTAAAGACTCTTTAAATGTATCTAGTCTTTAAATCTTCAAAAGGTGATTGAAGTTGATCCCATTGCTCTATTAGTGTATTGGAAAGACAAGTCAAGAACCCTTTTTAAAAACCCTACATTTGCTACCAATTAACTATATGAACAAATGACAAACCATAAACTTCAATTTTCATACCTGTAAATATGAGGAACTTAGACTGGATGACTTTTAAATTCTCTTTCAGCTCCTAATATCTTAAAGGCTGATCTAAATATCAAAGAGAAATATACTGTACAGATGTAAATAAGCAGTAAAATTCTTTTCTTTCAAATTGAACACTGAAATTAATATAATTGAATTTAAATATAATGTCCATATTTATATTTGTTAATAGAGTGCTTAATTTTTAACTGATCCAACCATTCTAGGCAGCAATTTCTAGCCTAGAAGGCTTTAAATTTATAACCCAATGGATTATAAAACTTTGCCTACCCTTTGAGCCCCTAATACTACTACTGCTAGATCTGTAACCTAAAGAGATCAAAATAAAATGAAATGATCTATATATAAAAAATATTTATAACAGCTCCTTTTGTAGTGACAAATGATTAGAAATAGAGTTGATGTTCATCAACTAAAGAAATCAGGCTGAAAAAATTATGGCATATGACCATGATGGAATAGTATTATACTACAGGAAATAATAAGTAGGACTTACATTAATTGATGCAAAGTGAAATGAACAGAATCAGAAAAGTGTATACAGTAACAGCAATATTGTATAATGATCCACTATGAATAACTTAGCCATTCTCAACAATACAATGATTTAAAAATACTTGAAGAACTAATGAAGAAAATGATATTCACCTCCAGAGAAAAAAATTGATGGACTTTGAATTTGGATTGAATTGTCATACTTTAACCTTATCATTCTTATTTTTATCTGCATTTTCTTTTGTAAAACTGTTCATATGAAAATGTTTTGCTTGATAGCCTATATATAATTTATATCAAATTGCCTGCCTTCATGAAGAGGGGGCAGGGGAGAGGAGAGAATTTGTCATTTAAAATATTAAAAGAAAAGAAAGTCAAATATTTCTGTTTACGTGTAATTTAAAGAAAAATAAATGTAAGAGATAGAATTGACTCTATAGATAGAAGTCCTGGATTCTAAACCTGCTTCTGAAACTCTGCTGTGACCATTTGCAACCTCAATTTATTTCAAGATCTAAATTAAATGTTTTCATAGCAGAGAGTCAATCTTGTAATTTATTTTTGTTTCACCATAAATCCTCCATTGTCTTTTCCTAATTTAGCCATTCTCTTGTTCCCACCCCATTTACCCTTTCAAGTTAAATCTATTTAAATTCAAGGAAAAAGAAATATATTTGTACACAACTAATGTAAATATAATTTTAAGTAAAAATAAAACAATTTGATAAATACTTTAATCATTTAGCATACTTGTACTAATTCACACTAAATTCATGGAAAAAATCAGAAGAAATATATATATATATATATATAATATCTTTTAAAAATAAAATAATATAAAGTAAGAATATAGTTTCTTTTTGAGAAAATCTCAACCAAAATAATAATTCATTTGATGGGAACAGAGAGAAAAATTTTCACAAACATGTTACAAATAACCATAACTTTCTACATGACATACTTTAAGGAAATAGGAGAAGAAAATTATGAACACTATCCTAGCTTCTTCACAGAATATTGTTGAACATAGGCAACAAGCTACATGTAACTACAGGGGTTTTTTGGTTCCATATTTATCTCAAGGTTTAAGCAGTTGATCTTAGGAAAATGGATTATCATTCATTTTCTTAAAATTTATTTATTTATTTTCATCTCTTTTTACATGCATATTTCCAAGTTACAAAATTTCCCTCCCCCTCTCCCTTCCCACTCGCCTGACCTCAGCAAGGAACAGTCAGGTTAGCATTTTACATATGTATTTTGTTAGATCATCTATTTGTTTTAAAAAAATCATATTCTTTTGTCTTTGAAAATATGCTTTATTCAAAATATTTTTGGTTTTATTTTCAGAATTTTTAAAATATTTCTTGACTAAGACTATAAACTTCCTCCTCAAAAATATTTGTCCTTTATTTTCATACATTTATTTAAAATTTAATCAAATAGGCAAAGGTGGAGCCAAGATGATAGAATAAAGGGAGGATCTCTCCTGAGTTCTCCCCCAAACCATTTCAAATACCTTTAAAGAATAACTAAATCAATTCTAGAGTGGCAAACCCCACAAAAAGGACAGAATGAGACTTGTTTCCCAGTTTAAGACAACTTGGACGATCAGTAGGGAAGAGTCTGTTACCCTGGGTGAGAGAAGTCCATAGAGCAGCATAACTCACACCAGAACAAACCCACCCCAGCAATTTAGGAGCAGGAAGCAAAGCTACTAGGTCAGTGGCAGCTGTGGTGTTTTTCAAACCTCTCAGCCCAGGGATAACCAAGGTCAACAGGAAAACTCTGCTGCATCAGTTGAGATTGGAGCCCAATCCAGCACAGACCTCAGCAAAACAAAGCAGACCCTAGCAGACCAGGAGACCTCAGGAGCCACTTAATCAGCATTTGCATAGCTCAGCCCATGGATGATAAGGGAGTTGGATGGAAATTATAGGAGGTCTCTTTGCTATCCCTGAGGCAAGACTCTGTTGCTTCATCCATACTCAGATCTGGGTTACCTTCAGGAGCTCCAGTCCCAGGAAGAGGAATAGAGGTATAGCAGAGTTTGCTTCCCCAGCAGAGGAGGGACTCTTCTCACAGGCCTTGGAAGAATTGAAAACCTGAAGCATCCCTGAAAACAGTTGCAAAAATCCTAAAAACCTTGGGATAGTGCATTCTCTACCCTGGATGCAGCACCCCACCTTAACATAAAATTGAAATTAAATCACAGTCTGAGGAAATGAGCCAGCAACAGAAAAAAAAAAAAACAGACTAAAGTGTTACTATGGTCATATGAAAGATCAATATTCACACTCATAAGATAAGTTAAAGCCTCTACATTCAAAGCCAAAAGGAAAAATATGAATTGGGCTCAGGCCATGGAAGCACTCGAAAAAGGATTTTGAAAAACAAATAAGAGAAGTAGAGGAAAAATTTGGAAGAGAAATGAGAGGGTTACAGGAAAATTATGAAAATCAAGACAGTAACTTGGTGAAGGAGATACAGAAAATACTGAAGAAAATAACATTTAAAAACCAGAATGGGGCAAATGGAAAAAGGTGATAGAAGGAAGGAAAGATTGTGTGATGGGGTAATCAGATTTTTAAAAACACTTTTTTTGGGAGAAATAGGTAAAAGAAGAGAATATAAAAATAAAAAGGGAGTGAGAACAATAGAATGGAAGGAATTAATAGTGACTGTGGGAAAAATATTGGGATCAAGTTTCTCTGATAAAGACTTCATTTCTCAAACAGAGAACTGAGCCAAATTCTTTAAAAAAATAAGTCATTCCTCGATTGATAAATAATCAAAAGAATGAACAATTTTCAGGTGAAGTTATCAATGCTATCTATTTAAATCATTTTTAAAAAAAAAATGTCCTAACTCACTATTGATGGGAGAAATGCAGGTTGGAACAATTCTGAGGTACTACCTTATACTTTTTTGGATTGGTTAATAGGATAGAAAGAGAAAAAGATAAATGTTGGAGGGGATTTCAGAAAAATGTAAATTGTTGGAGAGGTAAAAGGATTCAAAAATTCCTTAAAGCAATTTGGAACTATGCTCAAAGGGCTATAAAATCATGCCTCCCTTTGCCCTAGAAATGTCACTAACATTTCTATATTCCAGAAGAGATGAAAAGCAGGAAATTGAGAAATTGCTCATCGGTTGGGGAATGGCTGCACAAATTGTGGTATGTGATTAAGATAAAATGCTATTCTGTTATAAGAAATGATGAACAGGATGCTCTTGGTTAAAAAAACTTGCATGACAAGATGCAATGGGAAATGTACTATATTCAAAATAACAGCAATTTTGTGGGATGATCAACTGTGAATTATTTTCCTTTTCTCAGCAATACTGGGACCCTAGAGAACTCTGAAGGACTTCTAGATAAAGAATACTATCCATCCCAAAGACAGAGTTGATGGTGTCTGAATACAGATGAAAGCATACTGTTTTTATTTTTCTTGAGGTTTCTTTTTTTTGCAACATGACTATTGTGGTAATATTTTTCATGACTACACATTATCAGCCTATATCCAATAACTTGCTTTCTCAATGAGGGGGACTGGTGTGGCAAAAACGGAGAGAATTTGAAACTTAGGAGTTTAAAAGTGAATGTTGATACTTTTTTGGATGTAACTGTGGGAAAATAAGATAAAATACAAAAAATTAATCAAATATAGTCCTACTTATAACCTTTTAAATTTTAATTTATAAATAATTGATATTCAATTACATTTTATATAAACATGCTACAGGTAGATTGTTATAAAAACAATTTTAATTCAATCATTAGATGAGCAAAGTCAAGAGAAGTATAAAATGTGCATAAATTGGTTTAGCAGAAAGATAGGAGGAAGCATTGTTACTTTAGTTAGGATATTATAAATTCTTAGAATATCCAAGATATGGTCTAAGACATCATCCACTTGGGTCCTCCCTAGTATATTTGCGAGTTGAGCACCCAGAGGGCAGATGCTAGTCTTAAGTTTAAGAGAGGAGTTGGTTTGGTTACCCAATTGAAGCATTATTATCCTCATGCCCCCAGTGGCATGTTTCCATTAAAAGTGAGGCAGAAGACAAAATTAACTCTTAGCAAAAGTATTTAATAAAATCATACAATTATAACAGTAGTTATAAAATATGCCTCCCTTAGTATTAAAATATATTCAAATAAAACTGTAAAAACCAGATAATAGAAAAGACAATGATTGATATACGGAAAGATACAAAATATTGGTGAATATTATTGCACTTCACCAGAAAATGCACACAACTGACAGGTGGTAACAAATTTAGAGTGCAGTGGTGCTAAAATACACACATAGGGAAAGATATTGTCAAAACAACTCATAATTCAAACAGAAAATAATGAGTCCCTCTTTCCCCCACAGCCTCTAAAAGTCAAAAACAACTTTTTTTCTGTGAGCCCCTGTTCGGTTTCCTTCCAATAATCCCACACTCTTTCTAGGCGCACCAAAAAAAAGTTGCAACTTGTGAACCTGAAACCAAAACCTTGTCCACCCCTGCCCCTGGTCAGAATATTTTAGGTAAAAAAAGATTGAATTCCAGAAAGGAAGTTCCTTTGGAGCTTAGAGGGTTGGTTGGGTTGAGAAAAGAATAAAGAGGGCAATGTGTCCCTCTTTTCTGGCTCCTTGCCCAGCTGCTTTCTTCCTAGCTGAGAAGCAAAGAGTGGACATTGAAGTCTTAGTAGCTAGGGCTTCATTTCTTCTCTCAAAAGAAGGGATGGGGGAGGGGAATCAATACTGTCTTCACTCATGAAGTTTTGGAAATTTCACAGTGAGTAATTTTCCTGCAGGCCACTTAACTGGGTTCCCAGCATCTGCTCTTCTCCAAACCTTGGCTTTTAATTTCCAGGACTAGCTCTCTCTTGAGCCCTAAAGCTGTCTCCCAATGTTTGCTGCCAGGAAACCCATACTATTCAAAGCTTCTTCCATCTATAAGTACCTGCCTGTCTGTACCTGTGTGTGTGTGTGTGTGTGTGTGTGTGTGTGTGTGTGTGTGTGTGTGTGGTGTGTGTGTGTGTGTGTGTGTGTCGTCGGGTCCCCTAAAATATGCCTCAAAGTTTCCAATGTTGGCAGTTCAACAGTTGAAGCAGTTCAACTGATGGTAGTCTTGCAGAAGAAAAATAAATTCTCCCCATCCTATCAATAGTAAATTCTTGGGTTCTTCACAACTATTGATTCATTCCATTGTCCCTTAATTTATTTGTCTGTCTGTCTGTCTGTCTGTCTATCTAATCTATCTATCTTATTATCTTTCTATCTGTTTGTACATTGCACTCAGCACTTGGCCTGTGTTCAACTCAGCCAATCTTGTTATCGTTATGACCAGAAGCAAAGTATTCATACTTCACAAGTTAACACCTTGTTACAACATCATCTTACAAGTTGAAACAGCATTGCAGTGGTGAATTTGAATTCTCTTTCCACCATATTGAGTTAAAAATAGAAACATCATGACAATGAACCTGAAACTCAGCGTACTGTCAGCTCAGGGGGGGTTGATTTGAATGATTTACCTAGCAGGTTCCAGTTTTGTGCCCTTAACCAATCTAAACAACTTCTGGTTATTTATGTCTTTTATGAACTCCAAAGAGTCACAGATGTTGTTACTTTGAAG
Organism: Macrotis lagotis; assembly: GCF_037893015.1. Lineage (NCBI taxonomy): Eukaryota > Metazoa > Chordata > Mammalia > Peramelemorphia > Peramelidae > Macrotis > Macrotis lagotis. Next base: position 524,482,121 of record NC_133658.1, read on the forward strand.
TACAGGATGCCAAATCTACTGCTGCCTCAAAGTATTCAAAATCTTGCTTCATTAAAAATGTCAATGACGTGGGAAATCATTTATCCACAGGAAATATTACTCTAAAATGTAAAGCAAATTTCCAATGAAAAAAGTTTTTCAGTAGCATCATTAATAATCAAACCTCAAAGTTCCATATAAATGTTAGCTATTATTATTGAAATTAGATTTGATGTTGATAATAATTTTTCTGTTAAATTCCAAATATAATGACATTTCAAAGTGTTCCATGCAATTTAACTACCACTGCAATTTCACTTTTCATCTGAAGTATTAATGAAAGGACCTTTGTTGCTTTCAGATGAAGTTATCAATGCTATTTATGGAAAAATGTCCTAATTCACTACTGATTGGAGAAATACAAATTAAAACATTTCTGAGTTATGTCCTTAATAGATTAGTTAATAGGACAGAAAGAGAAAATGAGATGATGGAGGGGATGTAGGGAGGATGAGTTATTGATGCTCTGTTGTAGGAATTATATTATTTAACAATCTTGTAGAACTATTTAGAACTACACCCAAAGTGTTATAAAACTATGCCTATCCTTTGACCTATCAATGCCACTGTGACCAGGTTTATATTCCAGAAGAGATGAAAAACACAAAGAAAAAGGATCTATGTGTATAAGAATATTTATAGTAGCTCTTTTGTGTTGAGGTGTCAAGGAACTAGAAATTGAGGTGATGCCCATCAATAGCTGAACAGTTCTGGTATGTGATTACGATGAAATGCTTTTCTGCTCTAAGAAATGAGGAACAGGATGCTCTCAGTAAAAGGTGAGATTTATCTGAGTGGATACAATGGAAACTGTACTATATACCAAGTAGCAACAATATTGCAGAATGATAACCTGTAATTGAGATACCTTTTCTCAAAAATGCTGTGAGCTAAAACAATTTGAAAGGATTTATGATAAAGAATACTATCCAGGGGTGGCTAGGTGGCATAGTGGATAAAGCACCAGCCTTGGAGTCAGGAGTACCTGGGTTCAAATCTGGTCTCAGATACTTAATAATTACCTAGCTGTGTGGCCTTGGGCAATCCGCTTAACCCCATTTGCCTTGCAAAAACCTAAAAAAAAAAAGAATACTACCCATCCCCAAGACACAGTTGATGGTATCTCAGTACAGATTGAAGAATAATTTTGTAAATTTTATTTTTGTTGAATTTTCTCTTTTTGGGGGAGGGAGTATATGTTTATTTTCACAACATGAGTATAACGGAAACGTTTTGCATGGCCACACATTTTAACCTATATTAAATAACTTGCTTTTTCTTGGAGGGGGAAGTGGGGTACGAAGAAGGGAGAGACTTTAGAACTCCAAGTTTTAAAAATGAATGTTAAAACTTGCTTTTACATATAGCCAGGGAAAAATAAATTTAAAAGAAAGTATAGGGAAAAAAAGGACTTTTGTTCATCGGTTTAGGAAAAGAAAAAACATAAGTTGATACTTCAGAATGCTTCTTCAATTATATTAAGGTATGTCTTTTAAAATGAATATTATATCAAATTAATTATTCAATCCCATGCCATACTTCTTAAAAATAGAAAATCCGCAAATATTTTTTAAAAAGCATACTTTGTGCTATTGAAAACATATTCAGAAATACTGAAGAATCAATTTAAGGAAATTAATGCTTACTCTTTTGGCATTCATAAGCAATATGTAGCCAGGCATTGTGTCTATTGAATCTACTGTATTCTGGAGTTCTCAGCTGCACTCGAGCTGAAGCCAGTTATTATCCATATGCAATATTATGTAGCCTGTTTATACCAATTATGTACCTTTTCAATGTCCTTTGTGTAATATTCAGTTTTTTAATTCTCTGCAGACTACTGTATGCTATGCCTCATTGCTACATAGTAACATAAAATAGAACATTATTACTAAAAATAGATGAGCCCTTTGCTTTCATGAGAATTTTGAGCTCATTTAAAGAACTTTGCAGTTTCCAAAAGATAATAAATACATCTTGTCTTCTCTTGTTCAGCTCTCTATCCAAATCATTGTCCATCAATGCTTTGTGTCATTTTAAAATAAGCTTTACAGGTTGTTAGTCAAAATGTATACTGGGATGCAGGTAAAAAAATATTCTTTACCATTTGTCCATTCTTGAATGCTCAGTCCTTGAACTATAGACATTTAATAAAGTTTGCCAGTATTCTAGGGTTTAATATATTCAACACAATGGTTTTTTTTTTAAGTATATGTCTAAAAAAGGCCAAAAATAATATGTAGTAGATCTCACCATTTACTTGGAATTCTGCTTGAATGTGTATACTTTGTTGGAAGATATATAATGGATTCTTCTATCACAACCGTGAACCACTTTGATGAATACACATCTCCCCATTTTATGCCTCACCTAATATTTATGGACAGAGGGCTGTTGAACAATGCTTTTTTATTTTTATATAATTCAAAATATCTTGAATCATTTTGACATATTATCAGGGGATATCATATAAAAATCTATGAAGAAACATTTTGTATTATCAATTAAAAAATATATCAGCAAATATAGATAGAACAGAATTTTAAATTTGCTACATTTTCAGTTAATATGACATTCCTTCTATTTGGGGAAGAACATGTGCAAATGACTGCTCGTTTCTTACCAACTCCCTCAACAGAAATAGAGGTAGACAGAACTTGCAACTTAATTAAAATAGGAACTCCTAACCTTGAAGGTTAGGACTCCTATCCATTTGTGCTGGTTGACACCTTTTCATCTTACTATGTTCCAGTCACAGTACATAGTTCTAGTGTTTTAGACAGGAAAAAAGAAAGACAGAAACTTTTCTCAAGAGCTTTCCAATCTAACTGAGGCAGACTACAAATAAAAGAAAACTGAAACCAAAGGAGGGAAAAATGCGAAGTCACCTGGTGCAGGGAAGGGAAGACAGATTTTGATCTTAGCATCATATATTTTATAGACAAGTAGAAGAGATAGTGTATACAAATAACTATATTAAGTTGAATGTCCTAAGCTCTATAAAAGAGGTACAAAAAATGCAATGCAACAGGCTATAGGTAGGAGTTGCTGATTTTGGGTAGAGATTCCCAGGAAAGATAAAAGAAAAGAAAAGGTTAACTGACCTGGAACTTAAAGGATTATGATGAATTTCAGAAAGAAAAAGACCAAAATATAAAAAATAAATTAAAAAGATCCCATTCCCTGTATTGATAATATGGACAATTTGATAATAGACTTGAGGAAAATTGGGGACAAGTTAAAGGAACAATAATGTCCTAGTGACCTTTATTTCATATTTTGATTAACTTAATAGGTTAAAATGTCAGAAGGAATGACCTAAATATAGAGAAGCTGGATTTTAATCAGGAGTATATTGATCAAATCCTTTGTGATAATTCTTTCACAGGATTTGAATTGATAAATAATATTAATGTTTGTCCTTCATTCTCAAAGAAGACCATGACATCAGGGAAGTGATGCCATGACAAACACATAAATTGGATTTGGGGGGGGGGGGGATGCTGGGCAAAGTCACCACTTTCACTTTCTCCTCCAGAGCCATCTGAATCCAGTGATCAGATATGAATCAGGACTACTGGAAATGGTCCTGGATGCAAGGCAATCAAGGTTAAATGACTTGCCCAAGGTCACACAGCTAGGAAATGTCTGAGCCTGGATTGAACTCAGGTCCTCCTGATTCAAAGGCCAGTGTTCTCAGCCACCTAGGTGCCTGCTAGCAACTTTACATAGGATGTAAGACAAATACTGAATCACTCTTTTATAGCTTAAGAAATTATGTCTGTGATTAAATTTCTTCTACAAGATCCCAGAGCCAGATCTGACTACAGATTTTCTGCCTCAGAGTCTTAGATTTTTTATGTGACTCAAGATTGCTGTCATGTAAAAGTAGAAGAAACCTATCTATCTTTATCTAAAGGTGAAGAAATTGAGAACCTGAGCATAATAAATTAACCTGTTCAAAATGTTGTAAGTAATTTCATCTAATAATGGAACTTACATTTTATATAAGAACTTAATGTTCATACATATTTTATATATATATATATTATATATAAAACTATGCATGTGTATATTATTATATAAATATGTATGTGTGTGTATATATTTACCAAACCTCATTTGATCCTCCTTTATTATCTATATTTTGAGGATAATGGAGCTCAGAGGTTGTGCTCCAGCAGCTAAAAAATATCTAAGACAGGGTTTGAACTCAGGTTTTTTCTGCATCAAATGCCTCCATTCTTATTATTTCCACACATGTCTGCCTATGCCTTCCAGACTTCCCCTATATTTTGGCGTATTGTGACCTCAGACTATGAAATTGTACTCCTGCTACAAATATTGAATTAGGACAGTGTGGTGTCTTGAATCTATTCTATTGAACCCACTATAAAGGAAGTGTCTATTATACTACAGCATTTAGGCCATCACCTCTGCTCTTTCTTAACCAGAATATTGTACTCTTCTCCTACTTAGAACCTCACTCAATTTTAGGCTTCCACAGCATTTCCCAGACTGTTCTAAACATGCCACCCTCTTTCTCCTATTCAAGCTCCCTTCTTCCCTATAAATTAGATTTTTTATTTATGGTTTAGCCTATTAGAGTGCTTTTCTTTGTATCCACAGTGTGAAGCATGGCCTAGTGGATAGAGCACTGGCCTTGGAATCAGGAGAACAGGAGTTTGAATCCAGCCTCAGGCACTGGACAATTACCAGCTGTGTGACCTTGGGCAAGTCATTTAAACCTGATTGCCTCACATCCAGGACCATCTCCAATTATCCTGTTTCATATCTGGCCAATGGACCCTGATGACTGGAGCAGAAAATGAGGCTGGGAACTTAGCACAGCACCCACACACACACATACACACACACTCAAATCCAGTTCACGAACTTGTCATGGTATCATTTCCCTGATGTCATGGTCTTCTTTGCAAATGAAGGACAGGGTTGGCTAAGTGGCACTGGACCTGGAGTCAGAAGTACCTGAGTTCAAATTCAAATCTGGCCTCAGACACTTAATAATAACCTAGCTGTATGGCTTTGGGCAAGCCCCTTAACCCTATTTGCCTTGCCAACAAAAAAGAAAAGAAAATGAAAAAAACAAAAAAAGAGTAAATGCATTTTCTGATTACTAATCTAATTACTTCCTTGATCTCCGATGGAAGATGGAGGTTACTTAAGTAAACTAGGCAAAGGACAAGTCTCTATATATAGATATATAGATATATATATATAGAGAGAGAGAGAGAGAGAGAGCTCCAAATAAATGAATGAATGAATGAATAAAGGTCCAAGTGATTTGCTGCCATTGTTCTCTGTTCCTATCTTTCCTAGAATTTCCTTCTGTTCCTATATAGTTCCTATACTCTCTGTCATGGCAATGCATTCTTTGTGTACAAATTCCATTTGATCTGACTTTAGTTATAATTGTATTCTCTCATCTTAGTTGAAGTCTGTACATTTTCTTTCCACTAGGCTAAAAGGAAACAACAAAATGTCACTATTCAAAATGTTCTTGACAGGTAATCTGTGAAATTGATGCCAGTGTAAGAAAGTAGAAAGATTATTATCTTTAGTCAGACTGGTATGATTCAAATTTCAACTCAACTGTTTAATTCTTGTGTGGTCTTGGCCAAGTCTCTTAAATTCTCTGAAATTCAGTTTCTTGTCTGAAAAAAATAAGGCATTTGAATTGGATGACCCCCAAGATCCATTGTAACTGAGTAAATGAACATATGATGTTAAGACTTCTTTAATGAATAAGAAAATGGCTTCTCTAAGCAGGAGGCTAGAAACCAGAAAGTGGATTGTCTTTGGGAGGGGTTACTTCACAGTACAACTATGGTCTTTAGACAGAGGATTCATATTCAGAATAAGCAATATCTAGAATCTTTGGAAAATGAGACAGGGCTTGAAGATTTCCTTATTGACTTCTTTAGCCTGAGGTGCAAATTTCTAATATTTTGTCATATTGAGGAGCATCATAAATTCCTAAGTAATCCTGAGTTATCAAAGAATTTTCCAACCTCTCTGAATGCTGAAGATAATCCAACAGCATAGATTTTCAATATTTTGCTCTTATGTGGGCATGCAAGAAAACTATGGTTGTAAACATTAGACTAAAGAATAATACAATGGATGCATATTTGGAATTATTTTATAAATATATGTAAATGAGTTATATAATAAGTTATTTTATAACTCTGTATATGGATTATTGAATTCTTCATCATTCAACATCTCCCCAAAGTTATCAATGATCACTTAATTGACAAATTCAATGATCTTTTCTTAATGCTAATCTTTGATTTTTTAAACTTTTGTAGTATTTGACAAGCTTGATCACCCATTTCTTTTATATTCTTTTCTTTCTGTTATTCTGCTAGTTTTATCATTGTTCCCTAGTTTGTCATGACAATCCTCCCCCTACCTCTCTGATTACACCTCAGTTTCTTTTACTTTCACATTCTTCATAACCTCCCACCATGTAGTTGTACCCAAAGGCTATATTCTCTTGTATGATCTCTTTTTCCATTTTTCTCATTAGGAACTCTCCTTAATTACTTAGGGTTCAACTGTGACCTCTTGTCTCTCTTTTGAGCACCATATTATAAATTAAGAATTAGATCTTTCAAACTGGTAAAAATAGTAATTTACTAGATATCCTAAACTCAGTTTTCCTATAAAGCAAGTCATTGTTTCATTATCTTTCCCTAAACCCCTCTTCCAAACTTTCCTATTAATGTACTGGACATAACCAAGTAGGTATCATTACCTTGGAATCAACTTTGATTTCTCATTTTGCCTCCCCTCACATGCAAAATCATTTCCCAGATCCTGTCAGTTCTAGACATGTGTACATGTCTTTTTTGGGTTTTTTCCCCTTTTTTGTGGGACAATGGGGTTAAATTACTTCCCCAAGGTAGCAAGTATCTAGTGCCTGAGGCCAGATTTAAATTTAGGTCCTCATAACTTCAGGGCCAGTATTCTTTGAACTGCAGCACCTAGCTGACCCCTATGTTTTAGTTCTGTTCTATCCATTCACATAACCACCACTCTAGTTCAGGGCCTCATATGACCTTTCATGGCAGTATCTTTCTAAGTGGCTTTCCTGTTCTTGACTCCTCTTTTTTCATCTGCCCTACACACAGCTGTCAAAGTGATTTTCCCAAAGCTCAGACCTGAATATGACAATTGATCCCTTGGTCAATAAACGTCAGTAGCTCTGCTATTTGTCATTTGATATTCTGCATAGATTGACTTCAACTTCTCTTTCTCAGGTTATTATGCATGATTCCCCTCCATGCTTTCTTAGTATCCAAAACATCTGACCTTGCTGTTGCTTATACATAATATTACATTTTCTATCTTTGTTCTTTTGCATAATCTGTCCATCATGCTTGAAATACATATCATACCTATCTTTGCCTCTAAGAATTCCTAGGTTACTCTAAGGCATGACTCAAATATAGCCTTCCATAATGAGGTCTTCTCTGATCTCCTTAACTAATCTTTCCCTTCAATTTTTGTAATATTTATACTGCACAAAATTTTAGATTTCTGTTCACATAAAGTGCAACATGGATAGTTCATTTTATCTCTTTCTTACAGAATGTAATGTATTTGAGGGCAATGTTTTTGTCATTTTCTTCCCAAAGGTCTATTGCCTCTTATCTCATAAACACTTAACATATGATTTTTGATTGGATTATATATATACATATATATACACACACCCACATATATATATATATATGTTTGATTGATTGTGTAACTATTGAACCATCCTTATCATGAAAACCTAAAATACAATTTCCTTATATCTGATTCTAAATCTATGCCTTTGTTATCCCTCCTCCATTTTAACTGCACATTCCTGTATAAATAATTTTTCAAAGACATAGTTTTTGTTTTTTCTTTCTAAATATCTTATGATTGTTCTCTCCTAACTAAAGGTTGAAATTTATATTCACCAAAATCACATCCAAAGCTCACTTTACTCAAATGGTCTGGAATGAATTATCTTAATGTTTTACCAGTATTAAATGTAATTTGCAATTGTAAAAGCCACTGTATATCTAAGTGTAGTCAAATTGTTTTCCTTATATTTTCTTTCCTCATACAAATTGTAAAAAATATGCTTATATGTAGAAAATAAATTGCCATAAAGAAATCCTAATTTCTGGTTCTTGTTTCTAGACTATTTTATATTTATTTATTTATTTTTATTGATTGTTATTAATTTAGACCAAAAGTAACACAAAAGGTTTATTATTATATCGCTCTTGTTAAAGTTGGGAATTTAATTGTTTGAGAAAATAAGAAGTAGAGCATATCAAATGGCATGTTACAGATACACAGGGAAAACATGTATTCATAATTCTCATAAATGAATTTGGAAACTATTGTTTGGGTATCTTAATCACTTTGCAAACTTTTATATGAATTTTTCATAAAACATGTTACTATGCAGTATAAAGGTATTAAAAATCTGAAAGATATTCATTTAAGAAGCTATTTTTGCTTGTTTGCCAAGGTTGAGAGTTCTAGGTAGTAGAGGAAGATATATTTTTGACTTCTGAATCAAGGAAGAGGTTATATAAATTGAAGATGGAAGAATATTTACAATTCTGAATGATATTTATACAATGTAATCAGCTGAATTCTGATTTTCCTAAGTGACATTTAAATGGAAAACAATTGAATGTAAACTTCCATCATGGGGAAGTAGCTTATTTATTATTGAATATTATGGGGGTATATTCTTTTTTGTTTTCCTCTGTGAATATTCCTTATTTTATATATACATATATATATATATATATATATATATATATATAATATTTTTAATTGTTCCATTCGGAGAATGAGCAAAAGTTGGAGTTAATTTAAACACTTAAAAACATGTATTAAAATACTTCTCTGTGTTAGGTATTATATTTAGAACTGTGTATTCAGTATTGAAGTTTTTAAAACTCTAATTAAAATAAGTAATAAAGGTTTGGCAATTGAACAGATTTGTTTATTTTAATAGCTACAATTGAAACCAGGTTAGAGGTAAGAAGCAATTTTCCAATTAATGACCTTTACTATATTTTCATTTCTCTGAGAAAAAGCTGTAGGCTGAGGAAGGATTAAATGAATAGTCTGGAATATTTTTGATCATGTGGATTTGTTTTATTTAGGGACCACTCTGCAGCAGCATGATATAGGTAGAATTTACCCTTTGGTAATCTTACTTCTATTCACAGTGACCATGAGCAACTTGATTTGACTCTAATTTGAGGAGCTGATTTCATTAATCTGAAATTAAGTTTATAGTTTCTTTTTTGTGCAGCCAAATAATCATAATAACATAAAAAATTTCTAGTTGAATTCTTCATTTTTGCTTTTATTTTTTATTTATTTTTATTCTATAACAATTTCATATAAAACCTAAAATATAGAATTTTGCTTATTAACCCAAGAATTCTCTTTTCTCATCTTCACTTCTTTCCATAACATTTCTCCCCATCTAATTAAATCTTAATTACCCTGAATGTTACCTGAGAAACTAATCTTGTGCTTCAGGCAGCTAACTAATATAATAAATTTGTCAGTGCTACTAGATAAAAATGACAATATGTATTAGCTCTCTAGGTACTTGTTAGGGGCCATCAAAAACTACTCTAATACCAGAACTCTATCAGTTCATATTCGATTTGGGGGTAACATGAGACACTAGTTAATCATTGAACAGTTGACAATGAGGAGGTTTATTTTGCCCTAACATGACAAAGATATGCAAGAACAATGCAGTGACACTTAACTTGAGTTTTGGAAAAATCCACCTCACCTTCTTTCTCACAGAAATTCAGATGAAATTACTGGTATTCAGGATATTATGATTCAAGTGGTCTTCAGTGCTCACTAAATCTTAGAGGACCAGAATTCACATTCACATGGTTGAGGCTTTAATGCCCTTAGATTATCAAGAAGCTATATCAGGGAAGTCAAGATCAGTAAGTCCCCAGGGGCAATTTTATCTTCTTTCTGGCAATCAACTCCCTAAATATTTTTAAAGAAGAAGGGTGTCCCAATGTTTTGAGTGGAAGGAAAATGTATCAGAGAAACCTTGGTCCTATAATAGGGACTATTCTGGGGAAAGTTATAAGAATGATTCAATCAGAAGTATTTAGAGATACATCAATAATTTCTTGAAATATAGGTGGGTGATCTTTCATTTCAAGTATTTTCAACTATGCCATCTATTTATTTAAGGCTTTTGATTAAACAGTGGTAATTTAAATATCTTAATTAGGGCAAGGTGGAGTGATATAACCTGGATAAATTTAGTTACATAGTGGTAACACCAAGCATTGTGATTTCCCCTTCTGATAAAAAAGTCTATACTTTCTTCTCTTTAGTTTTGGTTGTTTTTTTATATATTTCCTGGTTCCTTCCTACTGACTGACTGATTCTTCTTTGTCTCCTTTGCTGGATCTTCATGTCGACCAACTGTAGGAAACCCCCCTAGACTCTCTGCCAAGTATACTTCTCCCTCTATACTACCTTACTTGATGTCTTATCTGTTTCCTTGGTTTCAATGATCAGTTCTAAAAAATAATTCTATATAAAATTTTTGTTCCTTCTTTATCTCTCCCCAATCTCAGATCTGATGTCTTCAATTGACTACTGGATATTTCCACCTATAATAGTTCCTTAAATACAATATGTACAAAACTGAACTTATCTTTTATCTAAAGCATCTCTTCCTAAATGTTCAATAGTATCAATATCCTCCCATAACCCAGGACTCCCAAACTAGATGTCATCTTAGTTCTTCAATCTTTCTCTTTCCCCAAATTTACCATTGCCAAGACCTGTTATTTCTAACTCCTACATCATCCCTCATATTTTTCTCCTTTTCTCCATTGATATTGCCACATGCATGATATTATTTTGTCCATTTAACAAATGAGAAAAATGAGACCCATTGTGTCTGCTTGTTGTATCATCATAATGGCAATAAATTGTTTTTGTTCAGTTATGACTGACTTTTATGATGCCATTTGGAGTTTTTCTTGTCAAAGATATTAAAGTGGTTGCCATTTTCTTTTCCAGTCCTTCTTATAGATGAGAAAACAAGTATTAAGTAAGTTGCCCAAAATCATATAACTACTAAATATCTGAGATTGAATTTGAACTAAATATATGAGGGGTCTTCCTGACTCTAGGGCAGAGACTCTAGCCATTGTACCACCTATCTGTCCATGATAGTAAATGACCTCAAATATGAAGTCAAAGGTACTGATAAGTTGGATTATCATATGGAAAGGAAAGACATATATTCTGTGTGGCTCCAGGGTTCATGATATCAACAATGAATAGATGAGAATTTCAAGTAAAGGTATATCAACACAATAGAAAATATTTCAAAGAATTAAAACTATTTTCAAATGGAATTTCTGAAGGTATCAGGCAAGAAGTTGGTCTAGATGAATTCTGAAATCCCTTTTAATGGCAAAAAATATTTTAATCTAAACATATATTTTGTAATTCTTTAGCATTTCATGGAGTTTCATAATTGTTTCTGAATTAGGTTCCACATCATATGCATTACTCTTTAAGAGCCTTTGTGGAAATAACTGTAAATATAATGTTCAAAGTGGTGTTTTAAGTTACAATCTATTTTCTCAATCAGTCAAGCTTTATTTTCTCATTGGAACAACTATTTTAAAATTTAATAATTAACAATTTTGTGCATTAAAGTCTTGACAAACTATAGTGTATTACATATACACTTAAATACATGCATGAGCATTATGAAATCATCAAATTATGAGCTGATATGCAAGATAGTTCTCTGCAAAATTGCTTAATTGCCCACGTGAAATGTAGTTAGAATATCACATCTCAATTTTTTTGCTATGGTTAGGATAAATAAAATAATACCATTTTCCCCATTTTCCATTTATCCATTTGTCCTAAGACCAATTTAAAAGATTACCACTAGCAATACTGACCATATGCCAGTTATGTTATATAAAGATTTAAATTGGGAAAGGAAAGTGTCAATCCTGGCAACATTTCTTTCACTTATAATTGAAAAATATCATAAGATAGTTAGATGGCACATGATTAGAGCATGGACCTGCTATTAGAAAGATCTATGTTCAAATGTGACCTTAGATACTCATTAAATGTGTGATCTTGGGTAAGTCACTTAACCTTTTTTGTCTTAATCCACTGAAGAAGGATATGACAATCTAAAGCCAAAGATCAACAGTATTATATAAGAATCCTTTAATTTTTGAATTTCATCATCTAATTCTAATCCTAAAAGAAGTGAAATTTTTAAAAATCTATTTTCTTGAAACTAGATAGGTATTACATATTTGTTTCCTATGAGGGTTTGCCATGAGCCCACCTGGAAAATTTGAAATGATATGCATTAATTTTATGCAACCAATTTATATTGTCTTTAAAATTAACTGAGAAAATCAGAGGGTTAACATTAGAAAGAATAGTGGAGGCTATCTAGGTCATGTCATTTTATAGAAGAAAAATAAAGCCCAGGGTCAAATAAAGCCCAAAGTCAAACAGGTAATAAGTAGACCTAAGATTAAAAATATCCTCTGTCACTAAAATTACTATGCTTTTCACTGTTTCTTTGTTTCTTTCTCTTTCTTGCTTTCTTTAGAATGTTATTTAAGTTTAAATATCTTTTTGTTTCTTTTGGGTTTCATTCAAAAAAATGGGAGGAAAATATTTTTTATAATTGATCATACCATATTATATGTCTGGTAAGAATATGAAAAAAATATTATTTCACTAAAATAAATATTTAATAGTTTGGAGGGTGTCAATTTTGGAATTCCATCAATGATCCCATTCGTTTTGTTTCAGAGCTAGAATTCAATCAAGGAAGACATAATTTCCTTTCAAAATGCAAATTCTTCTGAAACAGTTAAGGGACAGTGACTGGATTTCTGATTTCATTGCTGTAGAACTCGAGGTGAGGAAGTTCCTTCTATCAAAGAAGGTTAGCAAAATCTCTCTAATTTATTTAGAGTGGCACCCAGATCAATGAGGAATTTAGTAACTTTCCTAGAGTCATAAATATAGTATTTGTTGCAGGCACTTCTTGAACTAAGGTTTTCTTATCTTCTGAGCATGGAATGGTTCTTTCCTCACTACACAATTCCACCTCTCAAATAAATCATCAGTAACTAAGTAAATAGATACCTGAAGTTAGTACTTACACATTCGAATATAACTACTAAGTAGAATCAATAAGCCCTTGTATTGTCTTGGTTTTTTGACGATGACAAACTTATTTTTTTCCTGAATCATGATTTTTTTCTCCCTTAATTTTCTCCTCATTCATCCATTTGTTCAATATACACACACACACACACACACACACACACACACACACACACACAAAGACACAAATATATATTGAATACCTACCAGGTGCAGAAAACTTCAATGAAGCTTGTAGTGATGTCAAGATGAATGTACACAGTCTGCCCCATTAAGCACTGACAAGATAGGGGAAATATGATAAAAAAAAATGATTATAGTTCGAAAGAATAAATGCCTTAAGAGAGGTAGACATCATAGACAATAGAGAAGGCTTATATTAAAGTTGGACATTGAAGTTATAATTATTTAAATAATTTTAAATAAAAATAGACAGTAGGGAAGGATTTTTCAGGTGAAGAAATCTCCCATGGGGGCGGCTAGATGTCTCAGTGGATAAAGCACCGGCCCTGGAGTCAGGAGTACCTGGGTTCAAATCCGGTCTCAGACAAGTAATTACCTAGTTGTGTGGCCTTGGGCTAGCCACTTAACCCCAATGCCTTGCAAAAAAAAGAAGAAATCTCCCATGGAATTAAAAAAAATCAATTGGGAAAGCTGTCATCAGTGTAATCAGGTAGCAAGATGTTGTCTTTTAAAATATTCTCATACTGGACTTTTATAAATTATGAAATTTAAAACCCTGGTTCTATTTCCCTCAAAATAATTTTGCTTCCCATACCAAAATACCTCTTACTACTTTCTTCGCAGAGGTTAAATTTTTTTTTTTGTTTCCTACTTCTAATAATATATATATATATATATATATATATATATATATATATATGTTTGTACGTAATATCCACATTTATAATTTCAAATTTGTCTGAGACTCATCTTTATCTTTTGTTTCATAGATATATTTTATACTAATTTTGACCAAAAATCGTTGGATAGTCATGGGATAACTATACTATTTTTCTTCTTATTTAGCAGGTAGATGAGCTAGGAATTACTAGTGGCTCTTCAAGTAAATATAAAAGCTAATCTCTCTTTTATACATTTAAAGAGTTCGTCAGCATTGAGAATCATTGCTTTCAGGAGTAAACACACACACACACACACACACACACAAGCACAACAAATATGTTATATGAAGAGAATACATACATTTGTATATTTAAATATATATGCATTTATGTTTCATAAGAAATAAAATCACTGTAAGTTTTGCAAAGATCTTCACTACTACTCTATTATATAACACTTACTATGTAATCAGATTCTGTCCTAAACATTTTATAAATATTATCGCATTTGATATTCACAAGCAATTTCAAAATGTAAGTGATTTTATTATCTCCATTTGTCAGATGAGAAAGCTGAGATAGGCAGAGGTTAAATGACTTGCTCAAGATCACACAACGAGCAAGTACCTGAAGCAGAACTTTAGCTTAGTTCTTCCTGATTCCAGGTTTATCACCCTGAATATTGTAGCTGCAAACAACCTTGATTGAGGAGATCAGGGATAAAATGTAATATTCACCAGGTAGCTAAATAAACAAACTAGATTTTCAACAAAATTTCTTTTTTGACCATTTAAATCCACTTTTACTGTTAGGTTAATATATAATATATTCAATTTCAGTTGTATACGATCAGTGTTTCCCTTTAGTTAAGTATGCAACTATCTTTATTTGTGGTTTCATTTAGTCAGTTCTAAAACTTAATAGATGCCTATCAAATATGCCTTCCTTATTGGTAGAAGTTTATTATAAATGTGCTACTTATTAACTTCAGAATGTAAGAAAAAATAAATCAGGGAAATTATAATACATAATAATCTGAAGTATATTAAGGTCAGTTTGTCAACTAACTTGGTAATAAGGAATTGTTTTCATTTTTTAAAACTTTTATACCACATTTTAAGATGTATAAATCAACCCTTAAGATACTTTTTTTAAAAAAAGAAACTGTTAATTAACTATTGAACAGCCTTTATAAATTGAATTGAGGGGCATCAAGGTGGCACAATGGATAGAACACTGGCCCTGGAGTAAGGAGGACCTGAGTTCAAATTCAGCCTTAGACACTTAATAATTACTTAACTGTATGGCCTTGGGCAAGCCACTTAATCCCATTGCCTTGCAAAAAAATCCTTAAAAAAAAAAAAAGAATTTCTACACTGATATAAAACATCCAATATTCTGGAAAAATACAGCTTTCTTCAAATTTTGTTCTTAGTTTTTTTGAAGTGACAACCCTCTTGAATGCCATGTTTACATTTTTATTGGAAGTACTAATGCATAACACAGGGCTTATTTTTTATTTGTTCTACCTTATAATTTAATATTATCTTGGAATTTTTAACTATTCTATTTTTAATTGCCTCTTGAAGACTTTTGACAATATTAAAAATTGTTCCAGTATTGAAATGTTTTCAGGAATGCTGTTATATCTGGGTATGTTCATGGATGTGTGTTTATATGGGTGGGTATGCATTTATGTTATTGAAAAATAGGAGTCAAAAGGCAAAGAATAAAATCTTCCTCCATGTATAGTCAAATACTGATCTCTGAAATGCTAAAATGTTTTTTCAAAGATGCGGAAGAACATATTATGGGTAAAAATAAATATTGTATTAAAGCAATACTCATTTGCTTTATGAGCTATTATTAAAAAATTTTTAATTTAAAAAAAATCTGTCATTGCTATCATGCTGGGTGTAAGTGTATATGGATGACTGATATCTACAAAGCAGTATACTTATTTTGAAACACAGGATTCTTAAGTAGAATTTGTCTTCACATGATAAGGCATTTTATTTTCCCTTCTATACCTATTTAACATGGTAATGGATTCAACCTGGTATTATTCTAGTCTGTCTCCAAAGCTTTGTTCATGTTTGTTAATTTGTCAATTGTTCCTTAAACAACATCTTGTCTATTTAATAAGCAGACACAAAAGTCAAGAGAGTCCTGTCCCAGCATGAGTCTTAATTGAACATGTGCTGGATAATAGAATTAAATTCAGAGCAAACAGTTAATGGCAGATGATCCTCCTCTGTTCTGAGCAAAGAACGGGCAGAAGTGATTATGTAAAGTAGATGGCATAATGGCAGAATAGTTGTTTGAAGCTAATGTAATGTAATATTACAAGACCCTTAAAGATGCTCTGGTCTGGAGGGAGCAAGATGTATTTCCAGAACTTCCTGACATACCCTCTTGGACATCATTAAAAGTGTTGAAATAATGTAATAGCCTTTAATAAGCATTTGGTGGGTACAAAAGTTCCATCCTCATTACTGTGAGAGAGTTCTGATGTATACAAGGCTGTGGGAGATACTTTCAAAATCCTACCATTAAAAAAATCATTAAAAAAACTAAAAAATGTTGAAGACAATGGCAAAGTTAGGAGTGTTGGTCATGAAATGTAATGGGGAAAAAAAACTTCTATTAATAAGCATATGAAAACCCTGTCATGGTAATACTGTCTTATACAGTTTAGCTTTTGTAACTGATGGTTTTGATTTGAAAACATCTAGTTCTTAGGTGAGTATGTGAAAATATTTTTAAACATTGATGCTCTACTACTTCAGAACTGGAACTCTTTAGTCTAGTTATAACTGAGGAGATAAATGGTTTATTGTAAAACCTCATAGCAGATCTTTTAGAACTGGATGACAGGATGACAGTACTGTTACTCACAGTTCAGACTACCACAATACAATATGTAATGAGCCATAATGCTATTATTTTTCACTTCAGAATTTTAATATTATGTTTTGTGCAGTTCTTAAAATATCATGCATAAAACATCATGCAGACACCATAGTGAATTATGTATTCATAATACCATTTGGGGGAAACAGGCTTACAACATTAGGGAAAATGAAAAATTCTCTCTCTCTCTCTCTCTCTCTCTCTCTCTCTCTCTCTCTCTCTCTCCCCCTTCCCTCCCTCTTTCCTCTTTTCTCTCTTCTTTTATTTTGAAATATTTTCAGGTAGTGTAGCTGTCCAAATTAGTCTTTAAGTTATCTTCTGTTTAGTTCTGAAAAGAAAATCCTTTGATTTCTCATGCTGCTGAAAGTTTGTAGAAATATAATTATTTTGAGTAGTGAATTTGTTGACCTTGACATCTTTAGTGTTATCATTTTTTACCATCTTCATGATTCATAGGGAAAATTTAATGTTTTTATGTAAAATCGACCAGTTGGAAGTAATAGGAAGAGAAATGCCTACCTCATAAGGGGGGATAGTATATTAACAATCTTATTAGAGATGACAGTGATCTCTGTGTAGCTATATAGACATATAATACATGTGCACATGTATGTACACAAATATTATATGTATATACATATATTGAATGCACTGGATATGTATGGCTTTTTATAACCTGAAATTGTTTTTTAATAAGTGATTACTCTGCATCAAATGATTTTGAAGAGAGTGAATATAGTAAGTAGTGAATGAGAAATGCACTATGGTGAAAACCTAGTGGTATACACATTAAAATGAACAAGTAGGAGAAAACATTCAAAATTGTTCTCTCAGGTATTGTATCTACCACCCTGATTAGTACATTCAAGTAGAGTACTTAGCAGCACCACTAACCTGTTAAGGAAATCTCATTGGGTTAAACAAAGAATCCCTCTGACCTTTCTAAATGAAAACAATGTGATGCTAAAAACAATTATTAGTGGGATCAACTCTACACACAAATTAGGCTTTGGAAATTAACTGCTATATTGAGAAAAGCCCTTATATTCATTACACTGGTACTGTAGTGGATTTTTTTAATTAAAGAAAATTAAAGTAGTGTTTGAACTAAATGAAAACAGAGAATGCCTGCTTGCTTGTGGTGAAAGCCTCTAAACAATGTATGCTCTTCTCCCTCTCTCTCCCTAATCTCTTGTAACCTTACCCAAAGAGCAGCTTCTCTGGTGTGCAGTCAAGCGGGGAAGTGATCTGTAGGTTTCCAAGTAGTGTATGTATATTATCTTGAAACCTAAAGATAAAATATGGACTAAGAATCTACAGAGTACCTCCCATATAGTTGGTATTCCCAATTAGCATAAATAAATATTAATATCAGATTGATAAACTATAAAATTCATTGCAATATTGTATGTAGCTATATACATAACAAGGAAAGAAATGTTTGAGGTAAAAGTAGGAAGTATGAACTAGCGGTATGCTAGATTATCAATTGTGGAAATGCTCTTTAACAGGATAGTGGTCAAGACCTGAACCCCATTGTAAGCCTTGGCTTCCTTATTTGCAAAAGGATATAAAGAGTCTATACTAACTATTCCTTACTGATCTCTCTAACTATTTTGTTTCCATTTCTAAATAACCAAACCAACTAGAGGTAGAATGTAGTGTTGCTATCAGTTGAAGCACATTTTCGAGTTAATTTTCATGAACACTTTTCAAAGTTTTTTCACAGTCTTTTATAAAGTTTTTATTTTTCATTTTGAAGAAAATCCCTAAATATCACTCTTAAAAGCTAATCAAAAAATGAAACAAAAACAACAAAATGGTCAGCAGAATTTTACAATAGTATCTTTTTTTTGTGGCAAGGCAATAGGGTTAAGTGACTTGCCTAAGGTCATACAGCTAAATAATTATTAAATGTCTGATTTTGGACTTGAACTCAGGTCTTCCTGCCTCCAGGGCCAGTGCTCTATCTTCAGTGCCACCTAGCTGCCCCTTACAGATCCTCTCTCTTGAAATACTTCATATTTATAGAAGAGCCATAGTTTTTCTTATTTTTGAAATGCTTAACTTTTGCCTTTCTCAGAAGAAGCTTCTCTTAGGAATTACTGAATATTTTCCCCTAGTATTTCTATTGTACATTAGTTCTGTTTAGTTTGACTGCAAGAAACAACCCATTCTTATTTCAGAGAACAAAAATGTAGACTGCTTGGCACCAGGGAAATGTGGAAAATCTACAGTATGAATGTGCTTTCTAATTAAAAATGTAACTGCAAAATGTCAAATCATCTGTGTGAGAAATGCTAACAAAACATTCATTATAATGTGGTATGCATGATGATTTAAAAGACTGTGTGAGGATGAAAGAATCAGATTTGTTTATAAGAACAATTTTAGGATTGGGTTGCTGTATGAGATCCTTTCCTTTTGTAGGTGGCATGGAGCTATTTTAAAATAGTACTTTTTAATCATAGAAAAAAATTATTTCAGATCCATTAATATGTATATGAGGTAATATGCTGAATGCTTAAAAAATTGTAATAAGTCATTTATTTGATTTTATATCTGAAATAACCATTAGAAAGAAGATGGATTAATTTTTGAAAAAGAAGAAAAACTCATTTTGAAAAAAAAAAGCCCAAATGAATTAGAATTAGGAGAAATTTGATGTCTACAAATATTATGTATTTATAAATCTGAGAATTATAGCCATATATTAATAATAAATAAAACTAATACAATATAAAATAAAGCAAAAAGGTTATTGTTATAATCTTAATTTAAATATAAGGACAGTATATTTTTTCTTTACAGAAAAAGTATACTATTTACATTGCCATTTTCTCTCCTCATAGACCACCAGTCTAGTTCAAGTCCTCGTCACTTTTTACCCAGTACTATATTAGCCTCCTAATTGTCTAATTGCTTCAAAGTCTCATACCCCTCTAATCAATCTTCCACAGAGCTGTCAAAATAATTCTCCCAATGCATAGGCCTAACTTTTGCTCAGGAAATTTTTTTTTAGTTCTCTGTTTTAGATCAACTATAAACCCACCTTTTTGGAATTTTAAAGCCCTTTACAAATTCTTTCCCTTCCATGAATTCTATAGCTGAATCAAATTAGCTTTCTTACTGATTCTCATATATAGTATTCCATCTTCCATCTTGCTGACTTGACATAGGCTAAACTCTATCTTTCCTCATCTTCGCCTCTTTGAAATACTTTACAACTTAACTCAAAGACAAACTTATAAATGATCTTTCCTTTAATCCACCTGTTTTCCACTTGTTCATGCTTCTATCATAATTATTTCATTTTATTTGACACAAATTATATAATACTTATTTTGTAAAAATATTATGCAAAGCTCCTCAAACGTAGACATTGTTTCATTTTTGTCTTCGTATACACAGTGCCTGATACATAAGTGGTTAATAAATTCTTCTTGTCAAATTTGAAATTTGAAAGTCATTTTCTAATTAAAATCAGAAGTCATAATGTAAATTTTATGACAGATTAATAAATTGACATAATGTTTTTGTTACATAACTTATAACACTTAAAAGACTTTAGCTAAAAACACAGCCTCACTTCAGGTGATAGTTTTGTTGAATGTATTGAAGTTCAAGTTTATTTTGAGTAGCATAGTAAAGTTACAAACTTGACTGAGATTTAGGATACTGTCCCTCTTGCAGTCATGTAGGAATGGGAAATATTTTTGACACTTTGTTTTAAGGTTGTTTTTTAAAAGGACAAATATTTTTCATAAAATAAAATAGTGTAATTTCACTTTGACAGTTGGTCATGATTATCAAAATACTCCAAAAATATAATGCAGTGATATTTTTCTTTTGCATATATAGTAAATTACTCCTTAAGAGTAGTTGATGTTTCCATTAAAACAAATGCAGAAGTCATAAAATAGGATTTTATCTTGTTTTTAGTGTATAATGATTTTTTTTTAAATTAAAGATGACGTTTTACTTATAGATTTCAATATAGGATCATAACTAAGTCTCAAAATTATTATTAAATGCACATATGAAGTAAGTTAAACATCTTATCCCACTATTTTTTGGTTGTTTTATTTTGTTTTGCTACTTTGGGTAATTCTGTTCATCTCCCTGGCCTCATTTTTCACATCTATAAATAGAAGCAGTTGGACTATATGATCACTGAAGTCCTATCCATCTCTGGATCTATGAATCCCTGTCCTGAGAGATCATTCTACCATCCAACCTTTTCATTTTACTTACAGTAAAACAGAGTAGCATATACATACACATATATGTGTGTAGACGTATGTTTGTCACACATGCATATATATTCATGTATATCCCATATATATGTGTATGCCCACATGTATTTGTATATTTTACTATTTATAAAAATGTATTTCTATATATTGCTATATACCCATCCACATGTGCATATACATCTATTATAAATACACACACACACACACATATATATATATATATACATATATATATATATATATGCATTCATGAAGGTATCAAAATAATTTTTTTCTAGTTGTGCTCCCAGGAGTCTTGAGTTTAGTTTTTAGTATTGATACATATTATTAGGGTTTTGTAATAACAATTGAATATATGAGAACTGAGGAAATCAACAAAAAATAAAGATTTATTAGGTTGAGGAAGGCTAATAGGGAAATTTATTAGAAAATGTTAGCTTTTAAATTTTCAATCATGGAGTTACTATAAATAAGTCGATGAAATGGGGAAGAAAGGAAAGTCAGTGAAATCATGTATATGATCTGGTTTGTGACCTTATGGGACTGAAATTTGCTCCATCTAATTTTTTAGCTACAGCCATGTCTTCTATTGTTATTTTTTTTTTGAGTATTTAATGAATGGATCAGAGAAATTTTGATGGGCTTTTTTATCATTATCTTAAAGAGATGTATCTAATCATATCATAAAAGAAAAATAAATGCTTTTCTCTGTTTTCAAGCTTATAGAGTTGGAGGAGGCTCCATAGGTTGTCTTGTTCAACTACCTCACTTTGCTGTGACAAAAAAGGTGTTTAAGCATATGCAAAGTAGCTGTTCTCAAAGTATGACCTGAGGATGCCAAGGGATTTCTGAGAAGTGTTTAGGGCCTTCATGAAGTCAAAACAGTTTCTATAATTAAAAATAAGATATTTTCAATAAATAAATAAAAGTACGTTGAGAGCCTCAAATAACAAAGTATTCGGAGAACATTAATTTTGAGAACTGTTTGTGAAGATAAAAGTATATTTGGCTAAGAACCACGAATTCAGAGTTCATGTTATTTTTCCTGTCGTGGCAGAGTAGTTAGTTGTATGAATTCAGATGGGCCATTTAACCTAACTAAAAAAGGAAAGAGCTTAGACTAGGCAATTTCTCAAGGTCTTTCAGCTTTAAAATTGTCAAATTTTATGATTCAAAAGAAATTTGCATGTTTTCAAAGCTTCATACGGAAAGAACTGGGACTAGCTAACCATTCTTCTAACTCCCAAAACCCATTATTCTACAGACTCAGAATCATAATTATGGCTCAAATCTTTATTTCTCATCTAGTTTAAAATAGTAGTGACTCTTATTAGGTTAAATATTTTTTTAAACAAGAAATGCTTTTTACTGTTGAATAATAGGAACATATTTAGTTCTTATAGCAATTAGGTATTTTATGAGTGCCTTTCCTATGAAGTGTGAAAAGCAAATTGCCTTTTCTCTTTTTCAAGAAAAAAAAATTTCTGATCTATAACAGAAATGCAATAAATTTGCTCATTAAACTTAAATGCTGCAATTGTTGATGTTTTCCTCAATCATTTACATAAACTATATTGGTAATGTTCAACTAGAGCAAAATTGTTCTGTATATTTGATTAAGTTTGTTAGACAGGGAGGTTTTGACTGATTAAGCTAATGCAGTTTGGCCCAGTGTTGCAAAACAAAGCTTCAGACAGTAAATAGTTGATCACTATCAGAAAACAGAAATAAAAAAGATGAGAGGGTCTCCTGAACTGTTCTAAGAACATATGTGAATTACTTTAGGTTATGTATTTTATTATATCATTAGGTACATATTTAAGGAAGTATACCTTTCTGGAATATGTGAGTGAATACAATACATGGCCCTAAATTTTTACAAGTAGAAAGGTAAAAAGACTACTCAATTAAAAAAAATTGAAATTGTACTGTTATTTAAAGGGGACCTATTCCTTGCAATTACAAGTATTGTGAATTTTCAGATTGCCTAATTGAGTATTGACAAAGTGTAAAGAGAAGCAAATCAAACTGGAAAGGTAGATGTTATTATTCCCATTTTAAAGGTGGATAAAACTGAGGCAGAGAGAGATTAAGTGACTTTCTTAGGTCACATAGATAGTGCCCAATTTGGACTCAAGAGTCTTCTTGACTCCAATTCTTGTGCCCTATCTCTGAATGACCAGTTATGAAAATTATTAACATTGAGATAGACTGCTCTAATTTAATCTCTATCTCCCCAGCTAATTCCTAGGTATTCTGAATTTGAGGCAAGGTTACAATACAGGAAATGTATAAAATAATCTACAAGAGAGCATATGATGGTTTCTGATACAGGATAGGACCACAGTATAAATGTTGGGGGAAATAGACTTGGAGTGGGGATGGGGAAGGAGTCTTCCCTTACTCATTGAAGAGTAATATGACCCATTGTTTCATTTTAACTCTTTATAGCTTTTCCAAGATAACTACAGAAACCTTGTCACCATCTAAAGATCTATTTTCACTTCTGTGCTCATTTTCTTCTGTTGATCTGCCCCAATGTTTAGGAAAACAGATTCTCAATTTCTATCAGTGTATATATAATCTTCCCTTCCATTCTGTTTTTGTAATGTTTGATGGGGTCCTGTAAAAAACTCTTCTATATAATTCAAGTCACTCACATGGATCATACTAGACCAAATGCCCTCAGAGCTACAAAGGAATGATTCTCTCAAATCTATAAATCTCAGAAATTCACTTAGTCCTCAGACTCCTATTGTTTTAGTAAAGTACATTAAGAATTGAAAGCTTTCTAGAATCTCTAAAATGTCATTCACATTGTAATTTAAAACTAAGAAACTTATAAGCATATTATAATTGATCTTAATCTTTAAAAACACATACTTTTTATTTTTCCTTAATCTTAAATTTATCAATAGAAACAATGTGATAAGGGAAATCAAAAAATGTGATAAGGGAAAATAAGTAGTAGATTTTCACATAGTTGACAGCTAAATATTTTGGGAGAAGGAATATTAATTAAATTAGAAAAAATCTGGATGAATATTCCTAAACATTAAGATGAGAATAAAAAAAGTATCCTAATCTGTCTAAATAAAATTTTTTTCTGAATTTTCATATTATTGAGTCTTTTGGCATTGTTTAACAAAATTTTCATTGTGTAGCTAGATACCAGTTGCTCTAAAGATCTGACCAAAGATGGAAATTCCAATAGTCAGCTAATATATCACACACACACACACACACACACACACACACACACACAGAAAGACAGAGATTTTCTTGAATGAAATAAGATAAATGATTGTCTCATACTAAAACTTTATTTTTTTAAAAAATTTGTTATGCAAAAGTATTACTAAAAATAAATAATGTGACTCTGTGATATAATTCAGATGAAATGAAATTGAGCATAATCATCCATAATAAGAAAATTATAAATTATAACAATTGTAAGATTTCACTTTGCCCTAGCAAATTTTCAAAGATTAAAAATTAATTATAATATTGGATGAGTTGTAGGAAGACAGTCACATTAATATATATATATATATATATATATATGTATATATCAAGGTATTAGTGCCTTATGGAAGACAATTTGGAACTCTGCAGAAAAGGTGACTAAAATAATCATTATCTTGAAACACAGATTGTGTTGCTAGGCACATAACCCAAAGAGATCAACAGCAAAAAAAGAAAGGTCCCGTATACATCAAAATATTTTTTGGCAGTAATTTTTGTAGTATCAAAGAACATGAAGTCAGAATATGCCCATAGGTGGATAAATGACTAATAACATTGAAGTATGTATGAATGTATATATGTATAGATAAAAAGATAGATAGATGGATAGATAGATAGATAGATAGATAGATAGATATCTCTATATTTATGCACTTATACAGAGGTAATAAAATATCCCTGTGTAGCAAAAAAATAAAAACAATTAATATGAAGAATACAGAGAAAGATACTTAGAACTATGCACAATGCAATAATTAGTCTATGAAGTAGACATGACTAAAATAATGAAAAAGAAATTAATAATAAAATAAAATATCTGAAACTAAATACTCAGAAATCATAAGAACCAGATTTGATCCAAAAAGAAACATGAATGGATAAAGCACTGGCCCTGGAGTCAGGAGTACCCGAGTTCCAATCCAGCCTCAGACACTTAATAATTACCTAGCTGTGTGACCTTGGGCAAGCCACTTAACCCCATTGCCTTGCAAAAAAAAAAAACCCTTAAAAAAAAAAATGAAAAGGCAGTTCTTTCCCCTTTCTTTTCAGGGTATATGCATTATGAGTATGCTGCATTGTTATAGATGATGCTGGTTTTTTATTGTGTTTTCCTTCACTGGAAAGGAGAGAGAATCATTAGAAAATGCCTTTTTAAGAATGAGAAATTTAATCTATGTAAAAGGAGAAAAATAGGTTATCATCAGTCTCTTTTTTCTTGTATTTCATGACTAATATTGGGGAAATGATTTTATTTTTACTTCTTGACTACTGACATCTGTTGTGAAGTATCAAAATTCAAGGATCCCAGAAGGTTGGTTTGTCAATGGGGGTGTGTTGGGAATTTTGAAGTTGTTTTCCCAGCTGTACTTATTGCATTTTATAACTCTGAAAAAGATAAAAATTATTATTTTAAAATCTGACTTTAATGCATTAGGTTCATGTAGCTCTCATATTAAAGTCTGGGATTCTTATGCCCCAGAAGAAGCTCTGGGGTTATATGTCTTTATTTTGAGCAGTTCCAAGATTAATGATGTTTTTATTTCCTAACAGTTTCCATCTTATTTTCTGAACAGTTTGTCTTTCTGTGAGTTTCCAACTCTATTTTAATCAATAGAAGTATATTTTAGTTACATGATTCAGATCCATTTAAGGAGACTTAAGAATAAGAACTTTAGTTGCCATTGACAAAAGTTTAAAGGATAACATGCCCTCATAAGGCCTCTTCTTCAATTTTCAGAGGGAATGTTATTCTGAATGCATATTTTATATGGCTATCTCAAACTGAACATGTATGTAGTTTGGCTACCCTAATTTTATTCACTGAAAAGAACTTGTTTCACTCCTCATCTTTTGAAATATGCTATCATATTTCATGTCATCTCCAGAGACAGCACAGAACTTCTGTCCTCATTTCAAACTGACTCAGAATCCAGATTTATCTGATTGAATCAGATCAGAGAGCATTTATTATGTGCCAAAATGAGGCACAAAAAAATTAGTTCTTTCAAGCTAAAAATGAATAGACCAAGTGATTCCTTCGCCTTTCTCAAAAATGAATTTATATATATATGTGTCTCTATATGTGTGTGCCTTTGTGTTTGTGTGTATCCAATCAAATTCTTTTTACATTTCAAGTGAATATCTAAATAAAAATTATCTCTAATTCCATTAAATCTGAACTTTACAAGCTTTTATTTTAATTAGGTCATTCCTTTTATTGATGGGACTGGTTAGGTAGCTTCATATCATCAGAATCACCTTGCATGTTATCTTAGAAGATCATATAAGTATATATCAGATAAATGCAAATATTCAAATCCTGCCACGTAACCTAAACAGTTTTGTGTCCTTGTTCATATGAGACCCTGAAGGGGATGGGGGAAGGACTTGTTGACCCTTGTGATTTTCCTTTACAAATCTACAGATATTTGGAGATTTTTCCAACTCTGAATATACAATTTTATAACAAGTTCTTCTTTAGCATCCACAATAACTATGATGTGCATTGACTTGGGAGTCAGGTCGAATAGAGACATACACTCAAGGTTGTGATACAACTCTACTGGTTTATTCTTGAATACTCAGACTTTTTATAACAAAAACTTATCTCAGGAACAACTGGTTAAAAGAGGCCCAGCTTCACAATCTCCTGGGTAAATTTACAATATTTATCCTTAGAAATCTGCAGCCTTCCTTATCACAAAACTCTTTTAAAACCACCTCCAGAGTCATAGATTGTCCCAGGTCAGAATTCACTGGAGAGTCAACAAATTCATTTAATGAGCAAGAATACATACATATCTCTGATGGAAAAGATCACCAAAGATATGTGTAAATCACTCTCAGGAGCTGGCCCTCAACACTTCTTATGAAGCTTAACAAAATGACTTAGAGTCAAGCATTTTTCCCATACGCACTTCTTTCTTTCATAATTAGGATTCTTCTTTCAACTTACTCTCCTCAATAACAAGTTTTTATATTTTATTATATTTTTATTTATTTAAGTACTTCCCAATTATATTTATAATATTAATAGTATTTTTTCCAATTTCCTCAATAGTATTTTATAGTAGTGACACTATATAGTCAAAGTAATTTTCCTAACTGCTGAATGTTTGGTCTAGACCTGTGATTTTGTCAGTCTAGAGACCTATTGGTGTGGTAATTCTCTTTACCAATGCAGACTAACAAATCACCTGCACTTAAAGTTTCAGTGAGTTGCCTTTTGGAAATAAGAGATTAAAGAATAATACAGGGGTAACCCTGTCACGAGTTTCATATAGTCAGGGACAAGATTTTGATTCATATCTTTCTTATTCCAAGGCAAGCTCTCTGTCTATCTACTATTTATGTGAAGAGTTTCAATGCATAAGCTTTTTTTCCCCAATTAACATTTTATTTTTCTAATTACATCTTATGAAAGGTTTTCAACATTCATCCATATGGATATGCATATGCATATTTTAAGTTATACAACTTCCTTCCACCCTCCCTTCCCTCAGCAGCAAACAGTCAGGTGAATATTGTACATACATATTTGTTTTAAAAAAAAAAAGTTTACAGATTAGTCATTTTAGATTTTAGGTTTAAAGGGGGGGGGAAGAAAATCATGAGATAGGAAAGAAATACATAAGAGAAATTTCTTAAAAATTGAATATAGTGCTCGATCAAATTCTGAAGGATTTTTTGTTTTGTTTTGTTTTGTTCTGTTTTTCTACCTCTGGATAGGGATAGCATTGTCCATAACTGGTCTAATAGAGCTGTCCTAGCTCTCTTAACTGCTAAGAGCAGCTGCAACTATCAGGGTTGATCATCTCACAATTTTGTAGTTAATGTGTACAATGTTCTCTTGGTTTTGCACCCTTCGCTCATCATCAGATTCTGTAATTTCTTCCATGCTTCTCTAGAATCTCACTATTTGTGGTTTCTTATAGAACAATAGTATCCCATAACATTCAGATACCCATAGCTTATTCAGCCATTCCCCAATAGATGGGTATCCCCTCAATTTCTAATTCTGTGTCACTGCAAAAATTGCTGCTATGAAAATTTTGGAACATGTAAGACTTCTGCCAATTTTTATTATTTCTTCTAGATATAAACCTAGCATTGAAATTTCTGGGGCAAAGGGTATGATCAGTTTTATTGTTTTTTTGGCATAGTTCCATATTGCTCTCCAGAATGGTTGGATCAGTTCACAACTCACCAACAATGCATCAATATCTCAATCCTCCCACAATCTCTCCAACATTGATCATTGTCTCTTCATGTCATTTTAGCCAATCTGATAGGTGTGAGGAGATATCTCATGGTTCTTTTAATTTCATTTCTCTAATCAGTTAATGATTTGAAGCATTTTTTCATAATTATATATATGGCTTTAACTTTTTCATTTGAAAAATATCTGTTCATATCTTTGACCTTTAAAAATTGGGGAATGATTTGTCACTTTATAAATGATGAAATCATCTATATATTTTGGAAATGAGACCTTTATAAGAACCCCAGAATGAAAATTATTTCCCAGCTTTTTGTTTTCCTTCTAATTTTTATAGCATTGGTTTTATTAGAATGTACAAGCTTTTGATGGAATCATGCTTAAATCTAATTGTCCTCAAATCACATACTGATTCTGCAAGGAAAAATATATTCTCAAAAGAGAAATATTGCATAATATGATCTATAGAAAGGGAAAGGATACTCTTTGGTATCTCTTTATCCTCTGTCCCTTTCCCATTAGCTAATTAGCAGTAAAACAAGTTACTACAGGGTCAAATTGAGTTTTTTAGGTATTTTATTTTAGATATTTTTATTTCTTTAGATATCTCATTTTTATTTTAGATGTTTTATAAGGTACAAGGAATTTGAGACCAGAAAAAATAGGGTAAGAATACTGAATATTCTTAATCTAAGAATAACAAACAGATATTTAGATAAATATTTCTACTTGAAAAGGAAAATCATTATCAGCAAAATGATTTAGTTATTCCCACATACTTTTTAATCTGTATCAACTTAATTTCAAAAGTAAGAAAATATACAAACTCTAGAGAATCCAAGATTAATTCACAAGAAAAAACAAAAAATATCACAAGGGGTAAAAGTCTCATAAAATAGTATCAAAAACTCCAAAAATCTAGAACTCCTAGTCAGTGTACCTACCCACCTCTACCTACCACTCCAAAAAGGTGCTCAGTATATGATCCCAAATATCATGCTTGGCAAAAATAAGTTTAAATATTATTATAATAAGTTTAAATGCCAAAGGATCGGGGGGAGAGAAAGGAAAGATGTTCTTTCTCAAAGTGAAATTTTTGAGAAATTCTTTGAAAACAAATATGTAGCAGCAACAAAAGGCAGTAATGACCAGAATGTTCCAATAGTGAATAAGAAGTGTGTATTTGTGTGTATATGTGTGTGTGTGTGAGAGAGAGAGAGAGACAGAGAGAGAGAAAGAGAGAGAGAGAGAGACAGACAGAGACAGACAGAGACAGAGACACAGAACGGAGACAGATACACAGACAGAGATAGAGAAACAAAGAGAGACAGAGACAAAGAGAGATGAGATGAGATGAGATGAAATTAGAAATATAGGAAATTAAAAAGTGCAGTTATTAAGAAATGACTAATTGAATCCACAATTGTGGTAAGGCTTATTACCTTACAAAAACTTCTGAGAAAACCGAAAGACAATTGGAGAGAAATTAGATTTAGAACAAGACTTCACACAATATACCAGGAAAAACTCCAAATAGATACAAAACTGCAGATTAAAAAAAAAACACATCATAAATAAATAAAAACAAAGCAGCAATTATCTTTAAAATCTCTGGAGAGGGAAAGTTAAATGTAAGAAATAAACAAGGTTTAAAGAGATCAGTGCTCAATGAACAATTTTTATTACTTAAATTAAAAAGTTTGATACAAATAAAACCAATTAACAAGAGATTTGAAAGGAAATAGCTAGGTGGAAATCTTTATAAGTTTCTCTGATAAAAGTGACATTTCTAAGACATGAGAAATTGGCTCAAATTCATAAAAATAAGTCATTCTTAAATTGATATTCAAAGGAAATGAACAAACCATTCTCAAAAAAAAGAAAAGGAAGCTATTTAAAGATATATTAAAAATATTTCAAATTATTAGAGAATATAAATTTTAAAAATTCAGATTTCTGATCATATATTTGTAAAGTTAACAAAAATAATTATAAATAATAATGAAAGGGCTATGAGGAAACAGGCAAACTGTTGATAGAGCTATAAACTGTTCCAACTATTTTGCATATGCATATATATGTATATTTAGAAAGAAATAGGCATAGATGTATGTGTGTTGTATATGTATATACTTTGACCCGGGGATGTTTCACCTAGCCCTATGACCCTTAAGAATTTTTTATAAAGGGGAAAAATTCACTTAACAACAAAATGTTTTCTTAGGGGGAATTTTTTTCTTAAGGACAAAGAAATGGAACCTAAGGAGCATATATCAGTTACAGAATAACAATAAATTATAGAAAATGTATATAGTGGAATACTGTTTTGCCATAAAAATTGATGGAAGCCAGAAACTTGGAAGACTTGTAGGGACTGATATAGAGTAAAATGAGGACAATCAAGAGAAAACTAACAACGTTAAAAGAATCAAGAACTCTCATCAATTCAATGATCAATCATGATTCCAGGGGAATTTTTGTGATGAAAAACGCTGACCACCATCTTAAAGAAATGTGATGGTAAAAAATATTTAAAATGAAACATATTATGGATATAATTGATAAAAAGATTTGTTTTTCTTGAATATTCCTATTTGTTACACAGATTTGTTTTTTTTTTTTTTATTTTTTTCTCCCCACTTAACCTGGAGTGGATGATAAAGAAAGGAAAATAAATGTATGCTAATCTTCAAAAGTAAAATTTAATTCAAAACAGGAAATGCACTGGTGAAATTTCTTTTTACATTATTTATTTATGATGTGAGTTTTTTTATATTCAGTTTTGTATCTATTTGAAGCTTTTCCTGGTCTATAGTGTGAAGTCTTGCTCTAAAGGGACTTAAAGAAATATTAGTTGATAAAGACATGATTTTTCTGAATGGGAGCATTAAAGAATATAAAGTGTTTAGACCTACATGATAATTTTATAAAAAATATTCATTTTGGAACCGAAAAATTATGATAGGAAAAACTAAATAATAAATAAGTTATTTACCATAGAATAATACAGTTGTAATGGGATTAGTGATTTAAAGGGACTTAAAGAATAAGAGAAGTGAAAGAAGAATTAAATTGATAATTCTATGGACTAAATTATAGACTCTCCAGTAAATGGTTCAATACTTTGTGAGAAGAATTACATTGTGAGAAATCAAAGGAAAGAGCAGGCACAAAGACAAAAGAAAACTAGAGATTTATTCCTAGTGGTGAACAGAAAAAAAAATGAAATTTACTTAGCTTATTTACAGTGTGGGGAATAATAATAATAAAAACATGATAAAAGAAATATGGGGGGGAGGTACTAGAATATGGAAAATAGAAGAGACAGTTGGTCATTGAAGGAAAAAATTTTAAAATGTACAACTAAAGGAGACTGTCCTAGAAGGTGGGAGTTTTTCCTTTGTCTATAGTAAGAGACACAGTATTAAAAGGTCCTTCTTCTTGGGAACATGGGAACAAGTATATACAGGAGACCACTTTCTCAAAATAAGGTTCGTAACCACTCCAAAAGAAATGTATATATGTCCCTAGGGGATAGCAACATACAGAGTTGTGGGAGACATAGAATAAAAGAGACACTAATCTGACCTTACCAGTTAGTGATCATGGGCTAGTTCTCAGAACTAATCCTATGAGCTTCAGATTTATAAGGATACTGATTCCATTGGAAGCATGCTTGGCATCTACCATGGATACTGCTTCCATTCATAAATTGATACTTCCATAAGTGAGGCACAACAGAGGAGAAATATGACTGGAGTAAAACATATACACTATTAAATGAAAATGAGAATGATAATATAACTAATATAAAATCTTTGAGATTTGATCATTTGGGGAATATTTTCTCAATTGATTCTTACAATATCCCTGCAGAACTGTGATTACTAAAACCATTTCAAAGTTGAGGAAATGAAGCTCAAATACATTTAATGACTTGTCCAGGGGGTATAGAATTAATAAATATTCAATGGGTTATTTGAATTCAAATCTAATAATGTCAATTTGATTCTTGAAAAACTAAATCCCTTAATGAAAGAGAGAATAAAGAAGAAACAATAATGATATAACTGGGAAAACTGCACCATTAAAGGTGCAGTTACTTAACCAGATGTGTCATGTGACTGAAGAAGTTCTAGAGAGATAACTAGGGCTCTCCTTTGGTCCTCTCTTGATATTAGAAAAAAATAAAGATATTCTTTACTACATCAGCTAACTATCCTTGTGACAAAATTAAGGGAATGCATAGACATGAATAATGTAAGATAGACAGGTATGTATAAGTTGTAATACAAGCCACTGGAGAGAATTCTTGAATTAATAATAGATGCATTTAAGTATGTATCAACATATACATTTATTAAATCAAATTATTAAAGGAAAAGATAACCTAATTATAAAGAGATAGTAATCCACTAACTATAGGAGATGCTAGTGTTCCCTACTCCAAGATCAATAAAAGTAAAAGATTAAAAAATAATATTTAGAATGGGAGCATTAAAAAATTTAAATTGTTCAGGCCAACATGATAATTTCAATAACATATGATCAAAATATTCATTATGGAACTGAAAAAATTATGATAGAAAAAACAAAAAGTAAATAAGTTAGCTATTTACTATAATGTAATACATTTGTAATTCATATAGATTTTTAACAACATATGATATAAATATAAATGAAGACTTAAAATTTACATTCTGAATAATAAATGAGTTCATGAATGAATCATAGGGGCAGCTAGGTAGCACAGTGTGGATAGAGCACTGGCCCTGGTGTCAGGAAGACCTGAGTTCAAATTTGACCTCAGACACTTAACAATTACTTTGCTGTGTGGCCTTGGGCAAGCCACTTAACCCCATTGCCTTGCAACAAAAAACCCTAAAATAAGAATGAATCATAGCAAGAAACACTCTGCTGATGGAACTTACATTTGAAAAGCTCAATAGCTGACTTATGATAAACCATTACATAACTTGATCCCCCCAGAGTGGGGGGGAAGGTAGTTAAAAGGATGAGTTTAATAATTAATAAATGTATTCACAACAAAAAATGAATGCAAAGAATTTATCAAAACATATATAATATTTGCTTGCATAAATGAAAATTTAATATAAGGATTGATTCATATAAAATATGGGGATAAGGACTGGACCTATGATTCAATTGTGAGAAGAAACTGCCTAAACCAATGAAGTTCAATATTTTCTCTGCAATATCTGATCTTAGAGTGAGTATTGCCTAGAGCACTAAGAATTTGACTATCTAAAGGTAACACAGCTTAAATATACAAGAGGCAGAATTGGAGCCCAAATAATTCTGGATTTCAGACCAGTTCTTTATTTAGTATTCCATATTGGCATCACTAAATAAAAAGTACCCCCTTCAACAGTTTATGAAATAAATATTCTAAATGATCTAATCTCAAAAATAATAATCAACAGAGGAACAATAAAAGAGCCTAAAATTCATATCTATTTTGAAGATACATTGAAGATTACATTAAATACTCATTTAATTTCCTTTAATCAGTGAGCGGGGAAAAGTTATTTAGCTTCATTTGTGAAACCAATATATTCAATAAAATATGTAAAACAAACGAAAAGAAATAAAAACTTGTATTTTAATGAATATTGAGAATTTTAAATTTAATTTTCTATTTTGTTTTGACATCATCTAAATTTTCAAGAGTTAGCCTGAGAGAAATAGAGGTCAAATATAATAAAACAAAAAGTCTTCTGAGTTTGAAATGACTTGCAGTATTCTACAATTACAGTTTTCACCTCTATAAATAAGGCAGGGAGTTACATGTTTTATTTATTTGGAGAGTCAGGCTTGGCCACTTTAACTACATAGCATTTAGTTTCCATTGTTTTTCTTGTTGTTCTTTTTCCTTTGTGTTACCTTCATTGTGCATATTGTTTCCTGATTGTAAAGAATTTCATATGACTTCCTTATATTTTTTTCTGTATTCTTTCTGTATAGCAGCAATATGCTTTTATGGTCCTGTGTCACAGTTTATTTATGCACCCAAGAAATTGGTATCTACTTTCTTTCAATTTCTTTTTACAACATGCCATTCCATAAATATTTAGATATATGTGAGAATTCTCTTTTTATTTTTGATCTTCTTAGGATTCATATCCAATTGTTAGATCAATAGGTCAAAATATAAAGACAGAGGCACTTCTTCAGCAAAATTTTAAATTAAATTACAAAATGACTACACCAATTCATACCTCAACCAAAAGTATATTAAGGTCTTTCTATAGCATATTCAATATTAATATTGAATATCAATATTTCCAATCTAAATCTTTTCTGCCAATTCCTAGGTGTGAGATTTGGGTGTAATCTAAATTTTCAACTTGATGTTATTAATCTCTATAATAATGAAGCACTTCCTGGGAAACATGTTCATCTAACCTTACATAGATCTCAGCAATTTGATGAACAGGTAGAAAAAAACCTGAAAAAAAGAATGATGAGAAAATCACTAAAAATCTTTAATTGTTCAAAATTAATTTCATTTCTTTCACTGTATAAGTAGTTTTCTGAGAAGCTCTTATACTGCTGTCTATTTCAATTATATAAAAATTACATTATCATTAGGAGTCATGATTATCAGCAGGATTATTTCACTCACAGCTAGAATATTTTCCATTAAGTTATCTTGAAATGGAAAATCAATAATTCAACATGTAATGTTTATATTGCCTTATCTAACTAGACAATTTGTTTATTATCATCCTTACATATGACATAAGCTAATATAAAAAGTAGTATCTTTTTCCCATGATGAAAATTGCATGCATTGATGAATCAACAAGCATTTACGAAGCATCCATGATACTTTAAACAGTTTGCTAGGCACTTAATCTTATAAAGACATAAAAAGAAAAATGAAAGAGTATTTTCCTTCAAGGAGATTGCAATCTGTTGCTGCATTGAGAAAGAAAGTATATATTTGTTTGTGTGTGTGTGTGTGTGTGTGTGTGTGTCTGTGTGTCTGTGTGTCTGTGTGTGTGTATGAACATAAATGTGTGCATGACCTGCAAATTCAATAAATGATATTTAAAGGGGCATTAACAACTAGGGGAGTGCTAAAAAAGTATCATGAGCTGATCTTTCAACAAAGCTCTGGAGAAAATTAGTGATTCTAGTAAGTCAAGGTAAGGAGATATGAAGAATGAAATTTTTCTATGTGAGAATTCCAAATTGAATTGTCATATGTGTGTCTGCAAGATGTGGGCTTTAGAATTAATTTCCTTTTTGGGGGGGTTAAGTGGTGTTAAGTGCCTTGCCCAAGCTCACACAGCTAGGTAATTATTAAATGTTTGGAGTTACATTTGAACTCAGATCCTCCTGACTCCAGGACTCTATCCACTGTGCCACCCAGCTGCACCTAGAATTCATTTTCGATATAATTTTGGAAAAACTGCTCCACATTCAACGGTGATGATTTCCTCATATGTAAAATGTAAGATATTCTTTGGATGATTTAAAGGATTTCCACCTCTAAAACTTTATTATGGATTACAAGCAATATAATAAAGTGAAATCTATTTTGCTTTTGTCCTTATTTATTAAGATCAAAATAAAGAATTGCAGCTAACATATATTCCCACAAAGGTTCCTTGGTAGTGGAATCAAAGACAGACTTCTGTGTTTGAATAACTTTTGCTTTATCCTAAAATGATGTTTCCGTTCTTTTGAGTCTTAATCATACAACAAATACAAATAATGTAATATATAGGATTATTTGGACATAATTTCAATAGCATTAACAGGGACCAAGAAAGATTTCTTATAGAAGGTGGGAAATTAAAATCTTAAAGTAGATATCTTATAAACATCTTAAAGTCTATACTTTCTACAATATACATATGTGTGTGCTCATCTTTCTTATCTGTGATTGCTTTCAATTTCTCATATAACTCCATAAGTAAATGTATATTCATATCCACACATATATACAATGTATATACGCATATTGTGTGTGCAAAATGCAAGCAGACATATCTTATTTGTAAATAATTATATGCCTATTGTCCTCCCCAAAATTAACCTTTTTTGGACCAGTAACTATTTTTGTCTTTCTTTTGCCTTTACTATACCCAATAATTAACAAAGTGCCTGATACATATTAAATACTTAATAAATTATCTATTTTATTGATTGAAAATTGAACAAGGTCAGGGGATCTAGGAAGTAGAGATGAGAAAGTAGAATAATTGAGGCATGAACTAACTAAAATGATGAGTTCAGAGACATTGCTTTAAGTGAAAAGCAAAATGGCCAGTGTTATTGGATGATAGAATAAGATAAAAGAAGACTGGTAAGTTACAAGGACTGACCACAGTTACATCAATATTGGGCAGTGATTAACTGTGATAGACATCTATTCTGAGCAATACAATGATGTATAACAATTCCAAAAGACTCATATGACAAAATTATTATCCACATTTAGAGAAAGAATTATAAAATTTGCATGTAGATCAAAGCATACTTTTTTCCACTTTTTTTATTCTTACTTTTTTCTTTTGTTGTTTCTTTTTTTTTAAGGTTTTTGCAAGGCAATGGGATTAAGTGGCTTACCCAAGGCCACACAACTAGGTAATTATTAAGTGTCTGAGACCAGATTTGAACCCAGGTACTCCTGACTCCAGGGCTGGTGCTTTATCCACTGCTCCACCTAGTTGCCCCTCTGATTAGTCTTTTAAAGAATGTTTACTTCTGACTTTTAAAATCTTCTTCTCGGATTATAAAAATTTTCTGCAGACTTATCTAACCAAATGTTTCAGATTTTCTTTGGCAATAAATTTTTATCTTAAAGTTTTAAATGTTCCAACTTCTGGTTACAATGATTTTTCTTCTAGGAAAACTGAAAATCAGAGTGTCAGTTCAACTTTTTTGGCTTTTTCTATGATGTAGAAGCCAGAATTGTAGCTTTCTGAATTGACTTTTATATAGATAAGTCTATTTGGTCCAGTATTTTGATCTTCCTAGTTTCAGCTTAGGAATATTTCTAATTAACCAAATACTTTCTTGTCTTATGGTATAATCAGTGATTTAAAAAAAATAGTTTTAGTAAGTTTTCTCAAAATAATGATAGTCTGGAGACCACATAGGAAAAATGAAAAATGAAGAAAATTGCCAAATGCATCTTTGTTTTCATTTATAAAAATTCTGTCTCTAATGAAAAGCTGCCTTGTCACCTATCACTTTAAATCAGAGATCTATTTGCATACCATATATATTGCAAATGTTGGCTTTTTGCTCACATTTAGCATTCTCTTTGGACTTCTTGAGTCTAATTACAAATGATGAATAAGTTCCTTATATGAAAAGAATCCTGTAAGATGAGTGTAACTGTCAAAAGTAAGCTCTTCTGTTATCCAGATGATATATTTTTACATTTTTGATCAGAAGATGTTACTGTGGAGCACATTTTTCCTGAGGAAGACATTTTCTTCTTCCTTCTGAGAAGGGGGGCAAATATAATTTCTCCCAGACCAGGCTTGTCTTTGACCATAGGGTCTGGTATTGGGTACTATCTTCCCTCGTCATATCTTTACTCCCCAAACTTTATGACTCTCCATCTTTCATATAGAAGGAATAGGGGTTATTAATAAAATAGTGATAGTGATTAATAAAATTTCCTAGGCTGTAGCTGAAGTGATCCATCACTGTTGCTGCTCATCAAATTTTTCTGGTTTTCTTGTCAGAGATCCTATTTCTGTTTCATGGCCAGGCATGGTCTAGTCCAATCTAAATCACAGATTTCATCTCTTCATGAAATAGGGAAAACTGCTCTTTTAAACATTGAACTCCAGAGTCCAAGATCCTGAATTTTTCAATGAATGCCAATGAATTTTCTGCCCCTTAACAATTTATTTGTTTTATTGCATTGTAGGAATATCAGAAAAATGGCCATTGTATTTGTCATTTTCATTAACTTTTTGTAACTTTCCCCCCAAAAAGCAGAAATATTGTTGTGTTGGTGGAGATTATTGTTGTTGTTCAGTTGTTTTCACTTATATCCCACTCTCCTTGATCCTATTTTGGATTTTCTGGGCAAAGGTACTAGAGTGGTTTGTCATTTACTTCTCTGGCACCTTTTACAGGAAAGAAAATTGAAGCAAAGGGGTTAAGTATCTTGACAAGAGACAAACAACTATTAAGCAATGGAGGGAAGATTTGAATTCAGCATAAGTCTTCCTGAGTTCAGTTCCTAGCCCTCTATCCACTGTACCACCTAATTTGACTTATGGATATTCTCACTATTCTAGACACTAAAGAAACAAATATGTGTCCTTAAATTTATTTCTTCTTAGGAAACCAAAAAAGTAACTAACCCTAATTCTGTCTATTTGTGAATTCTTAGGCTTTGCATAAACCAAAACCAAATTTCTCCTTTATCAATAATAATTAACTTTCCTCTTGCCCTGCTACCATCATCTTAGGAGAGCCTGACCTTGTAGTTTAGACATCTTGTATTCAAGTGCTACCTCTAACATATTATGGCTGTGTAACTCTGGGCAAATTACTCAAAACTTTTAGTGCTTTAAGTAATTCTCTATGACAATAAGGTACAGAGTACAGTAGTTGTATTGTTTATATACTATTGTATTACCTTGACATCTTCATTTTGACTCATTTTTGAAAGATCAACAGTCTAACCTGACTGATTGCAAAGCACAATCTCTTGAAAAAAAATCTCTCCTAAAAGTAAAGTCAAACTAAGTTCTTCCTTCACATTAATGTTTCACCTGACCATTGAATGATTTTAAAAACCTCACCTAACAATAAGAAAATCTATATCTATGAAATATATTAGGATAATCTGCAATGACTTGGTGTTGTCTAATTTCCTCAGTGTTCCAATTCAAACAATATTACTTCTATTATCCAAAAAAAAGACCACATGAGAAGACACAGTATATTTATCAAAAATGTGGAAAAATGCTTATTAAGCATACTTAATTAAGATTATAAAATCTTAGGTTAAATGAAGCTCCAGTGGGGGAGGAACTTTAAAGAATGTCTTCCCTTAATAATGATAATGATGATGATGGTAAATGACATTTATTTAGAATGTTTAAGGAAAGCTTAGGAAACCTCTGTTTATTTTTTTATTGCAATAAACCTATGAGCTAGGTATTACTATCCAGCGGCAATGCTCTTTCCGCTGGAACACATTATTTCATCTATCAAGCTCTATTTTCTCAATACATTTTCAAACTTCCCTTAATCTATGAGTGTATGTTTCAAATGAATGTATTTTAAAAAGCAGTTTTCCACATTTAAAAATATATATGATAGGTCTTCTCATAAGTTCTTTGGGGCTGTAAATTTTTTTTGAATTGGTAGACAGAATATATTAGATAGCGCTAAATCTATCAAGATTATCCTTGTATATCAAGGGTACTATACCAATAATTAATAAATCTCATACATTTGTAAGTGGCTTTGGGGAAAATCCTAATTTTCCTTTACTTTCCAATGCCATAGCTGTAGTATATTACTAATCATAGAATCAAAAACATCTGGCTCTGATTTTATTAGTTGTTCAGTCATGGGACAGTTTTCAGTTTAAGGGAGTAGATTTTCATCTGATTGGTAGTCTACTAAAAAAAAGAATTTAAGAAATATGAATCCCATTAGATAACTATTACGTTGAGCTTAAACAATCTGCAGGCTAATTGTATGCACCATGCTGCGATTTGTTAATAATATTTTGTAAAGTAATTATGCATTCACTTTTAAAAATACTTCTGCAATATGGAGAATGCAATGAGTTGATCTATAAAGAAGAGAGAGAAGCAATAGTGAATGTGGAAGTACATTCTAAAGTAGCAAGAATATACTAAAAAGTTAAATTTGGGCGGCTAGGTGGCGCAGTGGATAGAGCACCAGCCCTGGAGTTAGGAGTAGCTGAGTTCAAATCCGACCTCAGACATTTAATAATTAACTAGCTGTGTGGCCTTGGACAAGCCACTTAACCCCATTACCTTGCAAAAACTAAAAAAAAAAAAAAAAAAGTTAAATTTAAGAAAATCACTATAGGTATTTGGTATGGGAGTAATTTTAAATGGTAAAGTTATTATGTATTTGGAGGGGTTGTGAAGATATTTCATCACAAATATAAAATAATTTTTAAATAAAATTGTATCATGTTCACATGTCACTGATTTTAAAAAATAACTATTGTTTATCTCAAAATTTCAGGTTATAAAATGTAGGCTAATTGGTAAATACAAATGTACTTTAACAAATAATTCTCACATTCATAATAAAGAATAAAGCAATTATCAGAGTCAATTTTAAAATCACAATTCACAAGTAATTTTTGAAAAAATAGACATTTAAAAATAATTCAGCAGTCTCTCAAGCACATTCTGTTAGCTGAAGAATAAAAAGTCCCTGCCCTTAAGATGAATAAATCAAATCTAGCAATTAATGTCCAGAAATGTTTTCTTCAGAATTTTGCCATTTAATTTTTCCAATTCAGATGCATAATTTAATACCCTCAACAGGGGAATATTTTTTTTAATCAGATTTGAATCACCAGGAGCTTTATTAAAAGTTTGTAATACAACTCCCTGGATTCATCATTGATTTTTTTATTTCTCCAAGGACTAAAAATAATAGTTGAGAGCTGGAAAAGAATTTAGGGCTTATCCTTCCACTCACCAAAAACATTTTACAAATGAAGAAACTGAGAGCTAGAACAGCAAAGTAAATTGGCAGAACTCACGCAGATAATGCCAGAGATTGGAAACCTTGCCTTCTGAGTCCAGTTGTCATCTTAACTAAGATTATCTCACCCAGCTTCCTTCACAGACAAAAAACAAAATAAAATAAATAAACAGAAAACCTCTGGTGCTTCTGCTGAACAGGATATTTGAAAAGTTTTAATGGAATTTTAAGCTATTAAATACTAAAACTGAACTAAGGGGTGCCTAGGTGGTGCAATGGAAAGAGCACTGGCCCTGGAGTCAGGAGTACCTGAGTTCAAATCCGACCTCAGGCATTTAATAATTACCTAGCTATGTGGTCACTTAACCCCATTGCCTTGCAAAAACTAAATAAATAAATAAACAAATAAAACTAAACTAAGCCACTTGGTAGCCCCTCTGTATTTTCTGGGATTTGCCCTCTTTTATTTATTTATTTGTTTGTTTGTCTGTTTGTTTGTTTATTTATTTATTTTATCATTTGTTCATCTATTGACTTGTTCATTTCCTTGTTAAATTATCCTTTGTTAATTTATCTTCAAAAACATAGGTACCAACTTAATTAACTATTGCATATATATATATATATATATATATATATATATATATATATATATAATAACGTGTGTATGATGACTTTCTAGGAAGTCTTCAGAGAAATGGAAAGAATACAAGAAACAAGAAAGTTCCTCTATGAACAAAAATAACTTCAGAGTGAATCATTGAAGCTGAAACTTTTTTAAAAAAAACAAGAAATGAAAAGAACATTCTCTACTTCAGAATATAAGTATTGTCATTCTATTTGAAATAAAATTTGTTAGTTCAGCAAAGAATTTCCATTCAATGGTTGAGAGGGAAGAGAATATTATATTGAAGTAACTACCTAAAGAAAAGTTACTACATGATTTTAAAAAAATGACTCATATTTTGTGGGAAAGATTACACAGGTACATTTCTCAGGATTACTTTTCAAACTTTACATTGACTTAAGTTAAATTGAAATTACAAAATTTAACTCAGAAATCATATATTCTAAGGAAAATATTTTAATGTCTTCTTATGTGTTATTAGAATGAAATTTTCATGAGAGATGAATTTTTCCATTTTTAATTTCAGTCCCACGGTGTTAGGTCAATTACGGACATTTGTGACTAATGGTACATTACAATTCATCTCTACATAGCAATTCATCAATTTAAAATTAGTCTTTGTTTTAATATCGTATCTTTTTCTTTATTTTGTTTTCTTTATTTAATTTTTCCAGTTACATGCATCCTTATACAAGTTTCTGAGTTTCACATTTTACTACCATCTGTCCTTCCCCTCCCCATGGCAGTGAACAATCATATAGGTGGTACATGTAAAATTGTGTTTAACATATTTCCATATTAGTCATATTGTGAAAGAGGAATCAAATTAAGGGTGTAGGAACCATAAGAAAGAAAGAAAAAATATAAAAGGAATTTTGAAAAATGAAATTTGAAAAAACTTTGGTCTATATTC
Organism: Macrotis lagotis; assembly: GCF_037893015.1. NCBI lineage: Eukaryota > Metazoa > Chordata > Mammalia > Peramelemorphia > Peramelidae > Macrotis > Macrotis lagotis. Next base: position 524,525,139 of record NC_133658.1, read on the forward strand.
AGACTTCATAGTTCTTTTCCTCTGGATTTGGATGGTATTTTCCATTAACATTCTCTCAAGGTTGTCCATGATCTCTGAATTGCTGAGAGCAGCCAAATCCACCATAGTTGATCATCTCACAATACCACTGTTAATGTATATGTTCTCCTAGTTCTGTTCACATCACTCAGCATAAGTTCATGGAAGTCTTTACAGACTTTTCTAAAGACCAGTCACTCAAGATTGTTTAGAAAATATAATATTTATCACATTTATATACCATAACTTGTTCAGTCATTTCCCAGTTTATGAACATCCTCTCAATTTCCAAATCTTTGCCTCTATAAAAAGAGTTATTATAAATACTTTTGTACATGTGGGTATTTTCTCCTTTTTTATGACTTCTTTGAGATACAAATCTAGTAGTGGTTTTACTGGATCAATGGATATGCATAGTTTTATTGCTCTTTGAGCAAAGTTCAGATCCAGAATATTAACAAGTTTAACCACAAAGTATTAGTGTTGCAGTTTTCCCACATCCTCTCCAACTTCGGGCATTTTCCTTTTTTGTCATTTTAGCTAATCTTATAGGTATGAGATGGTACTTCAGAGTTGTTTTAATTTACATTTCTCTAATCAGTAATGATTTAGAGCATTTTATGTGACTATAGATGGCTTTAATTTCTTCATCGGAAAACTTCCCATTCATATACTTTGACCATTTTTCAATTGGTGAATGAGCTGTATTCTTTTTGTTTGTAAATTTAGGATTCTTTTTAAGGAAGCATTTTATTTATTTATTTTTTTCAACTTTATGCAATGGTGGTTTTCAATAATTATTTTTCCTATGTTTTGAGTTTTACATTTTTCTCCCTCTCTTCCATTTCCTCTTGCAACAGAAAACAATCTAATATAGGGTATAAGTATAATCATAAATACAGATCAATATTAACCATGTTATGTAAGAAGAACCAAACTGAAATGAAAAAAGTTAGTGAGAAAAAAAGATAATAGATCTTTTAAACACAGCTTTTAAAAATTGAAGGTAGTAAGTTCTGGCCTGCATTAAAACTCCACATTTCTTTCTTTGCATATGTATGCTATTTTCCATCACAAGTTTTTAGAATCATCTTTGATTATGGTGCTACTTGTACAATGTTCTTCTTGTTTTGCTCACTTGATTTAGCATTAGTTCATGCAGTTTTGAGTTTGCCTTGGCAAGTAGGCACCCAAGTATTTTTTATTGTCTATAGTAGCTTTAAATGAAATTTCTCTTTCTATCACTTGCTGCTTGCTTGCTGTGTCTTGTTAGTGATATATAGAAATGTTGATGATTTATGTGGATTTATTTTATATCCTTCAACTTTGCTAAAATCACTAATTGATTCAGATAGTTTTTAGATGATTTTATATGGTTCTCTAAGTATACCATCATATCATCTGCAAGGAGTGAGAATCTTGTTTCTTCATTACCTAGTCTAATTCCTTCAACTTCTTTTATTCTTATAAATTTGACTCAGTTTTCAATATAGTTTAGAAATGAATCCTTTTTCAGGAACACTAGCTGTGAAAATTGTTCCCCAACTTTCTGCATTTCTTCTAATCTTGGTTGCATTAGTTTAGTTTATGCAAAATACTTTTTCAATTTAATGTAGTCAAAAATATCCATTTTTCAAATTATGATGTTCTTCATCTCTTCTTCGGTCATAAATTTCTCTCCATTGTATAGAATTATTCGTTGTTCTCCTAACTGATTTATGGTATCATTCTTTACTTCTAAATCATATACCCATCTCAACCTTATCTTGATATAAGGTGCAAGATGTTGGTCAATGCTCAGTTGTTGCCATATTATTTTCTCATTTTTCCAATGGATTTTGTCAAGTAGTGAGTTCTTATCCCAGAAGCTAGAGAGTCTTTGGATTTATCAAATGGTAGATTATTATAGTCATTTGCTGCTGTTGCTTTTCTACCTTAACTGTTTCACTGATCCACTTCTCTATTCCTTAACCAGTAGCAGACAGTTGTGATGATTGTGGCTCTATAATATAGTTTAAGATCTGGCACAACAAGGCCATCCTCCTTTGCACCGTTTTTCATTGATTCCTTGATGTTTTTGATCTTTTGTTCCTCCAGATAAATTTTGTTAGTAATTTTTCTATCTCTGTAAAATAGGTTTTTGATTGTTTGACTGATATGGCACAATAAATAGATTGCTTATTCAGTGCCATACCAATCAAACTACCAAAAATCTGTATAGGGAGAATTATTATTATTATTATGTTCAGTCCATCATTGAGTAAATTATTTTCCAGTAATTTAGAACTGACTTTATATGGGTGAAAAGGTATCTATAATTGTGTTCATACAGTTATTTCTAAGTATTTTATATTTTCTGCAGTTTAATTTATTTTTTCTCTTTTTGAATATGATTTTATTTTTTTAATCACCTATAAAGATAGTCTTCAACATTCAACCCTCTGTAAGCTTTTGAGCTCCACATTTTTTTCATCTCTCTTATGTCCTTCCCCTGACAGTGAGTTATCTGATATAAGCTATTCATGTACAATATTGTTTTAATACATTTCCCAATTAGTCAAGTTGTAAAAGAAGAATCAGAACTAAAGGGAAAAATGAAAAAAAAAACACAAAACAAATTTTTTAAAGGGAAAATAGCATGCTTTGGTCTGCATTAAGAATCCATACTTTTTCTTGTGGTTATGGATGGGATTTTCTATCACAAGTCTATTAGAATTGTCCTTGATTGATATGATTTATGTCTAAATCATATTCCCATCTCAACCTTGACTTGGTGTAAGGTTCAATTCAATTTTGATCAATGTGTAGCATGGAAACAATATAAAGACTCTCAGACTGTTTTCTGTGGTGGGAATAGGAGTTAGAGGGAAGCAAGATTAGGGGAAAAAATATAAAATGCAAAAAATATAAAAGAATACAGCTTAAAAAAATTGTCCTTGATCACTGAACTGCTGAGAGGACCTAAGTCCATCATAGTTAATCATCATCAAAGTTGCTGGGGTTTTATAAGTTTAAAAAAAAAAGCATGCTTCAATGTGAATCAGACACTATCAGTTCTTTCTCTGAAATGGGAAAGAATTCTTTATTATAAGTCCTTCAGAACTGTCTTGGGTCACAGTTACTGCTGAAGAAAAGCTAAACCATTCACAGCTGATCATCCTACAATGTTGCTGTTACTGTAAATTTCACATTGCATATGTCCTTCCAAGTTTTACTGAGAGCATACTGCTCATTCATTGTGCATGTATACATATATAAATGTTCTTTTTTATCCTATTTTTCCATCTCTTTGGGAATACAGATTTAGCAGTAGTCTTGCTGGTCACAAGGTATGCATGGCTTTACTTCATAAAATGTATTTATCTATTTATTTTCATCCTTATATACATGCATATTACCAAGATACAAAATTTCCCTCCACCCTCCCTTCCCACACCCCTCCCTTTAGCAGGGAGCAGTTAGGTTAGCATTTTACATACATATTTTGATAAACATGTTTACAAATTAGTAATTTTCAGCATGAGGAAATAGGATTAAGGGAAAGAGATACATAAGAGATAATTTTTATGAAGTTTTCATCAAATTCTGATGGGTTGTTTTTTTTCCTGTGTTTTATGTTTTGCAATGTTTTCTTCCTCTGGATGGGGATAATATAGTCCAAAAACCAATCAAATACAGTTGTCCTAGATCTCTGGACTGCTGAGAGGAACTACCTCCATCAAGGCTGTTCATCTCATAATCTTGTTGTTGATGTGTATGCTGTTCTTGATTCTACTCCCTTTGGTCAAATATGTCATTCCATACTTCTCTAGATTCCAATCCTTTATGGCTTCTTATAGAACAATAACATTCTGTAGTATTCATGTTTTCATGTAGTATTCATAAATTATTTAGTCATTCCCCAGTTGATGGGCATCCCCTCAATTTCTAATTCTTTGCCATAACATAAAAAGCTGCTATGAATATTTTGGAACATGTAGGACTTTTCTTATCTTTTATAATTTCTTCTGAATATAGACCTAGAATTGGAATTGCTGGGTCAAAGGGTATGAACAGTTTTATTGCTCTTTGGACATATTTCCATATTACTCTCCATAAAAAATGGATCCTTTTACTACTCCACCAGCAATGCATCAATGCCCCAATCCTCCTAAAACATCTCCAACATTGGATATCTTACCCTTTTCCCCATCATGTTTAATCTAATAGATGTGAGATGATTCCTTCAAAAATACATTAATGTTTCATTTTCTTTACATTCCCTCCAACATTTGTCATTTTCCTTTTAGGTCCTATTAGCCAAATCAATAGGTATAAGGTAATACCTTAGAATTGTTCCAATCTGGTTGGCTAGGTGAAGCAGTGGAGTCAGGAGTATCTGAGTTCAAATCCAGCCTCAGACACTTAATAACTACCTAGCTGTGTGGCCTTGGGCAAGCTACTTAACCCCATAGCTTTGCAAAACTCTAAGGAAAAAAAAAGAATTGTTCCAATCTATATTTCTCCAATCAGTGGTGAGTTAGAACATTTTTAAAATATGGCCATAGATAACATTGATAATCATATCTGAAAAGTTTATTTCATGTTGCTGTTTTGGGGAATGACTTATTTTTTTATAAATTTGACTCAGTTCTCTATCTTTGAGAAATGAGACCTTTATCACAGAAACTTGTTTAAACATTTTTATTCCTCACAGTTGCTATTGCTAATTGTATTTCCCTCCAGCTTATTTTATCTCATCCCTGTTTATTCTATTTTCTCTCTCCTTTCATCATGTCCCAATTCAAAAGTGTTTTGCTTCTGACTACTCCTGACTGCAATCTGTCCACCTTTCTATCACCCCCTTTTCCTATTCCCTTGTCCTCCTACTTTCCCCTTATGTTAGATAGATTTTCATGCCCATTTGAATGTATATATTATTTCTTGTCTACACAAATTACAAGAAGATAAGGCTTATTCACTCTCCCTCACCATCAGCAACCTTCAATAGCAAAAGCTTTTTCTTGCCTCTTTTCTATGAAATAACATACCCCATTTTACCTCCCCCTTGTCCTTTCTCTATGTACATTCCTCTCTTACCCCTTAGAACCATCTTTTTAATATATTATCCCTTCATAGCAACTCTCACTTCTTTGCTGTCTATATATACTCCTTCTCACTGCCCTAATAAATGAGATAGCTCATAAAAGTTGTCAGGATAATCTTCCCATGCAGGAATATAATCAGTCCAACATCCTGGAATCCCTAATAATTTTCTTTTCTATTTACCTCTTTATGATTCACTTGAATTTCATAAAGATCAAATTTTTGGTTCAGCTCTGATCATTTCATCAAGAAAGTTTGAAAGTTCCCTATTTCACTGAATATCCAACTTTTTCCCTGAAAAATTTGCTCAATTTTTATGAGTAGGTCTTTTTGGTTGTATTCTAATCTCTTTTGCCTTTGAGAATATCATATTCTAAGACCTGCCATCCTTTAATATAGAAGCTACTAAATTCTGTATGATCCCAACTGTGACTCCATGATAATTGAATTGCTTCTTTCTATCTGCTTGCAATATTTTCTCCTTAACCTGGGAGCTTTGAAATTAGGTTATATTATTCCTGGGGAGTTTTCATTTTGTAATCTCTTTCAAGTGGCAATTGATGAAATCTTTCCATTTCAATTTTACCATCTGTTTCTAAAATAACAGGGCATTTTCCTTCATAATTTCTTGACATATGATAGCTAGATTCTTTTTGCAATCATGAATTTCAGGTAGACCAGTAATTTCCAAATTATCTCTTCTGGATCTATTTTCCAAGGCAGTTGTTTTTCCAATAAGATAATTCACATCATCTTCTAGTTTTTCATTCTTCGGCTTTGTTTTATTGTTTCTTGACTTCTCAAAAAGTCATAAGTTTCCCATTATTCAATTCTAGATTCTAAGGATTGATTTTCTTCATTGAGCAATTTACAGTTACAGTTAAAAGTAACTTCCCATTATATATTTTGCTGTTGGACTTGATTGGTAGAAATGGTGATGTTTTATACTGCTAGTTTGCTTGTAAATTATTTCACATAGTTTTTAATTGATTTAGGGTTATCTAAGTATACTATTAGGTATACTAATATGCTATATTAGTGATTTAATGATGTTGGACTTTTTATATTCTCACATGGGAAGATTATTCTAATAACTTATATGGGCTTTCTCTTTTATTAGAGTAGTCAGAAGGAATTTATATAAACCACACACAAGTGAGATGTGAATATAAAGAGATAGATATATAAGAATATAAAGAGGTAGATATATCATTTACAGTGAGTGAAAGTTTTGTTTCCTCATTGCCTATTCCAATTCCTTCAATTTCTTTTCTTATTGCTAAAACTAAAAGTTTTAATATAATTGAATAATAGTTATCATTTTTCACCTTGATTTTATTGGCCATGCTTCTAATTTATCCCCATTACATATGATACTTTCTAATGGTTTTAGATAGATACTGCTTATCATTTTAAGGAAAATGCTATTTATTTCTATGATATCTACTCCTTATAATAGGAATGATGACTATATTTTGTCAAAGATTTTTCAACATCTATTGAGATGATCACATGATTTCTGTTAATTAACAGAAAATTATGCTGATTGCTTTCCTGATATTGTACAATTCCTAAATTCCTGATTTCATAGTGAATGATCATAGCATTAACTTGCTGTAAACTTTTTGTGTCATTATTCATTAAAGAGATTGGTATCTAGTTTTCTTTGTCTATTTTGGCTTTTTCCTGATTTTACATATCAGCACCATTTTGATGTCATAAAAGGAATGTGGCAGAAGCCCTTTTCCAGCTATTTTTTCAACTAATTTATATGGAATTAGAATGAATTCTTCTTTAAAGGTTTACCAGAAATCACTTGAAAATCCATCTGGTCATAGATTTTTTTTTCTTAAGGAGTTCATTGATGGCTTGTTCCTTTCCTTTTTTCCCGAAATGAAGTTATTCAAGTATTTTATTTCCCCTCCTGTTAATATGAGAAGTTTCTATTTTTATAAATACATGTCCATTTCACTTATATTCAGACTTGGCAAACAGTTGGTCAAAATAGCTCTGAATTATTACTTTAATTTCCTCCTAATTGATGGTGAGTTCTCACTTTTCATATTTTAATACAGATAATTTGATTGTCTTCTTTCTTTTCTTTAATCAGATTAATCAAATGTTTATCTATTTTATTTTTTCCATGAAGCCAACCCTGTTTTATTCATTAATGAGACAAGTATTTTACTTTCAATTTTATTAATTTCTTCTTTGATTTTTCAGAATTTCTAATTTGTTATTTAATGTGGGGGGTTATTGGTCTTTTCTTAGATTTTTAGTTGCATGTCCAATTAATTGATCTTTATTTTCTATATTTTATTCATATAAGCATTTAGCGATATGAAATTTCCCCTTAATAAGTGGTTGACTGCACCTAACAAGTTTTGGCATGCCTTCTCATCACTGTCATTGTCTTGGATTAAATTGTTGATTATTTCTGTTTTTCTTTTGTTTGATCCATTCATTCTTAAAATATGTAATTTAGTTTCTAATTAATTTTTGGTTTATCTTTCCATAACCCTTTATTGCATGTAATTTTTATTACACTGTGACCTGAAAAGGATATATGTACAATTTCTGCTTTTCTGCATTTGATTGTGAGGTTTCTTTCCCCTAATACATGTCAATTGTTGTGCCATGTACTACAGAGAAGAAAGTAGATTCCTTTCTATACCTATTCAGTTTTTTCCAGAGGTCTATCAAATCCAAATCTAAAATTCTATTCACCTTTTTAACTTCCTTCTTACTTATTTTTTCTAATTCTAAGAGAAGGAGGTTGAAATCCCCTACTAATATAGTTTTGTTCTCTATGTCATCCTGGAATTCATTTAGCTTCTCCTCTAAGAATCTGGATGCTACTACTACTAAGATTGTATCCCAAAGAGATCACCAAACAAAAATAAAAAAATAACTTGTACATGCAATTATATTTCTAGCAGCTTTTTGTATTGTGACAAAAGATTGGAAATTGAGAGGATGCCATTCAATTGGAGTATGGTTGAACAAATTGTGATATATGAAGGTGCTGAAATACTATTGTTCTATAAGAAATCATGAGGGATGGGATATCAGAAAAGCTTCAAAAGACTTAAATGAACTGATGCTGAATAAATTAAGCAGAACCAGAAGGACATTGTATATACTAATGGCAAAGTTGTTTACTGATGGACTTGTTCATCCTAGCAATACAATAATGAAAGACAATACTAAAGGACATGTCATAGAAAATACCATCCATATGCAGATGGCATTTTAAGTCTAAATGCAGACCAAAGCTGTAAAAAAAAATTTCAATTTTTGAAATTTATTTTTTATATTAGGGTTTCCCCCGCCCTCATGTTTTTCTCTTTTAGATTTGATTTTTTTTTCACAACAAGATTAATATGGATATGTGTTTAACATAGTTATATATATATAAAGTATATTAGACTGCTTTATAAGGGTGTGGGAGAAGGAAGGGAAGATGGGAGAAGAAAAATGTGAAACTCAAAATCTTACAAAAAATGATTGCTGAAAATTATCACTGCATGTAATTGGAAAAATAAATAAATAAAATTAAAAGTTTGGATGCTACACCACTTGATACTTATATGTTTACTATTGAGATTATTAATTGCCTATGGTACACTTTAGGAAGATGTACTTTCCTTCCTTATCCCTTTTAATTCAATCTATTTTTGCTTTTGCTTTTTCTGAAATCAGCATTGTAACCCTGTTTTTTTATAATTCAACTGAAGTGTAATATATTTACTCCAGTCTTTTACCTTTACCCTGTGGATAGCTCTGCTTCAAAAGTGTTTCTTGTAAACAAACATATAGTAGAAATCTGATATTTAATCCATTCTTGTCTCTGCTACTGTTTTATGGGAGAGTTTGTCCCATTTACATATTAAGTCTTGATGACTAATTCCCTCCATCCCGTTTTGTCCCATTTATACTTTTCTCTTCTTTCCCCTTATTCCTTCTCACTGCTTGACTCTCTCAATTTTCCTTTTTCTTTCCCCCACTCCCTTCCTTTCTATTTTCTGGTAGGGAAGGATAAATTTCTAAACCCAATTAAGCCAAATCAGATGAGAGTAAGATTTGTACAATGTTCACACTCTCCCTTTGTCCCCCCTCTAATGTAAGAGGACATTTTATCCTCTAATGCCTCTACCTTCTTCTCCCAATATAATCCTTTTTTCCGTGTCTTAATTGTTTTGTAGCTTCTTATAGTCACACCAAATGTCTTTAGGTTTCTCAAACACTAGATTATTGTAGTCATTTACTCCTGCTTCTTTCGAACATATCCAATCCACTGATCCATTACTCTGTTTCTTAATCAATATGAGGCAATTTGGATGACTACCATTTTATAGTATAGTTTTAGATCTGGTACTGTTAGCTTACCTTCCTTTACACTTTTTTCATCAGTTTTCTTGATATTGTTGATCTTTTGTGGCTGAAAATGTTGTTATTTTTTCTATGTAGGTAAAATAATTATTTGGGAGTTTTATTGGTTTGGCACTGAATAAATAATTTAATTTGGGCAGAATTTCTCTTTTTATTATATTAGCTCAACCTAACCTATGAGCAACTGACATTTTTCCAGTTGTTTAGATTAAACTTTATTTGAGTGAGAAGTGCTTTGTAATTGTGTTCATACAGTTTTTGGGTTTACCTTGAGAGGCAAGAATTTCATATTGTCTTTAGGTACTTCAAATGGAATTTCTCTTTCTATCTCTTGCTCTTTGGTTGTGATGTTCATATATAGAAATGCTGATGATTTATGTGGGTTTATTTTATAACCTTCTACTTTGATGGATTTGTTAATTGTTTCAGGTAGTTTTTTAGATGATTTTTTTCAGGTTGTCTAAGTATACCATCATATCATCTGCAAAGAATGAAAACATTGTTTCATCATTGCCAATTCTGATTCCTTCAATTTCTTTTTCTTCTGTTACTGTTAAAACTAGCATTTCCAAATACTATATTGAATAGTAATAGTGATAATGGATACCCTTGTTTCACTCCAGATCTTATTGGAAAAACTCTGCATTTATACCATCACATATAATATTTGTTGATTTTTTAGATAGATACTGTTTATTATTTTAAAGAAAACACCATTTATTCCTATCCAGTCTAGTGTTTTAGTAGGAATGATTGTTGTATTTTATCAGTCTTTTTCAGTATCTATTTAGTTAATCATACGATTTCTGATGATTTTACTATTAATATGTTCAATGATGAGTATTTTCTTAAGTTTGAAAAGTCCCTGCCTACCTAGTATAAATTCTACTTGATCATGGTTTATTATCCTAGTAATAACTTGCTGTAATCTCTGCTAAAATTTTATTTAAGATTTTTGCACTAATGTTCATTAGGAAGATCTATAATATTCTTTGTTTTGGTTCTATCTGCTTTAGGTATTAGCATCATATTGGTGTCATAAAAATGAATTTACAGAACTCCTATTTTTTTAAATAGTTGATGTACAATATGAATTAATTGTTCCTTAAATGCTTCGTAGAATTCACTTGTAAATCCATCTGGACCTGAAGACTTTTTCTTAAGGAATTTATTGATGGTTTCTTCAATTTATTTTTCTGAAATAAGATTATTTAAGTATTTCATTTCTCTTCTATTAATCTGGGTATTTTATATTTTTGTAAATATTAATTTATTTCACTCAGGTCATCAAATGTTGGGACATTGTTTGGCAAAACAGCTCCAAATTATCTCTTTAATTTCCATTTTGTGGGAGAGTTCATCACATTCACAATTACAGTTAAGATTACTAACTCTGGGCCCCTCTCTTCCACCATCAAGGAGGTGTGCCATTTTGTAAGATATCCTGATAAGAAAAACATTTTAATCACTCTAGATTAAGGATTCAAGAAATATTTATATCACTTGTCTCCCTGTTTCTGGGCAAAAGATAGGTCTTTTCCTTGCCAAGATGTTAATGAGTGTGCAGGGTCCAGTGGCTTTTCTTGTGGTCTAAATGCAGACTCTGTTAATACAGAGGGAAATTACCACTGTGAATGCATCTCTGGATATGCCCTTCCTTCTGGAGAAGAAATATGAACAATTGTAAAGGGCTCACAAATGATAAAGACTACAAGAATATTCCTTTCCACTTTGAATCATTTCTTAATACCCATAACCTTCCAATTACTAAAACCAAGACAGAAATTGGAAATGAAGTGACAAGACTATTACAGGACCTAGAAAAAGGCTATTCTCAAGTCTTCTGAGGAGATCCAGAAACTACAGGAAAAAAAATCTTTTCTGGCTTTTGAAAGAAAAGAAATCAGCAACTGCCCCTTCGAAAATGTGGGCATTAAACTGGAAGCTCAGAATAACTCAGTGAAAACTCTCTGCATGGATATTATCCAGTCAAATACCCAAGAAAAAGATGAAGGAATAAAGGTCTCTCTGTGTCTACTGGGAAAAACAGATACAGGAGGGAGGTGACTGGTCTACAATGAATTGTAACCCTATTAAGTTCAATGAAACACACACATACTGAAACTACACCCATTTGTCCAGTTTTGCTGTCCTGATGGCTCTCTATTCACAGGAAGAAGATTTCATGCTGACAGTAATTACTTATGTGGAACTGAGCCTCTCTCCATTGTGTCTCTTTCTGACTGCCCTCACCTTCCTCCTGTACCCCATCATTCTGAACTCCAGCACCTCCCTCCACCTGCAGCTCTCACTATGTCTCTTCTTGGTTGATCTCTTCTTCCTCATAAGAATTAAACAGACGAAGAATCAGACGCTCGGCTCCATCATTGCAGGCCTGTTGCATTATTTGTACTTTGCTGCTTTCACCTGTATGCTGCTAGAGGGCCTGCATCTCTTCCTAACTGCACCAAACCTGATGGTTGTCAATTACTCCAGAGTAAAACAATCCATGAAAAAAAAATCATGTATCCTTTGAGCTTCGAACTTCTGGCTGTGATTGCGGCTATTTCTGCAGCATCAAGAGCAGACCTTTATGCAATCCCCTTCCCATTGCTGGTTCCATGTGGAAAAAAGGGATTTGTCTGGGCTTTCCATGGACTAATATATGCTACATTCTCTGTAAATTTCACTTTTTTTCTTCTGGTCCTTTGGATTTTGCAAAGAAAATTTTCCTCCATCAACAATGACGTGTCCACTCTTCAGGATATAAGGTTGCTAACATTCAAAGCCCTAGCTCAGTTAGGTATCCTGGGCTGCACCTGGTGTCTGGGCATTCTGAGATTGGCCCAGCTGCTAGGATCATGGCCTATCTCTTCACTATTATCAGCAGCCTGCAAGGAGTCCTCATCTACCTCAGTCCTCAGTTGCCAGGTTCAGAAACAATGCAAGAAATGGTTCTTGAAAATCAGGCAAACAAAATCTGAATCGTACACTGTCTCAAGCAATGTTGTCTCTGGCTCCACACAGACCCAAACAGAGAACCAGGAGGAAAACTTCAAAGATTAAAAACTCTCCCTCTCCCTTGCCCATTGATATAGGAACTGCTGGACTGCCATCAGCCTGACCTCATGAAGAAGAGTAAAGAGTATTCTAATCAATTTAGGGAGGAGACAATTCCCTTCTATACCCTTCTTCAAATCGAATTTTCTCAGAAGATCTCACTTACCTAGTGGGAGAAGGGCAGGGGGAGAAGGCAGCCAAGGTTTGATTAGTGAAGTTGAAAGGATCATACTCATACCTTGTCTGACTCAAGACTGTGATCCTTTTGGATGAACTCCCATCTCTAGGTTTTTAATGACCTACTCTTTCTTAAATCTTCTATCTGTCCAACTATATCTTTTCAGTATCATACCTTGGCTCTTCACATCACAGAAACAAAATTTGGGGTATAAGGAGAGGCATTCTGGTAAATGTTTAACAACTAGAATTAAATGAGGCAGATGAAAATAGCTGCTGGGAACATTTTTTTTTTTTTTGCAAGTCAGTGTGGTTAAAGTGGCTTGCCCAAGGCCACACAGCTAGGTAATTATTAAGTGTCTGTGATTGGATTTGAATTCAGGTACTCCTGACTCCAGAGCCAGTGCTCTATCCACTGTACCACCTAGCCACCCCCGCTAGGAACATTTTTAAATTTAATCTGTATTGTTAATATTTTATCAAATCTAGGCAATCAACAAAATAATAAATCAATCCCTCTTTAGAGGTATTTGCCAACTACATTAAAAAAAACAATATTACTAACTCTGTATTTCTCTCCATGCTAACTTACCAAATTTATATTTTTCTCTCTTTCCTTTCCTCTTATTCCTCCTCTCCACAATTTTTCTTCTTTCCCTCTTTAACTTTTCTTTTAAAATTTAACTTTCAATTTATTTTTACTTATACTTTCACCTTCCCTTTTATCAGTCCCTTCTTCCCTTTTCTTTCTCTCCTTCCTTCTTCCCTGTAGAGTAGGATAGATTTTTAAACACAAATGGGAATGTATCTTATTCCCTTTCTGGGATAAATCTATTGACTAGAATTTCAGTGTTCACACCCTCCCTTCTTTCTCTCTGATATAATAGATCTTTGTGCCTCTTCACCTGATGCTATTTATCAAAAGAAGTACTATCAATCAAGTAACATCAAAGTTTGATTAATTAATTGCCTGATTGTTTAATAAGATCAAAGTACTATCAAAGTACAATCATAGCTTGATTGATTGATTGCTTGATTGTTTGATAAACAGCATTGCCTCATAGTCCTAAGTGCCCTCTCCTCTTCTGTTTCATTAGAAATATACTTCTTAAGTGTTATGAATTACATCAAAATGTAATCATTTCATATCTTACCCCCTTTTCAAGTACCCTCTAAGGATACACAATCCTCATATGCCAAAGTATCATCCAAAGTCAAATCATTTCATGAAACATTTGTGTTCCCCCCCAAGCATACTCTCCCCCACACTTCCCCCTTTAGCTCCCCAACCAGGGTATTTACACTCTTGCTAACTGGAGTACGGATTAAGTCCAGCCCTCCTAAATAGGTTCTCAATCTCTGTACCAAAAGTCATTTCTTTTGAGTCTCAAAATGCTCTAAGTGCTAGGACAGTCTGAGGGTCTCTGTTAAGAACTTTACAATTGATTGTCAGGTATGGGAGATTTTGATTTAGGACTGCCCAGCATAGGATGTCCTTATCAAAGAAAGTACAATCTTTGTGAGCAAAGCAGAATTAAAGTAAACCAAATTAAATTGAGACATATAATTTTAAAGTAAACATCCCTGCTTTTCATCTGGGCTTTTTGTCACAAATATAGTGATGTCATCTAGGTCCTCTTCAATGGAAAGACAAGAATCACTCATACTTATATCCTTTAAATCTAATCTCTTTAATTATATCCAACCCTTTAACCATCCTAAGAGAAATACAAGTTAATACAATTTGATGAAAATTGTACTAACATTGTTTTGTACTAACATTGTATTAACATCTGCACTAAATTGTACTAACATTGTACTGTAATTTTTTAGTTTGATTTTGTTTTTTTTCCTTCTCCTTTTCTTTTATCAGTTTATGCATCTCTTGAGTCCTGTATTTGGTAATTGAATTCTCTGGCTCAGTTCTGGTCTTTTTATCAGGAAACTTTTGAAAGTCCTCTATTTCATTAAACATCCATCTTTCCCCTGATAGTATATACTGAATTTTGCAGCATAACAAACTCTTGGCTTTAATCCAAAATCCTTTGCCCTCCAATATATGGTATTCCAGGTCCTCTGGTCCTTCATTGTTGAAGCTGATAATTCCTGGGTAAGACTAATTGCCTTTCCTTTGTATTTAAATGCTTCCTTTTAGGGGCAGCTATGTGACACAGTGGATAGAGCACCAGCCCTGGAATCAGGAATACCTGAGTTCAAATGTGACTTCAGACACTTAATAATTACCTAGCTGTGTGGCCTTGGGCAAGCCACTTAACCCCATTGCCTTGCAAAAAAAAAAAAAACTTAAGAAAAAATAAAATAAATGCTTCCTTTTGTTGCTTGCATTTTTTCATAAACCTCTTGGAGGCTTCACATGTAGGTATTTTGTCACTGCTTTCCTCTTCTGAGATGACATTTTTATAATTCCTATTAGAATTTTAACTTCCTATGGTTAGCTTTCTTTTTGTGGTTGTTGGTTGTTGTTGTACATTTTGATAGTTGAACTCTGCTCCTGTGGCCAAGCAAGTATAATCCTAAACTTTATGTGCCAGGAGGTCTGACAACTAATTTTCTTTTCTGAAGTCTCAGGTACTCATGCTTTGCTCTTTGTGTGGGATAACCCAACCCAAAACTGCCTTCTACACCAACATTCCTGGACTTGAACTTTACCTTTAGGGCTGGAATTATAACCCTTCCTGATTACCTGCTGTACTATGACCTGCTGAACTGGGATCGGATCTGTGCTATGGCTTAGAGTCTCCCATTGGCTTCCAAACTCTCAGGTCTATGCTGGGCATCACTTCCCCTTTTATCCACATGAGACATAGCTTTTCTAAAGTTCTTCCATGATATCTTGAGTTGAGAACTTGTTCAGTCCTCTTTTTTGTGGGTTGTCTCCTTAGAGATTTCATTTAAAGTTGTTTCAGAAAAAGCTCTGGGAATTTCCTGGTTTTTATATGACCATCTTGACTCCCTAATGTCACTTCTTTAAGAGAAGAATTATTCTGTGAAGAGGGAAGGAGGTTAGGAATTCTTCTGGATTCTCCTTTACCAAATCAGCTTCTCCATGCTCTGAAATAAGAAACGCCCTCTATTTAGTAAATATATTAGCAATCATTGTAAAACTTAAATCCTTATTTGTTAGTTTATAGCAATGGTGGCAAACTCAAATTGAAATGGACCTGTACTAGGATCTCTGGAATTGGGGAGTGGCCAAGAAACTACATATTAGCCTTATCTTTGTTGTCTTGTATTTTGTTATTTGTTTTGTCAAATATTTCCCAATTATATTTTAATCTGATTTAGGCACTTGGAGGTATTGGCTAAAGCCATATATTGTATATATCTGCTTCACATAGAAATTATGGTGATTTGCTCAGTACTTCACAACCAGCATGTCATAAATAGACTTTGAGCTTCATTCTTCCTGACTCTGGCCACTTCTCTATTCATTATACCACATTGCCTTTCCATATTATATATTGATAAATAATATTGGAATACTGTGACTTTGCTATGTAAGATATTTTGTTTTTCATTTTAACCATGCACTTTTAATAGTTAATGGAAAAATCAAGGTGCCAAACATTTGAATAGGTTAGAAAATTCAATCTCTCCAAAAAGTTTAACTGAATTGGATTATTTAGCTTGGGGGAGAAAGGGAAAAACTAAAGACTGAATTATAATCATTCTTCAAATACATCTAAATTTCTATTAGGAGGATTGAGTATGACCAGTCTCAATCTTTGCTGTAGATGAATTAAAAGAAAATAGACTCAAATTGTAACAGAAGAGTTTCAGTCTCAGGAAAGGCATCTCAAATAGAATGAATTACTGAGAAAAGCTATAGAATCTTCTTCCCTGGAGATATTTCATAATAATATGGCTGCTCATTCATCAATGGTAGTAAAGGTGTGATCGTGACTAGACTTAAAGTCTTCTCAATATCTATTTCAAGCTCAGATTCCATAAAGTCCGTTATAGTCACAAGCTACACTGTCACATCAGTTTCTAACTTTATTTTCTCTAAATCTACTTAAAGGAAACAATGTAAGGTTAAAAATAATTGACTTAGGAAATTACACTTAATAGACTAATGTTAGTTTCCTAAATTAATGGATGTGGTTTATTTATTCTATTTCTTAAATCATATTTTAAATAATATTTTCAATTGCATAAAGAAGCATACCATAGAAAGATTATTCTTCATTGATACTCATTCTCTGTCACTCTAAGGGTTCTAGGAAAGCTAGAAGTAATTAAAAATGACTTTGAACTATGTGACTCATAAGTTTCTGTTTTCCTTTCATACATTTTTAGTTGACCAACTTCTTTGCTAAGGCTCTAGTATATTTGAAGGAGTTGTTATTTTTTTTACTGTCAATAAATCATTCTGATATAAGTATTAGGAACACAAAGGTAGAAAGGAATAAGTTAAAAATATCCTGAAGACATTGTTTTTTTAAAGCATCATTAATTTTCAAAATACTCAGAATATCTAGGCATAATTATTTCTTTATACCTGCTTGATAGCCTTACCTAAAATGTGAATCATGTGTGTGGTAGCAGTATCCCTAAAGAAAGGTTTTTCTGATGCCTGATCATACTACGGAGGTGATCATAAGTAATCATTGGCTCTGCCAACAGTTTATAAATTCTGTCATTTTCTAACAACTTGAAAAAGCTTCATGTGTAGTCTCAGCTGCAGACTATTCATTGTCTGAAGACAAGGAGAGCTGTGCTTGGGAAAGGTTATTATCAGTAGGTTTATGCCTAAGTCATAAAATATTTGACCATAGCAATTTGGAAACAAATAAGATTTGGAAAGGATCCTAACTCCTTTGGAATACCCTCTGATTCTGCCGGAATTATGGTGAAATGATAGAACAGTCAGAAGAGCCTTAAGAATCAAATACATTTTAGACTATAACTGAATTCAATTGTTGGTTCTAACCTACTACTACTAGAAAAATTATACACATACACACATACAACCCATACACATATGAATATATAATGATGTGTATGTATATATAATCATATATGTGTATATGTTTGTGTTGTTAGAAATGACACCTACCTGCCAGGCAATGTGCTAAGCATTTGGGATGTACAAGAAGGCAAAATAAAATTAAATAGAAACAGCTCTTGCTCTCAAGGAATTCACAGTTGAGAAATATTGTCCCTCTGAAAGCTTGACCAACTTTTTGTAGTGCACATTATAAGTAAAAGATAAAAGGTAAATCTGAAGATAAACCCAGCTTATATGTAATGTATCTTTTTTAAGATTAAAAAAAGAAGAGAAATTCTACAAAGATACTTATCATATCCCAGGTCAACATGCATACTGATGCTAAGTGCTTTCAATGAAATTTTGAGTATCATGGAAACCAGTGTCAAGCATATTCAGAAAATTTGGTTCAGAGCAAAGAAATGGTAGAGGTCAAAGAACTGTGAACCTTTTGGACTTGTTATGCTTAAATATCATGATCATATTCTTTGAGAAGAGAAATAAAAACCTCTAGAAATGGTGGGTTATAATTATCACCATAGAAATGAAATTGTCTATATCTTTATGATGTTATTCACATAGGAAACATTTCACAAATTGCTATATGTGCAGTCAGATCATCATTTCATTAAAGCATAGGTCAAAATGAACCATAACTAGAAGGGATCAAGAAAAGAAGACAAAACTTTGTTAAGTATAATAAGACAACTCTTGCCAATTCAAGCAAAATTAAACAATGGGAAATGGATAAGTGGGAGTGGGAGGTTGGAGGAGTGGGGATCAATATACATTAATTACATTTCATACAGAAATCTAACTATAAAGTAGTGACCTCACAAAGAGATCCAAATATTTAGAAACTGTCTTCAGCTAAGGAGAAAAAAATATTTCCTTGCCAAACAACAGAGGCAACGGAACTAGAATTTTAAACCAAAAGCCTATTTGCAAGACATAAGAGGATAGTGAAAGATAGTAAGTACTATAGAAACCATTAAACTAATAAAAGAGAATGTAAACTGCAGAAAACTAAAGCAAGACTTTATCCAACTAAGAACATTCCAAAAACATTTATAGATGAAAGAAAGAAAACATCCAAAGATAAAACAGATCTATCAGCATTTTAACAAAGACATTTTTTAAAAGTTGATTACAATGAAATTATCATGTGCATTTGTATTCTAACACTTCAGATACTGGTGTGCTCTATGAAGAAGTGGAAATAACAATTAAAAAAGAAAAGAACAGGAAAATCAGTTGAATATTATTATATATGAAAACATGATCAAGAAGGTATGAACAACTATTGATTAACTTCTTATCTTTACAAAATATCTATATGAATGATTAACCTGTACCAAAGATATACCTTTGCAGAAAAATATAGGAAGAGAATATAAAGATATTCTATGTGTTTAGTCATACAACTGAAAGAGAAATGGAAATAAGGGAATGACATATGTCACTGAGTTTATTGTGTGTTGCCTGCAAAGAAGTATTTTGTGTAAAGATAGCAGAATTTAACTTTAAAGGATTTGTCCGAACAAAGTTTCTTGAATACAACTGTTAAGATTATATTTTATTGCTTAATATGTAGCTATCTTCGTTGTTATTCTTTGCTTTTCAATACAAAAAGAGACATTAAATGATGAGATTAGACTGAGGAAATGTTTATAGAGACCTACCTGAAATAATAAAATCTACCTGGCTCTTAACTTCCTGTTGCTGAAGGGTAAGAAAATATACTTGATCATGTGCAAACAGATATCCTACTTCTTAGGCTGATCTGACATTGGAAGAAGATACTATTTTGCTCTCATTTTCCTGGTTTACTTCTCACTTGGAGAAATTATTTAATCAATTTCCTAGAGTTCAAATATAAGATCTCCCTGAAAATGGAAAGGTACTTCAGCCATCAGGATGACTGAACCCAAAAAGAGATTTTTTTAACTTTCTCTTGTCCCCCCAAAATTAAACTACCAAACTATATATTCCCTTATAGAGTTTGTGATAAGTGTAGACATAACAATTTCAAAATATATTCTTTGTACTGATAAACAATTATATAATCTGAATTGCCAAAAAATCCCAAACTTTATAACTAATGAGGTCTTAAGCCAGTGGTGAATTGTGTTAAAGAATCTTTAAGCCAGCAGCAAGAAATCATGATAGAAAAACCTTCATAGCTGTGAGTGAAATTGTAAAAGGCATAGTTCTTCTTTTTCCTTGAATGAGCCTTTGGTATGCAAATTAACGTAAGGCTTTTATCCTTCTCTAAATCCAGTCCTTATTTGAAACCTAATTTAAAGTCAGATAAAATATTTTGTATGGCAGCCATAACAGGCTTCTACTTTCATGCTTCAGTGCCTAAGCAAATTGCCTATGGGGCTAAGGAAACATTTTGACCCAAATTAGAAATGTTCATTATAGTGTGTTTTTCACCATTCTTTGAAGCAGTTCTTTTTAAAAAAAAAGTAAGGTACTCTTACAGATGAGTTATTTGTCCCTCTTCTCAAGGTAGCCTCTTCTACTCCTTTGATGTTATAAAGAACTGTCTTTAAAATTAAATTAGGGAAAATATTTTTTGTTTAGAATTCATGCTTCTTTTTTAATAGAAATTGCTATGTTTTTAGCAAATTTGTAACAGTATAAGTAAAAGATAGATAAATAGATAGAGTCATACAAACATATATATATGTGTGTGTATATATATATATATATACACACTCATGCAAATAGAATCATTCTTATCCTCAAAGGGCTTACATTCTGATGGTGGAAGACAATATATGAAAAAGGAACTGGTAAAAATATGAAAAGAGACCATTGGTAAGAGATTGAAGACATCAAGAGAATGAAGAATATTGTCTAGGATGAAGGAAGCATGAACTGGTGATCTAGTTTAAGGGTTTATCTCCAGGGTAGAAAGACTGTTGGAGAGTGAGTGTCAAATGTCTAAGGCTAGATTTGAACTCCCCTCATCTGACTTCAAGATAACACACTTCCCAATAGTACCACTCAATCAACTGACTATGACCATTTTTCTCTAGCTGTCCCCCATGCAAGGAACACCCTAGTTCCTCATCCCTGACTCCTGACAGTCCTGAATTCCTGCTAATCTCAGCTAATATCCCTCTCTGTAGGAAGATTTCCCCAGGCCTCTTTAATCTGAGTGACTGCCTTCTAAAAACTACTTCTTATATTAGATTGGAGAATCATTAAATTTGATTTTTTTTAAATTTTCTTTGTTTAGTAAGAATTTAGCACAGTGACTGCTACAAATTAGGAACTTAATAGATGCTAGCTGAGTGACTGATCAGGTCTTCAACAGCCTATAGTAGCAAATAGTCTTTTGGGATAACTTTTGATATTATATTTGGCTGAGGCTTAGGTGAGAAGAATTTTTTTTTTTAATCCGGACTTCAAATTGATAGAAGATTTAAGTAACTATCTGAAGCATCATAAGAAGAATGCCACATTTCACTGTAGTTCAGCCATGAGTTTTATCCTTTCAGAAGTTATGATAATTAAGTGCTTGACATTGGGTTAACATAGGTCAGAATAGTGGAAAAGTATAAAAATGTGTCATTTTCTATATTTTTATAAATTAGGACTATTTAGTCTAAGTACCCTCTATATCAGAGTCCTATAATTTTCTATCATTTTAACTATTCCATCAAACAAACAAACAAACAAAAATATAATTATCACATCTTATCTATGGTCTATTGTTAAGTTGATCACAGAAGAGTAATTCAACACAATTAAGGTTCCCTTCAATTTCTACTGATACAGGGCAGCTAGGTGGTGCAGTGGATAGAGCACTGGCCCTGGAGCCAGGAGTACCTGAGTTCAAGTCTGGATTCAGACACTTAATAATTACCTAGCTGTGTGGCCTTGGGCAAGCCACTTAACCCCATTTGCCTTGAAAAAAAACTAAAAAAACAAACAAAAAAAAACAATTTCTGCTGATACTGCAAGGGTATTGGTAGAGGACTCTGACTGACCACTTGACATCTGTGGTCTTCCATTAACTCAACACATCTGCTCTTATATAATTCTTTGATGACACATTTTACCGTTTTTTTCATTGGAGTTCCTTATTGGCTATATGTTGCCACATGTTCATACCCACTATGCAGTTCTCTATTACCTTCTCTATGAAATCTACTTTTACTTCTTTTGAGAAGCTATATTTCATACTTCATTTTCGTCTATTGGAAGATTGTAGTATTGAAATGACAGGGTTTTGCTTTAACAGGAAGGTTTGTAAGTTTTACAATATCAATTTGTGTAACTGTTGTCTTCCACAGAGAATATGAACTTCTTAAATCCAGGATCAAATGATTTTTATTTTGTTTTTGTTTTTAAAAATTATCCAGAACTTCCCATAAACATGCTAAATATCTACTATATACCTATATCAGTCATTTAACCTGAGTCTTCTTTCCTTCATCTATAAAATAAAGGAATTGTCTTAATACTCCTCTCAATCTGTGGTTTGATTATAAGTGCCACATTTATAAATCTGGAATCTTTCTTTTCTTTTCCCTTTCCTCCCCTCTCCTTCCACCAAGTTCTTCTAACACAATGGATTAACTTTGGGTTTATATTCCTTGTCTAGAAAATCTAAGACTAAGTTATTCTCTGATATACCTCCTCTTGTAAACAAGCACACACGGAATGAAATAAAAGAAGTAATGCTGTTTTAAAAGACCAAATAGGGGCAGCTAAGTGACACAGTAGATAGAGCACCAGCCCTGGAGTCAGGAGAAACTGAGTTTGAATCTAACCTCAGACATTTAGTGATTACCCAGCTCTGTGAGCTTGGGCAAGTCACTTAACCCCATTAATTTATTTAAAAAAATTTAAAAAATAAAAATAAAAGGTCAAAGAATACTAAAGCCAAAAATGAAACAAAAAATGAAAGCAAAATGAGTAGAGCAGAAAGATTTGAATAAGTAGACCAGGTTTGAGCTTTACTAGACAAGTAACTTAACCTCTCTAGACCTCTATTTCCTTATTTGTAAAATAATCAGGTTCTGGATAACTTCCAAGGTCCTTTTCAGTTCTAAATTCTAAGTTCTTAGTGTTGTCTCACTAGCTCTATTCTTAGTTCATGTTTGATGTAAGGCATTCAAGAGTCATTGAATAAAGAATGTTTGCTTTGTTCAAACACAGTAAGGACATGAAACAAGAATACAGTGATACCTGACCCCTTATATCTAGGTCAGGAAATTTGTTTGTTCAGTATGTCATTCAGGTATGGCTACTTGAGAGGACTGAAGGATCCACCAACTCTGAGAAGAATAGACTAGGACCTGTTATGAAGCTAGGTTAGAAATCTGCATCAGGAAAGCTCAGATCAACCAAGTTGTATGTGATGGTAAGAAATTCAAGGAAGCTATGTCAGGAAAATGTTGGTCCTGTTACATTTAGAACCTCTTTCTTTAAGACTTCTATGGATTCTCAGCTACCATATCAAAGTCAGATAGATTCCTATCCTTGGAACTTCTAGCATGTTGCTTATATGTCTCTTTAACAGACAACAGGCATTACCCTTAGAAAAGAGTCAAATTTTCTTGCAAAATAAATCTTTCTTTGACAGCAGACATAGTCTTTTCCACCAACAGAGAGAAACCCCCTAGACTTTTCCTGATCTTACTGGCATTTTATCTCTAGGGATGGAGGAGTTGGTACCATGAGACTATTTCCTTTAAATCATTGCTTTCGTCAAACTCTGAGCCCACATAATAGTTATGATAGAGAGCATGTCTCTGATTTACAGCTTTCAAAGTGTCTGTGTCACTAATTCTTTGTTTATATATGTTAACTATAAATCTTGATGTGTTTTTAATCAACCAACAAAATTGTATTTAGCAGGGTCACTAAGTTGTGCAGTGGCTAAAGAACCAGCCTTAGAGTCAGGAAGACCTGAGTTCAAATATGACCTTGGATATTTAATAGCAGTGTGACTGTGGGCAAATCACTTAACTTCAGGTGCTTCCAAAAAAATTATTTACCATCTGTTATATGTTTGACACAGTGCTATGAAATGGGGATAGAAAGGAAACAGTGGAAGAGTCTTTGTCTTCAAGGAGGGCATCCTATTATAAGAGACAACATGTACATGTAGTAGTAAATTTAAGGTAATTTAGGAGTAGGGTAGTAGGAGTAGGAAGAAACTAGTAGCTAGTGGGATCTGAAAATATTCCATATATAAGGTGACTCTTGAGTTGAGCTATGAAGAAATCTGTATTTTAAATGGTGGAGGAAAGGACAAAGTACATTTTGGGGATGGAGGCAGCTAAAGACATGGAGATGGGAGAATGAAGTATTATATATGAAAAAATCAAATTCAATTTGACTGGACTAGAAGAATGCATATAATATATAATGTTTAGAAAGATATAATGTGAAGACATTTAAATGACAAGCAAATAGCTTTGTATTTCTCCCTAGAAACAGTAGGAAACATTGAAGTTTACTATATAAGGAAATGCAAATTAGCTTGTCATCTATATGAAAGACAGATTGGAGACAAAAAAAAATCTGAGACAGGGAACTCAATCAAGAGGATATCAAATTTTATAGTAAAGTTCTCTGATAAAAGTCTCATTTCTAAAATACTTAGGAAACTAATTTAAATTTACAAGATTAACTGAAAATGGTCAAGGCATTTCTCAGGGTAAGAAATTCAAGTTAACTATAGCCATTGGGGAAAAAAAATGTTCCAGATCACCAAAAAATTGAGAAACAGAAATTAAAGTAACTCTGAGCTTCCACCTCATATCTATCATAAAAAACTTTCAAAAAAAAAAAGAAAAATTACAAATGTTAAAAACACATTGATTAGAAAGTAATTAGGAACTAGAATGTTATTAAATGGAGTACAATATTTAATCCAGAAAAAGTAGACCTCTCTTCCCAGAATGATCAGAGAAAGAGGAAAAAAATCATATAGATAGATGTATGTATGCATGTATATATATTTTGATATGTATGTATATATGTCATACACACATAGTCTTTTTGGAAGTGGCAATAAATTGAAAACTAATAAGGTGGCTATCAACTGAGAAAAAGCAAAGCAAATTATGATAGTTGAATGTAATGGGAATACTTTAGTGCTGTAAGAAATGAAAGATGGGATGGATTCAGAAAAAAATTAAATGAATCATATGATATAATGCAGATTGAAATAAGCACAACCAGAAGAACAATTTACACAACAGCAACAACACTGTGAAAATGAACCATTTTAACCTCTTAAGTCTGATGACAAATTCTTTTCACCAGCTGAAAGGGAATCTAAATATCTAGACTAAAACACATGTTTTTAGACATGCACCACAGTTAATATGCTTTTCTTTATTATGTATGTATATTACAATAGTGGGAGGGGGAGAAAAAATAGTTGTGAGTTAAAAAAAATAAAAGAGGCTATTGTAACAGTCTTCAGGTGAGCAATTGTGAGTCTGATCTAAAGTGTTATCTCTGTCACTGGAAAAAATATTAAAGATGAAAGTCATTTTGTCAAAAGATAATGGAGACAATCAGACAACTGATTGTGTAAATTAGGGGTAGAGAATGACTCTTGGAAATTTAGGTCCTTTCTAATTCTGGTAAGTGGGATTTATTCTTGTAATAATCACTCCTAAAGAAATGTTCTTCTGATTGAGGAGTTAATAAAGCATGACAATATTCCCCTTTTTTAAATACAAAAGAATTTCTCTGAGCAATTGTATGAATTATTAAAAAAAAACCTAAGCTTTTAGCAATATATTTTTTGTTTTGTTTTGGTTTTGCCTCTTTTTGGTTTTTTTGGAGTCTTTTTTGGCCCAGTAAAGAGAATGAAAGGGGGAAGTTCTGTTTTCTCAGATTCTTCTAGCATACATTGCCTCAGGGGACTCCATTCAGATTGCCAGGAGGGAAGAAGGAAAAATGAGTCAGCACCAGCTACACACAAATTAATTACATAATTGTATTTGATGCTTTTTATATATAATTTATTTATTTAAAGGTTTTTATAACCTTGTATGATGCTGAAAGGACCACGACTTTAAACAAAAAGCTTTCAAGGAAGGACAACAAAATGCTCCTTAGCTTGCAAATATTAGTAGTCCCCTAGCCCTGCCATCATATCCTCTTGTTTCTTCTCTCTAAATGTATTTCCTGAAATATGTATTATTTAGGATTACTACAACTACCAACTTAATCTAGGTTTTTATCATTTTACACTTGAATCTTTACAATTCTAAGAATAGTATCAATGCCTCCACCTATTTCCTGAAATACTCTCCAGGCTACAAAGTTGTTAGTCCCTTGCTAGAAGGACTCTAACCTGGTACTCTTCTTTCTTTTTCTTTCTTTCTTTCTTTCCTTCTTTCTTTCTTTCTTTCTTTCTTTCTTTCTTTCTTTCTTTCTTTCTTTCTCTCTCTCTCTCTCTCTCTCTCTCTCTCTCTCTCTCTCTCTCTTTCTTTCTTTCTTTCTTTCTTTCTTTCTTTCTATTCATTCTCTTGATGATTGCATCAGCTCTCTTCTGTTAACTGGCATTAGTTACCATTTGGAATAACTCCCAAATCCAAATATCCAAATCTCCCTCTTGAACTTCAGATTCAGCAAGGCAGAATCAGAACTAGTATTCAAAGTAAGGTCTTTAGAACTCTAAATTAATAGGTTTTTCCACTCAAGTTTTTACTCCAAAGACTATATTAGGCTTTAGCCCATGTTATTTAATTCTTATTCTATTTCATCTATTAGCTGCTGCTATTTTTCTCTTCTTATTCATTCCTTGTATAAATTTTGCCAATCCAAAAGAGAATGTTTCAAACCCATTATGGAAAACTTCAAACCATGTTGCTATGAATGCTCTTAGACCTTTGCACTCCTATAGAACTTTATATCTCACTAATCCATTCACTTTTTATTAGATTTAGCTGCTTATAGGTTTTATCTTCCAAATTAGATTTCCATGTCTCAGAGTGTAAAATATAGTCATCACTATCAAAGGAATCATACCATCCCAAATAGATGTGTTTGAGAGGTAATAAGTTACCTATTAATTGAGTGATTTAAGCAAACATGTGTAAATCACCTGTATGTTATTCTGCTGCTCAAGATTTTTTCAGGTTTGAGCTAGACTAGATAACCTCTGAGAGTTCTCTTAATTCTGACATTCTTTGTTTCTATGGAGTCTTATTTATCTTTGTGACCTTTTATGCATCTTGCTTACTTCCTTTCTAAGAGTAGGACATTCATATTACAAATGTGTTGAATGATCTCCTTATTTGAGTTTCTTTAGAACTTAGACTCTGTTCCACCCAATTTAGAACTTAATGATAATGTAATTTAATATTCATTAGTTGTTTCATAGATCTTGGAGTATCTGTTCCTATGATAGAACACAGGTAAAGGTCAATAGTTGTACTATACCATCTCCCAGGCAGCCCTTTGTTGAAGGAGAAATGTCTTACTAGCTTTTTAATATTAAGAAAATATTATTTGTGTCTCTCTAATATTTTCTGAGGACTTCCTTTGAACCAGATTTTTCAGTATAAACCCTCTCAGATATAAATTCCCTTCAATTATTCAAGGTAACTCATTGTTAGATGTAAATTCATAAAGCTAAGAGCATCCTCAACCTATCCCTCTCTATCCTTCCTCCAGTTTTTTGTCTCTCCATCTTCCAAAGTGGGTACGTGCCCCCTAGTCACTTAGAGTGGGTATTCTTTAATCCTCTTTTTCCTGACTTCTCAGTATGAGAAGTGGAAAAGGCCATAAAAGTTTGGCCCATAGTACTCTCAGCATCAGACTTGCTTGGGTCAACCCCAGGCATTTCTTATGACTTCTCTTTTCTTTCTCTCTTTCCCTAGGGCATTCTTTCTTCAACCTTTGTTATTCAGCCTGTCCTTAAGTAATTTATTCTCTCTTCAGATGACTTTTAAATCAGTGAACTGTTTGAGCATTGCAGGACTCTGAATAAAAATCTGAGCTGTTACTATTAGGGACCAGTTGTTAGTTCTTCTCTCAGAATCCTGATTTTGGGTCTCTTTCTCTGGGGGTACCACCCAATTCCCCGTCATCACTATAGCTCATTTCTTTTGACCTTTTTTTTCTTGATGTATTTGTAACCTCATCAAAGAAGCAAGGGAAAATAGGATAAAATGTATAAAATATTTGTTGATTAATTAACATTGATTTTAAAAGAATTTTTTAAAAATAATTTTACAAAACAAATTCCTTCCTGGAGTAGTTTGGTAACACACTGGCCCCAGAATTAGAAGAATTTGAGTTCAAATCTCCTCCCAAAACTTTCTAACCTTGTGACCTGAGGCAAGTTACTTAATCCTGATTGCCTGAAATAAACAAACAAACAAACAAACAAACAAAAAACCAAACAAAAACTTTCTTTCCTGATCCCAGTCTGCTCTGCTTATGGTTCTCAGGGCAAAAGGAGGAGGCTAAGTTTATCCCTAGTCTCCTAGGTCTGATTTAATATGTTTGTTCTTTAATATGCCAAATTTAAATTCATTATGAATATTGTCACAAAGTTGGAAATAGAGGAGGAATGTAAGTGTCTTGAGAACAAGAACTATACAACTTTTGTCTTTACATCCTTAACACTTATACATAGTGGGCATTTTACAAATTCTTAAGGATGGACTGAATAAATATTGAGCAGGGATGGAAGTTAAGGTATCTGAATATGCAACTTTATTATTGTCAAATAAATATAGAGTTCAAATTTCTTAAATCTGAAAGTTGGTATGTAGAGAATCATGTATCTGTGCATGTATGATTGATGTCTTCTCTCAGGGGACTTCTTAATGTTTCTTCAATATATTTAGAGGGCTGGACACAGAGGCTTATTTTCTGTTTGATATTTTGGAATACATATTCTTTCAGACAGAGATCATGTTTAGTACCATTTATAATCTCAGAGGTAGAATACATAATATTACTCAAATGTTCCCTTGTCTTCATTGCCATCCCATTCTATCCTACTTATTAATAGGCCACAGCCTGTTCATTTAGTTTGAAATAAAAGTATTGCATCTATCAGAAAAATACTTATTAATAACTATAAAACATGTATAATTTTTATATTGTAACAAATTATATCTGATTTTTCTTACAAAAGGTGTCTGACAGATTAGTGATTATTCTGTGAAGGAGCATAATAAAAAAAAGACATAATTAATAGTTAAGAAAACCTTTTCCCCTAGTCACAATGTTGTACAATCACATCTTTTCTTTTCCCATCTAAACTATTCATTTAATATTGTAAACCACCTGATACTTTTTCCCCTTACTAATATCGATTTTTTTCTCCCTTAAAAAATTCAGACTTAAATTGTATTAATTGGAATTTCTTTCTCTTGTCTCAGCCTCTCACACATAAACATCAAGTTAATTCTGTTTTTGTTCAATCATTTCAGTTGTGATGTGACCCCATTTGGGGATTGTTTTCATGGCAGAGATACTGGAGTATTTGATCATTTCCTTCTTTAGTTCATTCTACAAGATGAGAAAGCTAAGGGAAGCAAGGGTAAGTGATTTGTCCAGGGTCACATGGCTAATAAGTGTCTGAGACCAGATTTGGACTCAAGAAGTGGAATCACCCTGACTCCAGACCCTGTATTCTTTCCACTGCACCACTTTAGCTACCCCACAAGGCTAATATTTGACTATCAATTGAGAGTACAGAATATGGGAGTAGAAGGAAAGTGTCTTCAGTTTCAGTACAAAATACATCATTAAATACATGATCTTCAACACATCATTTAATTTTCAAGGGCCTCAATATCCTTTTCTGTAAAATGAGGATTATTTTTAGAGGCCTTTTCTAACCTTCTTGAATTGTTGGGAACATGTATTGCGCAAATCAAAGCACAATTATTCAAATTCTACACTGACATATTTTTCACTTATGCTCAACCTAGATGACATTTTTTTTCTTGTGGTCAGAAAACAAATTTAAGAAAGAGTAGGTGATTACAATAGAAGTTTTGGTTATACTTGAAACTTTAATGCATTTCCCCAAAAAAGATTCTATTCTATTTAAATGAGTAGCTCCCCCCCAGGAGACACATATTCTCACTAAAGCTCCTCTTGCAACTTTCTCCTACTTATACTCAATTCTGGATTGTTTGCATCATCAATTTATGACTTTTGATTGGATCCCAAGGGAAGCAAATTAATATTTGGAGTCTCTGGATACATAATTCATGCACAAATCATTCCAGGCATGCATTTGCATGTCAGTCAGGAAAAAAAAAAGCCTGCAAATGCATTTGAACAAAAAAAGAGAAGATGTTTTTGAAAATTTATTATTGATAAGAATTAGAAAATTCTATGATTTTTGAGAAGATATTCAGGAGTTATTGTTAGAACTTTTAGTGACAGTTATTGTATATTTAAGAGGCGTGGAGGGAAGGATTCTAGCTACTGTACTGTTTTGGCTTACTTGCTAATCAGGAAGCTGTTGGTCATCTTCTGAATTCACTATACAGTACATGCCATCCTTGGAAGCACAGCCTTATATGTAGAGTTCATGGGCAGTCCTATTATGGGAAACCAACTTGTTTTGAGGGAAGCCCAGCTGACTGCTTCTGCGCAGGTCCTGGAATTTGAAACATCTAGAGACCTCTTCGGAATCTTGGCATCAGTTACTACATCGACTGACTCTTTGGGAGTTAGGCTCACTCATTCTCCCCTTAAAGGATTCAGACCTTAGAAGCAGTTAACTTTATAGATAAACTCCAGAGAAAACACAAAGGGCTTTATTTATTTTTATTTTTTGGAAGGCTGTTTTGGCTTCTAATTATTATTGACTGATCTAAGTCTGAAAAACCTACTGGAGTAATAAAACTGTGGACATTTCCATTAAGATATTCATTGTTGCCTTGATTTTTTAATTTTGTCCAAATGATTTGGTATGAAGAAGTAGAAGACTGCTGTAAGTATAAAAAGTCTAAATTAGTTCTGTTTTATTATTTTTGTGGTTTTGATATAATTTTAAATATACCTAATATTATTAAAATATAAGATTTTGAAAGAAAATAGGAGGTAATTGGTCAATATGCATAATATATTATGATGAATATACATGCATATATACAAATATAATTACATAGAGGTAAATATGCTGAATTAAGTAAACTTTTTCCAATCATAGTGAACAGAAATTCCCAGTATTTAGAAAGTATTAAATATTTCTGTGTTAAAAAGTACAAGTAGTTAATATTTTCATTTTATTTTTTGCTCCTGTAATTAAGTCCTATAGTTATTTAGGTTTTTTTACTTATCTTTATTGCTATACACATATTTATGTATATGTGTAACTATTGTTCATGTATGACAATTATCTGTCATTTTCTCAATTAATGCTGAATAGTTATCATCTTTTAAAAGAGAGGTGAAGGGTCTGGGGTAAAACTACACATATTCTAATTATTATAAAGAGTTGAGATGAATTAGGGCATAATGAAAACATTTATCCAGCCTTTTTTTGTCCTATTTTACAGATTACATTACTATTCATCATTTTAAGAGGTTGTCATCTACTTTCAATTCTAAGTAGTACTCAAGGGTGAACTGTCTTAGAGTGTGAATGAAACAAGGTCTTTTGAATTGAGAGAATTATTTTTGGGTTTTAACTATGTTTAATAGTAAAGTTAGCTTAAAATACTGTTCATATTTTATATCTGTGATGACAAAGCTCTTTTCACCCAAAAACTTTTGGTTTGCCTCTTTCCAAGACCAACTCCTTATCATCTTTATTTTGAAGCAAATCATGGTTCCTGGAGCATTTTAAATTTTCATAGCAATACACAAGTAAAAATGATATATCTTCAGGACAATCTATTTCAAACAGATGGGTTTATTTGATTACCTAGGAGATATGTGTAGCTATTTTTCTCATAACAACTCTTATGGATCTAAAATTATCGCCTCTAAAATAGATACAAGAACTGTATTTAGGAGAGGAGAAGAAAGAAGCTCAGTAATTTCAATAACTATTCACCAATTTCAGGGAAAGAAGAAAAATTTTGCTGAAAAACTTTGTAGAAAGAAATTAACTATTTCATATTGATAGTTCCTGATTTTGAAATGTAGATACTTCATTTTTCCTTTATTACTGTAAGTAATATTGAAAATCATCAGGTTATGATCCAGTTTAACATTTTCTCTCCAAATTCAATTAATTTTAAGTAAGATATATGTATTTTGTATTTATTACATATATTATGGGACTTAATCCTTGGCAACATATATAAATTAATTCTGTGTAATAAATGATCTTAAAAGTGTTTTGAGGAAATTTTTTTTAAATTGTAACTGTTTGCCAAAACTGTCATAGCTTATAGACATTCTGAATCATGTATGACATCTTATAATTTCTGACAAGATCCATGTAATAATGAAATATAAATGCATATTTATTAGAATAAAGAAAAATTTTTCTATCATTTAGAATTATCCAAAAAATGAAATGAGTTCCTGTAAGAGGTAAGAAATTCTCCCTCACTAGAATTCTTCAGGTATATTCTGAATGGTCATATTTTAGGTATGTTGTATGGAGAGTTTAAATATGTACAGATTTGACTGGCTGGTCTTTGAAGTTCCCACTAAATCTAAAAGTCTATGATTTAGGGATTTAGATTAAGAAAAGATTTTCAAGCTCACAATTCTATCATATTATGGATAAGGAAATGACCTGAAGAAATGAAACAACTTATTTAAATACACACTGTGTTTTGGAAGAGGCAAGATTTGAACCAAGATCTTTTGACTCCAAATATACTGTACCACATATATAGCTATAATATAATATCATTCTTAATCATAAAGAGATTGCTACTCTTTTGATAAAGACTGAATTCATTAGGAAAAGCAAGAAAGGGACCTTAACATTTTCTCCAACAGTTCAATAACTTATTACATGCACTATTTAATGATTATAATAATATTGGAGATTTATAGAATTAATCAAACAATAAGAATATTTATGACAGATAATTCTCTATATTAAAATATAACTGCCTTGAATCTCAAAACTGATCATCTTTTGAATATAATTTGAGAGAGAGAATATAAAAGCATAATTTTTGAACATTATTTTCAAGGAGTTATAGACAGACCTTTAATCTCAGTACAGATATATAGAAAAGTTATATACTATATATAGTAAGTTATATACTATAATCTCAGTATATTGGATGTCAGTTGATATCTAATTGAATCTGCTATTATAATATGCCTTCTATTTTATTTTTCTAAATTCATAAAGCTGTACTAAAATACACATTCATTAAATGGAGACAAAGATGAAGTAGAACATCTCTTTTCTGACTTGAGGTGCTCATTTAAAATCCTTTAAAATCTGTGGTCTAAGTCAGTGACCATATGTTTGACAAATTGTGAAGTTTTTATCCACAGTTGAGGTTTAATAAGAGAGATAATGAAATCTTTGTTCTCATGGAAAGTCATGTGTCTTGTTTTATTTTTAATCTTTCATCCTAGTCTCATCACTGGAGTAATTACAAAGTAATTTTCTAGTCCCTCCTTCCCTCGTTACCTTCTTTAATATTTCTTTGGTTTATTAAGATGATTTATCATAATTTTTATTAAGCTACTGTTTATCTTATTATGATATAATATTATG
Organism: Macrotis lagotis; assembly: GCF_037893015.1. Classification (NCBI taxonomy): domain Eukaryota; kingdom Metazoa; phylum Chordata; class Mammalia; order Peramelemorphia; family Peramelidae; genus Macrotis; species Macrotis lagotis. Next base: position 524,558,549 of record NC_133658.1, read on the forward strand.
TCATACATAGTATCTTGATAGATGAATGTGAACACTGAAATGTGTAGACAAGGGTCTGAACTTTTGGTTTCTTTAGTATTTCTTTAAGGAGATTCCAGTCTGGAAACTTCCTTCTCCCATATAGTCCAGAAAGTCCTTGAAACTTACCGCTTTTCAGAGTTGTCTAGAATATTAATAATTTCAGAGCTAGTATGTGACAGGGCTTGGATCTGAGCACAGGTCTCCCTGATACTAAGGGTGATAGTCTATACACTACAGAATTGAGAAATAGTAATAATTCACATTGATATTGTGCTTTAATAATGTATAAAGCATGTACATAGATTATTTCATTTGATTAACATTTTATGATGTACTTATAAAATCCATTTAACAGGAAGGGAAACTGACATTAATGGAGGGTTAAGTGATTTGCACAGGGTCAAAGATGTTGAAACTATCTGATGCCAGATATGAAACCAGGTCTTCCTGAATCCAAGTTTGACATTCTATCCACTATGCAGAATAATATAGATGTAATTAATTAAAGTCTACTGCTATGATAGAGACAGATTTGAATATAGATAATAGATATTTTAAGGCTGAAGATTTTAATTGGGATTCTTTTTACACGTGATTTGGCCTAGATGTTCACTGAACTTTCTTACAACTCTCAGATTCTATGATTTTCTAATTTTCCCTTTATTAGTGATAATTTTTTTGCTGTTTTCTTTTTAAATAGGGTGTTTCCCTGTAGTTCATACTCAAGTATTTCTTGTTTGCATACAGAAAGAGAAAATAAACTAATGATAATGCCTGACCATGAAGGCAAAGCAAGTGATACAAGTGCCACTTTGTCTCTTTTTGTTCAATTATAAAACAAATTCTAAAATAAAGTCGTTACCGATTCTTTAAAATAATAATAATGTTGCTCTTCTGTAAACCCCTTCTATTTAATGCTGCTTGGAAAGTTGGGGGAATTTAAGATGATTAGAGCTTATCATTTCTGCTTTTCATTCTGAAAACATACATACATTGAAGTGATGAAGAGTTCAGTTAATGGAGGTGGTTCAGTTATTTCAACTATACTGAGTATGCAATTTGAAGGCAAGCCAGAACACAATGAGAAGGAATAATGATGCCCTTGGTTTATTTTTTATCCAGCACATTCAGGTTTTGATTGGATTCAGAGTGATGCAACAGTTTTCTTTTTTAACAAGGACCTGCTCCAAGTCCTTGGAGGCTTGCATTCTCTTATCAAAGCAGCTAGTTCAGACTGGAGCATTTTGTTGTGAAGGTCATAGGCTGCAGTGTGGGAGAGGAGAAACATTTCTTTATAGGACTCAACTGAGTGCTAGCCTGACATTTCATGAGAATGATTCCATTAGGGAACTTTTGTAGGAATTTAATACAGTCATTTTGTGGGGCTGGGGGCATGGGGGTGGGGGGGTGGGTTCTGAAATGAAAAGACTATAGGAGAGGTTATCAAAGGCTCTGAAGTTAAATCCCCACCCTGTCAATAGATAACTGTGTGACTCTAGAAAAGGGAAATATATATATATGTATATATATATATATAATATATATACATGTATTATATATGTATATATTATATATGTGTGTATTTATAAATATGATATTATTATATCAGTTTGCCTATTTATATAATAAAGATTTGAACTCCATGACTTCCAAGTTGGCCTGGGACAGAGGCTTTATTGTAGCCACTGAGTATCAGGATGTTACCCAGTCATGTCTTTTCCCCTTCAGCTCTGTCATTGATGTTTATTTTAAAAGTTTCTCTGTGATTCGCCCTGGGTCCCACCCACTGGTTGTGCCTAAGTTATTCTCAGTAACATCCAGTCTCAGCAGAACAGGTGTTAGTGAAAGTCTGATGGGGATCAAGTCATCTCTCCCCTTTGCTGTCTCTTCTGATCTCTTGGTTTCTCATTCCCATATGCATTTACCTCTCCTTATCAATGCCATTCTTCAAAAAAAAAAAATGAAATAACTTTTATCATATGGACTTTTCAAGGAAATAAGAAAAAATGTATCTGATATTACCTAGAAAAACTTGAAAAGAGACAGTGCAAATCCTGATTCTACTACTTATTTGTTGGATGAATTAAGACAAATTATATCTTTGGGGCTCTGTTTCTTCATCTGTAAAATAAGGATTATGTTCTTTTTTTAAATTTTATTTTATTTTAAGGCAGTGGGGTTAAGTGACTTGCCCAAGGCCACACATCGAGGAAATTATTAACTCAGGTCCTCCTTACTCCAGGGCCGGTGCTCTATCCACTGTGCCACCTAGCTGCCCTGTATTATGTTCTTATAAAATATCCAATTTTTTTTCTTTCCACAATACTAAATGCTAACATTCAAAGTCAAAACCTCATGATATTTTAATTAACCTCTTGAAAAAAGAAGTACATAGTAACCTATGAAGTTTATATATAAACTCAATTGATAGCAATAAAAGTGAAAATGTCTAGAGAACATTTTATATTTTTTGTGTCACCACTAAATGAAAATATTGTTGATTGTTTTACAAAGTTGCAAACCAACTACAAACACATCATACAGTTAGCTCTCTAATCCATATAATAATATCCTGGATGTTGATACTATTGAATGAATTTTTCATTGAGTGTTTGCAAAGTTAAGAAGGATGCTTGTTTATGAAACACTATTACTGGTATTTTCAGTTCTGTATTATAGAAATTTCAAATCTACATGTCAAATCTACTCATGTTCAAAAAAAAGTAAAATTTCATCTCTACTATTAAACCACCGCAGTTTATCTGTAGTTTTTAATCATTTGATTTTTTTAATGAATAGTTTATCTATTAAGGCCATAGCAGGCATATGATCTCATTTTGTGAACAAGAACACTGTGCCAACATAAGGATGACATTCTGAAAGTCTTCACATATTTGCTTCTCTGCTTCAGATCCTTCCCTTTACCCAGCTGCATCTACTAAGCAAGACCAATATCAAGACTATAAATGGACATAAACATCAGTTGCTTTTTGCTCATTCTTGGCACCATTTTTTTTTATTCACACATAGCTTGTCTCCTTCCTTATCAGCTTTCGGCAGCAGTAGTTCTCCACCTCTGACTTAAAGGGCAGATGAGCTCTGCTACAAATGTGGATTTCAATCCTCTGTAATGTTGAAAGGATATATGAACTATAAAGGGAAGTCAGGAACGTAAACGAGAGCCATAGTATTAAAATAATCGAGGTCTTTTCATGTAACATAAATGTGTCATTTTTTAAAAGATTATGGTGACATTAGGAGTATCTCTGTCTTTAAGAATAGGAAGACAAATAAAATTCAAAGCAAAGCAGGCTCCTTTCCTGTTCCATGGAAGGGTGCAATCCTAGAGGTTCAGCATATTTTGAAAAGAATATTTAAGACTGGCAGAAATAACTGGTAAGGACTCCAAGGAGAGTTTTTGGCATATTGGAGGTTAAATAAAGTAAAGGCTTATGGATGATGCCGACAGCTGGGGACTGTAGATCTAGCTGAGATTGAAGGGCAAGACAGAAGTTGTCATGTGAACAGCTGCTGAGAAGCCAAGAGATTCCTCAGGATTAGCCACACACACCCACTTTGTGCAGGGTGATGGCAAAGCTGCAAATGTTATCTGAGGTCCATCCCTCAAAGAGCTGTGCGCTCTGGGGAACTTTGTTTGAATCCAGTGCCCATGGTGCTACATACAGAATTTATGCAGGAATTAAAGCATCAAGAGAATTTCTGTTGTTTTGCAAGGTGGGGGGAGAGCTAAAGGAGGACATTTGGATAGAGTTTTTTTTTTTCAGTCACTAGTTTATGGACTTTCTGAATGAGTAAACCACTTTTGAAACAGCAAGGACTTCTATTTTTAATAGCTCTGCCCTCTCCAACCACCTACCCCACCCTCATAAGGCTATTCCTGGGTGATCTAACTGAAATGTTGCCTTATGTAGAAAATCTTTAATAAATATTTAAATTATATAATGTATTCAGTATTTTCCTGTGCTTTGCACATCCTAAAAATATATTCTACGGAAATCCCATTTCAACTGACTACCGTATAATGAAATGAGCCTTCAGTGTAAAACATTTATCATAGACAGAATTTCAATTGCTTGGTTGAAGTTGTTAAAGAATATGAGAAATCATTCTTTAGAGAATACTGAATGTGCATAGATATGACAAAGTAGGTTTGCATTCTACTTAAGATGCTATTTTAGTTAACATAGGCATTTATTGGAGTAGTGTCTAAAATTTCTCAAGAACCATTAGTAAAAATGATTATTCTTAAGTCTGAAAAAGTGGGTAAAATGCTTAGGAAACACATTGACAATTTACCTTAAAGAGCAGTAACATTGTGCAGAAGCACTAGAATATCTGACCATGTATATTTTAACTTTTATGTTTTTCTCCTCCACTAGAACATATGTACTTTGAGGGGAGGGAATGTTTTTGACTTTGTATTCCTCAAGGCTTAGCACAGTACCTGGTGCATAGTAACTCAAAAAACTTAAAAAAAAAAAAAAAAAAGAAAAGAAAATGTATGTTGACTGACCATTTTATACTGAACTATAAATGGGAGAAGAGCCTGTTGTTTTCTAGGAGCAACAATATGCAGGGAGGTTCTATCCACATAGTGATCCAGAGAATTGTACCCTGGTCATGGGGTTTTCTGACAGTTCTCAAATTTACAGTTATGAGGAGTCACAGGTCAGGAAAAGGTGAAGAACTGGAGGAAGAGGTATAGAGATGGGTAAAAATAGGCAGAAAAATGGAATAATCTGAACACAAATAATTTTACTGCTATGCTGTTAATAAAATTAAAGTTCAATCTCTACTTTATGGAACATAAGATTTAAAAGGAGTATTTCAAAATTGTATCAAAATAACTTTAATGCAAATATTATGTTAAGTATATAGGAGAGCTCCAACAGAGAGGCATGAGTAATTCAAAAAGAAAGGATCCCTTTTATTTTCCCGGATTTGAGGAAGGGTTTTTTGCAAGGCAATGAGGTTAAGGGACTTGCCCACACAGCTAGGTAATTATTAAGTGTCTGAGGCTGGATCTGAACTCAAGTACTCCTGACTTCAGGGCCAGTGCACTATCCACTGTACCACCTAGCCAGGTTTTATGAGGAAGGTTTTATGAAAGAAGTTGTATCTGAAAAGCCTTAATGGAAAGAAGGATTTCATCAGGTTGATAGGTGGGAGTTAATTCTATAAAAGTGATTTTTAAAAAGTATGACAGGGTAAAGAAATGAACAGTTCAGTCTTGTTAAAATTCAGCATATTTTGGAGAACATGGTTTTGAAACATGGAGTTGAACAAGACACCATTACTCCCTGGGATTCAATTTCCTCATCAAGACAACGAAGAAATTGAATTCAATGATCTATCTATAACATTTTTTCCAGACCTGAATTCCATTATTTTCTTCCTTCCTTCCTTCCTTCCTTCCTTCCTTCCTTCCTTCCTTCCTTCCTTCCTTCCTTCCTTCCTTCCTTCCTTCCTTCCTTTCCTTCTTTCTTCCTTTCTTCATCTTATGAGTACATTTGACAGTCTAGTTAAAACTAGGGAATATTTCTGAAAATAATGCTTATGTTGCTCAGTTTTTTTAGAGTTGTGTTCCATTCTTCATGACCCCATTTGGATTTTTCTTGGTTAAAGATGCTGGAGTGGTTTTACAGATTGAGAAACTGAGTTAAGCAGGGTTAAGTGACTTGCCCCAGGGACACACAGCTAGTGTGTAGCTAAGACTAGAATTGAACTCAGGATGATGAGTGCTCCTGACTCAAGACCTGGCACTTTATTTAATGTGACACCTAGTTGCCTAATGTTTATAAAGGCATAAATTAAAAGACATAGGATTGCAAAGGAAACAAAAGATTAGGAAAAAAAGTTTTATTTTTTCCTATTCCAGTTTATGAATCTGCTAAAATCTCTACAAAGAACAAAAACTATCATACATGTCCTAGGTGACCCATTAAATCTTTTTGTGCTTCTGTGAAAGTTTTTTTTAAAGAGTTATAAATTGTTGGAGTGGCTAGGTGGTGCAGTGGATAAAGCACCTGCCCTGGAGTCAGGAGTACCTGGGTGGGTTCAAATCCAGTCTCAGACACTCAATAATTACCTAGCTGTGTGGCCTTGGGCAAGCCACTTAACCCCATTTGCCTTGCAAAAATCTTGGGAAAAAAATAGTTATAAATTGTGAATGGAACATGTGATATTCCTTGTTTAGGCATTTTAATCCTTTTTCTTTGGAGACATGCAAAGTATCAAAACAGATCTTTAGTACCTGCCCTGCATTTTATAGAGCATTACTTGGATCAATGAGAGGTTAAAAGACTTACCCCAGGTTCCATCGCCAGTATGTGTCAGAAATAGGAAGTCTTATTTCTAGCCACTATTCCAGGATGCCTCTTTTTTACCCCTTTTTTCTCTGACAAACTTCTTCAGAGGTAGCACTGGTATAGTAAATAGAAATCTGGAGTCAAAATTAAGAACTGGGTTTAAGTAATGCCTCTGAAAGTAACTCATTATGTGACCAGTAACAAGGTGATTAAATCTCAGTTTTTTTGAAAAGAACTCTAAGTCTAAGAGCTACAAATAGCATGTTTATTTATTTTTGAGTTTCCTCACTGGAGAATTCCATATCAGTGGCATGAAACTTGAATAGAAAGGAATCACTATTGGCCCACATCATTGACTTAGAAAACCCCAAATTATGTTGTGTTGAATTTTTATTTATTTTGATAGATGTTTCCTAATGACATTTTAATTTGGTTCTGTCAGTAATCAATTTTTTTGTGGACTGATTGTGGCCTATGAGTCATTTTTTGACACCTTTGCCCTATTCCATTGAAATCACAGGTCTATTTCTTTCCCTTCAGTATATGCTCATTAATTAAGCTATTCCCAAGACTTTATGATCAAAAAAAAAATCTATAGGCACTGGTTACCATGCTTTCTGACTCTCCATTTACAATCATTTCCAGCCCCCCAAAACCCAATCATCAAGTACTCTACATTACTATTTAAATACAGGCATCTTCATAAGGACCCTATTACCACTGATCACTTCAATGAGAATAAAAATGAGAAAATAAGGGATTATAGGGGAAAATATTAATCAAATGATTTATATTTTATACATGTAAATAGTTTCAAAGAAGAATATTAAACTATTATTTTTATAATAATGCTTGGAAAGTTAGATAATCAAATCAAATAATTTTGTATGCTATCCATTGTGCCACAAGTACTGAAACTTTGACCAAAGAACATGAGTCATTTGAGTAGTTTTCTTACATTTCTAACTCCATGATCCTCTAAAAAATAAAAAAAAACCCAACATTGATGAAGATGTAGGGGAAGAATATTGTAAGTCATCTTACAAAAAAAAAAAATCAGGCCTAAATACAGTGTTTAATGTTCTAGGTATTTCCATGAATAATGAGTGTAAGGAGAAGAAAGGATATTATTTCAGATCCTTTTGATTATATTAGCTCCTGTTCCATATGCCTTGAGTATATATATTTACAAGTCTAGAAGCAGGATATTTTTCCTTTCTTTAAAATAATTTTTTTAAATATCTTTTTTTTAATGTTTCACCTCTATTTCTTCCTGTATCCCTCCTTCTCTCTATTCTCAGATATACATGCCTTTTAATAGTTATTTTTAAATTAACAAAACTAATTAATGGATCAAAAAAAATTTCTTCCAATTTTAAAGGTTTGACCTTGTGGATCCCTCTACCTCTGCAAAATAACACCAGAGATATATGATATATTCTCTTAGCTCTTCTTTGAGACCAATCTCATTCTCTCTCTCTCTCTCTCTCTCTCTCTCTCTCTCTCTCTCTCTCTCATGACTCTGTGTATCTTTATGTCTCTCTCTGTGTTTCTGTTTTTCTGATATTCTCTCTCTCTCTGTGTCCTTTTCATCATTCTTTTTTAGAAAGTTGTTCTTTCCATTAAAATCAAAGTTGTCATCAAATATGTTATATTCCTGATTCTTTCTTAATCCCTTTTGCAAACAGGATAAATTAGTCATCCCATTCTCTATTCATTGTGTTTGTCATTTCTTATAGCATAGTAATATTCTATCACTTTCATGAATCATGATTTGTTTAACATTAAAAATGGGCATCAACATTGCTTCCAAGTTTTTTGCTGGTTGGGGATCTGTTCAATTCAATTCAGATATCTATATCTACACATATATAGATATACACATACATACATGTGTATATATGTATATATAGGCACATGCACATATATATCGAGGATTCACCACATGTAAGCTATTTTAATCATTGTAGAAGATAAAAAATGAATTTCAATAAATCAGTAAGATTTGTTGAGTACCTACTTTATGTTGGATGTTATGCTAAGTTGTTTTTCATTCATTTTCTATTGGGTCTGACTTTATGTGACCCCTTAGGGTTTTCTTGGCAAAGCACTGGATTTATTTATCATTTCCTCTCCAGCTCATTTTACAGGTGAGGAAACTGAGGCAAATAGGGGTAGGTGTCTTGCCTAGAGTCACACAGCTAATAAGTGTCTGAAGTCTGGTCTGTACTTAAGAAAATGAGTCTTCCTGACTGTGATATGTAATGGGAATTTGAAAAGAAGCAAAAGGCACTGTAGTGAGGGAGACAACACATGGAAAAATATAGAGTATATGCATAGGATCAGTAGGAAATAATAAACAGAAGGAAAACATTAGACTTGAGGGGTTACGAAAGGTTTCATATAGAAGATGAAATTTTATCTAGGACTTAAAGTAAACCAGGGAAGTAAGTAGACAAAGTTGAAAGGGAAAGCAAGAGTAAATTGGATCCATTTTCTAGGAAACAGGTAGATAAGCAATTTTTGTTAAATGATTAAAGAGATTATAAAATGAGGAAAGAGGGGTGGCTAGGTGGCACAGTGGATAAAGCACCAGCCCTGGAGTCAGGAGTACCTGGCTTCAAATCCAGTCTCAGACATTTAATAATTACCTAGCTGTGTGGCCTTGGGTAAGCCACTTAACCCCATTTGCCTTGCAAAAAAAAAAAACTAAAGAAAAAAGAAACTAGTTAAATTGAGGAAAGAAAAGATTTTGCATCTTTGACTAGGATAAATATTTGTGGCTTTTTAGATTATAAACCTGCTTCTTCTTTAGGGGTAAGGGGAGGTAGAGAGACCAGAGGAGGTTTCCTTCAGAGGAAAAAGCAAACACTGACAGCTTAGTTAGAACTCAGAGGAGAGATATAAAGTTTATATGTAAGAAAGTAGGATACTACCCTTGACATTTATTTCATTCTTTACTTGTTACACACGTGTTTGTGGGCCTTTCCACCTTCTTTTTTCCTCTTTCCTTTTTTCCTAATTTTCCTTTCTCTTTAAATCCAGGGTTACTTGATTTTGTAAACTTTGTAAACTCAGGTTTGTTGTTCATTTGTTTTTTGATAATTTATGACTTTTCATGACACCATTTTGTGTTTTCTTGGTCAATATACCTCAGTGATTTGCTATTTCCTTCTCCAGATGATTTTACAGATCTTGTAACCTACTTAGATTGCAAGGTCCTTGTGGGTAAGGGCGATCTTTTGTCTCTTTTTGTATCTCTAGCACTTCAAACTATGTTATTGGCCTACTATTGAGTAGTCCCATAAATATTTTATTGATTATTTAAGAGATTTATAAGCCTTCCAACAATAGAGACAAAGAAAGATGATAGAAGGAAGGGAAGGAGGAAAGGAAAGAGGAAAGAGACCAAGTCAAAAACCTGGAATATATTCACTCATAGGGAAACGACATGCTTGAGGATTCAGCAAAGTAGATCAAGAAAGGCATACCAGACAGATAAAAGAAAAAATCAGGAGAGAACAATGTAAGTAAAAGACAAGAAAGAAAATCTTTTTAAGATGACTAATGGTCATCATCTTCAGATATTGAAGAGAACTCAAAAAGGGTAAGGACTGTTAAAAGAAAATTGGATTTAACAATTACATAGATCATATGCCTTTTTAAGAACAGTTTAGTACAATGTTGAAATCAGAAAAGTATGAAGATGAAAATAGAGACATGCTTTACTCCTCTTGGACCTTTGATTCCCTTCACCCAGAATACTACTTAATGACCATCTCATGAACCATATCTTAGAGCTCAACCTTTTGTGAATCTTTCCCTTAGCTCTCCAGAAAGGAGAACATCAAATGTAGTATTCTAAAAACAATTTTGTCCATAGGACTTATCACATTATAGCTTGTAACATAATTATTTGTGTACATAATTTATCTCCTTAGATTGTAAACAGTTTGAGACAAAAGACTTGTGCTATTGTTGTCATAGTGAGGACCCCAAAATAATATATGACATATAGCAAGTACCCAACACATAGTTTATTCAATGAATGAAGAAAGGGATGAATGATAATGATTAAAAAAAGAAGGATGTTACTTTCATGCCACATCAATAAAAACAAAAGAATGACTGCCATGCAATTTGCTGTTAGCATTATAGTTCCACTCTTACTTGATCAAGCTGAAAAACAGAGACAGTGATTCAGTGCTCCTTTTCAAAGAAGAAAAATAAAATGAAGTATAAACACCAAAATTGAAAGGTCAAAATAGATGATAATTTAATTTAAACAAAAAGGCTTAATGAATATCACATTTGTTTTCCACACTTGGAATTTTCTAATATGGTAGCATAATTGACTGTTAAATAAGAGCAAATCCATCAGGATCATGTAAATAATAACAGGCTTTCTTCATTCATTATTTTCTTTTTAACTGGTCTTTACATAAGAAGTACTGTAGGATACAGATTTAGATCACATTACACTGTATCTTTTTTAATTTTAAGAGATCTAATATATTGATCTGTTTTCTTCAGTCAAAAAATATTTGTTTCACTCATAATGAGAAAAGAAGGGTCTCTTGTGAAGGGACAGATAAAATTAGCCCTAATTTTTTTCTATTTCTGTGGCATTTTATAATGTTATTGATATTATCAAAATATACTATCAAATCATATTATCATATTTCAATATATTATATTATCAAAGTGTGAGTTCCTTCAGTTCTTATTTGGAAATTTTCTGAAATGGTAAATTGTACAATTTGATAATAAAATCATCAACAAAATTAAGAAATGGTAAAGACTCTTTCAATTCATGGATTTGCTTTTTTTTTTTTTTAGGTTTTTGCAAGGCAAATGGGGTTAAATGGCTTGCCCAAAGCCACGCAGCTAGGTAATTATTAAGTGTCTGAGGTTGGATTTGAACTCAGGTACTCCTGACTCCAGGGTCGGTGTTCTATACACCTTGCTACCTAGCTGCCCCTGAATTTGTTTTCTTAAATATTGTCATCAGAAACTAGGTTGAGACATACAAAAATTATTACATTTGAATCCTACTTTGTTTGTCATGCTTAAGTATCACTTTATTCCCTGGAAAGAAAAAAGAATTATATGATTTTAAAGGCCAAATAGGAAAGACATATGTGATTATACAGTCATTAGTATTAGTAATCTTTTTCTCATAACTGGAATTTATAAGGATGGCCATCAATTGGAGAATGACTGAATAAGTGGTGGTATATGGCTATGATGGAATACTATTGTGCTAAAAAAATTTATGAGCTCCCTGAATTAAAAAAAAAACATAAAAAGACATTAGAAATTAGAAAGAATAAAATGAATAGAATCAAGAAAACATTGCTAAAAGTAGTAGCAATACTATAATTAAAGATATCTTTGATAGAATAAATTATTTTGTCATTTATAAATACTAAATTAGGGGCAGCTAGTTGACACAGTAGATAGAGCACTGGCCCTGGAGTCATGAGTACTTGAGTTCAAATCCAGCCTCAGGCATTTAACCCTATTTGCCTTGCAAAAACCTAATAAATAAATAAATTAATTAATCAATTGATTGATTAATAAAGAAATAAATAAACAAACACATAAATAAATACTAAATTGACTATAAAGGACATGTGAAAAAATACACTATCCATATTCTGAGAAAGAACTGGTAAAAAGAATACTTAGAATATATATGTATATAAATATGTATGCATATTTTAAATATGTGTGTGTCTAATGGTAACCATCTCTTGGGAAGGGAGAAGAAAAAAAATTTACATTATAATTTTGTTGTACATTTGAAAGGAATGGCAAGTTATGCATAGTAGATTTGCAATATCATGTCCAATCATCTTTTATTGTACTATGCTACAGAAATGCTTGTTTTATGGTGCAGTGGATAAAGCACTGGCCCTGGAGTCAGGAGTACTTGGGTTCAAATCCTGTCTCAAATACTTAATAATTACCTAGCTGTGTGGCCTTGGGCAAGCCACTTAATCCCATTTGCCTTGCAAAAAAAAAAAACCCTAAAAAAAAAGAAATGCTTGCTTTATTCCATAAATTAAAATTAAAATAAACAATTAAAAATATATGTATTTAATTTTATATAAGATAATCTAAGGGAAAATGTTTGCTAGAGTCTTTTTGTAATGAAATAAAGCTTTATAAATTTGTGATCAAGAATAACTATCCATTTCCAATTTATTATTTGTTTAATAGTAATGCCATTTGTCAATTAAATGAAAAATATGTATTACTACCAAATAGACATAGATACAATTATAGTTGGAATAAAGTTCATCAGTGAGATATAAAATTAGTCCTTAAATTTGAGGTTATAACTATGAATGAATGAGTCTCTTTGACTAAAACGATTGTGACACTACAAAGAAAAAGAAGATTGTATGAAGAAGAAAGATAGGTTCGGGTCTAGTAAAAGAGAGTGATAGCTTCTATCCACATCAGTCAGTCAATAGACATTTATTAAGTGCTGAGTATGTGAGAAGGACTATGCCAAATGTTGGGGAGAAAACAATATATAAATAATTATTTCAAGCAGGAAATATGCAGGATAAATTGGAAATAACAACAATGCAATAGAATTAGGAGGATTGTGAAAGGCTTTTTGTAGAAAGTGGGATTCATTTCTGCCTGCCTCCCACATTTAACAACCTATAAATCCTATCTTATATGAAAAGCATTGTAGGAGGAATTACATTACAGAGCATACCTAAAAGATGATAGCTTCTTTGAAGATAATATACAAAAAATAACTGTAATACAAGGTAGAATATAAACACAATAGGAAAAACCACAAAGTGTTATGGAGTTTGAGAAGATATTTCTAATGGTTTCAGGAAGATTTTAAAAGGATTTAGCATTTGGAATGAATTTCTAAGGTTGGGTAATAGACTATATAAAGAGATGGTCATTTTAGTATGAGAAACAAAACAGAGGTATGAAAGAGGAAGATTAAGTAATACAGACTTTCTAGGACATGGAACCCATGAAGGCAAAGTAGTGGGAAATAAGACTGAAAGTTTGGTTGAAATTTAATGTTATATGGCAAACAGTGAGGGTGATATTCTGAAACATATATACAAAAGTTTGAAAAGGCTTTATCCAGCTTTAAAGACTATGAAAATATCTATTCATAGACTTATTTTGTTATGTGAAAAGCCTTTAATTTATAATTATAATCTGCCTGCCCTATAGGGAATGTCCAGGTAATAACACTTGTTAATTTATTATTGGAGATACACATTTTCAGGAAAAAATAAAATAATACAGCAATTTCAGTCTTTTCTGTTTCTCATATGAAATCTTTCATTGAATTCTTACTTCAAAAAAGTATCAGCAAATTAGAAATATAGAGAAAAATATTCCTAAATAAATCATTGAAAATAAAAGAATATATGTCCTTAGGTACTTTGTAACACATTATGACCAAAGAGAACACTTTCTTATGAAAAAAAATAACCTCCATTTAAAAAATAAATAATTTGACTTATTTGATGAGTTGTGCTTTGAAAAAGAAATGATTGCCTGCCATCAAAATAAAACCACTTAAAGAATGAATGGATGGAAGTCAATCTCTATAAATCTTACAGTTACTATGAAAGCTTTTAAAATGAATATTTGAGAAACAGCAGTATGAAGCTTGTTTAACAAGACCCTGGGGTCCAGAAGAACGATATATCATCATCACAAGAACCAGTCAATGAATAGAACAAGTAAATTAATAAATCCATCACTCGGTGTGTAAAGAAAGAGGGTATGAAACAAACAAAGCAAAATAAACTTTACTGTTGGCTACTCCAGGATACACACCACCTAAGTGCCATGTGATTCTAGGTCTTTTGACAAATACCATAACTTATGATGGATTATGCAACTGAATGTTTATTAGTCATAGTACATTGATGTTTTTATCAGCCCTTTTTCTCTTTCTTGTATCCTCAGGGCTTACTTCAGTCCCTGACATATAACAAGAGGTTAATAAATGCTTTTTTGATCAGTCAACTTATACTTCTCTTCCAACATACTATTAAATTGTAACATATATCACCCCAATTTTAAGACTGAGGATGGTGCTCATAAAAGAATAAATTCCTTAAGACTAGAAAATCATTCAACTAAATAGTTATTCTCTTCCAATACACATTTATGTACATCTGTAGAAAAGAATGGTAACATTAGATTAATCATACATTTTCTGCAGATGCTTTTACTTGCTCAGAGTAGTCTAAAAGTGGCCTTCTGTAGAATGAAATGTCTGATATTCTATTTTATTTGTATATTTATTAGGTGGAATTTTTTTCCATCTTTGCATAATCACAATATTATTTCAGACTTCTATCAGAAATTTAAACCAATCAATCTCTAGGTGGATCCAGTTAAACATTTAAAATGTAGAGGCATATTAGATGGTTTCAAAGAAAACCCCAAGAAGCAGTTAGCAATGTCAAGTACTAGTAGAATAATCTGAGTTCAACAGTGTCACTGTTTTCTACTATTCTTTGACAAAGATTTCTGATACTGGAAATCAATCATCCACTCTATCCAGGAAAGTTTGTTTAGATGATGAGAGAATACCTTGAACTACTTCAAGGATAAGTGAATGTTTATGGTTGAGTTTTGTTTTGTTTTGTTTTTTGAAATGTCTCTGAATAAGAATTGGTAAATTGATGATGATGTTTATCTTTCCTACTGGAATAAGACCATGACATCAGGGAGGTAATGCCATGACAAGCACATGAATTGGGTCTGAGTAAGGGTGTGCTGTGCTAAGTCACCAGCCTCCCTTTCTCCTCCAGAGCCATCTGGATCCAGTGACCAGATTTGAATCAGGACAATAGGAGATGGCTTGGGATATGAAGCAGTCAGATTTAAGTGATTTGCCCAAGGTCACATAGCTAGTACTCAAATGTCTGGGGAAGGATTTGAACTGAGGTTCTCCTAAATAAGGACTAGCAAATTATAAATTCATTCTAACACTATTCAGTTTTACCTAGTGAATTTTCTATGTTGACTTTCCACCATAAGAAGTCTGGTCATAAAAATGCTAACTTGAACCAAACACCATACACTTGTTAAGAAATTGGTTGGATTGTGAGTATCTAGATGATTTGAACATAAAAAGGAAAGAGTTTCAAGATATATAAAATCCAGAATAAGCCTAAGAGTTGATTCTTCTTTGTCAAACAGGCTCTAACACAGAGATAATACTTACATATAGTAAATATAAGAAATGTGTAAATTGATAAATAAGCATACAATAAATGAATTTGAAAACTATAAGGATATTGAGCTCATTTAAGATTTCAAGAGCAATAGAGAAATCTATATAACATTTCTCCCGAGGATTTTATGAGAGATTAGCTTGTGTAGTAACATTGATTTGCTTTGGAGAGTAGGCTTGTGATCAGATTCTACAATGAAATTGAATTTCCATAAGCTAATGTAATATTTTCACTGTAATATCTATAAGTTTAAATGCAAAAGAGCTTCTTAGTTGATGTCAGGAAAATTCATTTTGACTTGGTAAATCTAACCAAGGACTAGAAAGGATGTATACTGAAACTGGTATTATTATTATTTTTTTTAAATAATAAAATATAATTATTTTAATATTCTTTTATGAAAATACAGAATATCATTCCATTTTCCTTCTGAAAATAGATAAGCTTTGTATGTGCTTATCACACTAAAAGGAAGTCCCTATTCTAAATCAGTACTCGCATCATATATCATACCTATATTATGTGTGATGCTAGAAATGAAAATTTACTTTGTTCTGTACTTTTTTTTGCCTGGGGCTTATGTTTCAGGTACATGATGCATAATTTGCAAGTATAGAAATAAGCCTAATACTTATAAGAATCAAACTAAAAATGATAAATATTGGAGAATCTCAGGATATCTAAAAGCTTTATTCCACAGAGAACAAAATCATACATTTCTAGAAAAAAAAAAGTAGAAGGATTAAAGAAAATAAATCATTTGTGTATGATTCTTGAGTCATAATATAAAGAATCTCATCTTTTCCCCTACATGCTTGAAACTTTTAACATTTTAATGCTATCAAATATTCTATTGCTAAAGTTTTAACTTTTAGAAGCGATACAAAAGTGGGATTTTTTACATAATTCATGACTAAGGTTCTTGAAGGACAAAACAGCAATTATTTCAAGTCACTTTGCTACTTGCCAGTGATTTTATAAAAGAGAATGAAAATCAACCATTTATATTTATAGGCAAATACCTGAAGAGAGATAATAACTCTATGACTAAATACATATAGAGTAATGACTTTATTATCTGACATGCTGAAGAAGATATTGGTAAGGTTGTGTGGGATGTGCTTTCTAAACCATAGAAATGCATTACTTCCAACATCTGGAGTTAATGCAAGGAGTCATTACTGTAAGGTATCTCTGTCTACCAAGATTAAATGCTGTCCTGCTGCCTCAACTCCCAGCTTGGTCTTCTGGATTAATACGGCCAGAAAATTCATCACTCTGTGCACAATATCCCAAAGATGGCAAAGTTAAATGATTTAGGCTGCTCTTTTGTCAACTTTATATATACCTGCACTCTTTTCAGAACATTTTCTGATAGTCAAACTTTACAAGTCAAGTCAAATCAGCAAGTATTTTTATTTTAGGAGAAGCATTAATAGACTTACTTGATAATTAGTTTACCATCTCAAATCCTTAGCTCCAGTAAAACTAAACTTTATTCACTATTCCTGAAACCCAATATGTACTTTTCAACTCCATGTTTTTCACTGTCAAAACCTTAACCATTCTTCAAGTCACAGTTAAAATGTCACTTCTTTCATGAAGCTCAGGAGTCAGTAAGACTGGTTTTTAGAATCATTTTTGCGACTACATTCAGGTGTCATCTTAGACTAGTTACATCATATCTCTTTGCTTCCATTTTCTTCTCTGTAAAATAAGAAGTTTACCTGAGACCATATCTGAGGTCTGTTCCAATAGTGAAATGCTGTGATTCCCCAATCAAAAAAAAATACACTTCTAAGCACCCTCTTTCAATTGGATGGAATGGGGGAGGAGTGAGGAAGTACTATTATAAGATATAAGAAGTAACTGGGCCATCACCAGTCCCCATGTTGGCAACCGAATTTATGCTTCAGTTAAAGGTTATCCAAAGTATTGTGAAATCCCTTCCAACTCAGTAATTCAATCAACCAATCAACAAGCATTTATTTCACAACAACATACAAAAAAATTGCTAGGTATTCAGGAATATGAGTATTAAAAACAAGTGGAGGAGTCTATCAAAGTTCCTTAAAACTCTAGTTTATCCATGTTTTATTCATCAGGGTATTCTCTGAGGTATCTATCAAAGACTTTTGTGTACAGTTATAACTTCATAAATACTTGTTCAATGAAGAGGTAAGATAACTCCAGGGTGTTTGCAAAATAAAGTCTGGGGTGATACTAATGATCTTTTAAAAGGTTGAAAGAGTAAATAGACATGAGGTATTTTTTAGAGAAGCTTTACTTCTTTATTTCAGATACAGGAAAAATGTTTATTTTACTAATAAAATGAATTTTGATAGTGTATATAATTTTGCCCATTATTCCTCATTCCTTAAATTCTTCCAAATCTTATCATCTGTCCTACCTCTTAGTCCTTAATTCCTTGGCATTGTCATTCTAAGTATTTAAGTAAGTCAAAGACTTCGGAATTTTTACTGTCTTCCCTAAACTGCATCTTTAGGAATTTTAGACTTTTCCATTTGACCTACAGCTGAGCTTCCTTTAACCTATTGTCTTCCAGAATTACCTTGGAACCTCATAAAAACTAGAAATATCTATTCCAGATTTTTCTGTTGATATCCCTAAAATGTAGTACAGTACTTAATATACAGTAAGAATTTAAAAGAGTTTTCATTCATTCATTTTTCTGGCACTAATGTAATTGAGAGCAAAATATTTTATTAGTTTTTAGAAAACTGATAAACTTGAAAATAGTATTATAATAAACTCTAATCAATGAAACTAATGAAACTATGACATAATAAACTAATAATAAACTAATAATAATAAACATAATAAACTAATATGACATAAACTCTAATTCATATTCCCTGTTGTGTAACATCTAGTAAGCAAATAGAGTCATATATGTACCTATATGCATATTATATCTTGCAAAATAATATTCTGGATATAGGATCTAGAGATATACTTTTTTGCATGAATTTCCAGATATTGAGATATATAACATAATGAGATCCAAATCTAGGATCCCTTCATTTACTCGAATTCATGTAGGCAAAAAAAAAAAGTAGGGGGATAGAGAGGAGTAAAAGAATCACAGGTAGAAAAGAGTAAATTTCTTTTAATTCTAAATCTTGTCTTTTGAGAAATCTGTCAATATAGTCTAAGAACCAAAGTAAATTCCTACTTGTAAATGCAAGTAGGCAGAAAAAATTTAAGATTATTTACATAAAATGATTGATGCAATAATTTTTTGTTTAGTGTGTATTTCAGACTGGCAATAAAAGATTTCCCCAATGCTGGGTGATCCATTTGCAATTTTCTGCTACAAATAAGAATAAAATGGTCTCATTTATTTACTATATTTTTAAGTACTCACAAAAAGTGATTGTTATTTGAAAACAAGATGTGAACTGTGAGGATCCTAAATAATTAGTGTTGCTAGCTAAAGATTCATGCAGCCAGCTAAAGCTTCAAGTAGAACATGAAAGAATTCATATAAAGACTCAGAAGAAATTTGAGGGACAAAAAAGGTTTATTTAAGTATTACTGTGATTAGCATAAACTAAGAGAAAAAAATCTGCCAGAGCATCTGGGGATGAGGAGATCCAAGAGAGACAGTTGTGGTTCTTTTTGGATGACAAATCAACAGACTCTCTGACTCAGAAGGGTAAGAAAAGCTTAGATTTAAATTCATAGGTTGCTGCAGAAGTTCACAAATTACTACAAAAAGTTCACAAAATATTACAAAGAGTTCACAAAAGTTCACAAATTATTTTAAATAGTTCACAAGTTACAACAAAAGAGTCACAGGTTACTACAAAAAGTTCATAGTTTAGATTCTTTAGCAAAGTGAAAGTGTAGATGGTAAACTAAGAAGAAGAAACAGTTACAAGCTGAGCTGAGAACAGCAAAGATAATTAAGAAAGGGGAAAAAAGGGAAAGAAAAGAAACAGCCACAAAACAGTGAATGGGCTTAGATCAACATGGATCAATCTACATGGAGCTGGGACCACATGGATCCATCATTATAGAGAAGAAAGAGGTAGAGTTTGGAGGACCACATTCCCATAGATCAGGCTGCCCTCCAAAGGAAGGTGAGCAATCAGGGTGTAAATAGTAAGGAAGGGCATGGAAGCAGAAGATTATACTACTCCAGAGAAGGCTAACTTCACAGGAAGACAAGCAAGCAGGGGTAAGAAGAAGAGAAGAGCAAATTGTTGAGGGGATTATGCTGAGATGACTAGCTTTACAGGTAGACAAGCAGCTCCTCTGAGGAGGGAGGAAGCTTTTCCTGTGTATGTAGAGAGACTTAGTGAGATAATGAGAGATAATATTGATAAGGGGCAATATTCTAGGATTTAGTTTCTGGCTAGGGCAGGGACCATTATTTTGCAGATTCAGGTAGTTCATTGATCTCATCTCAATTACTTGAACAATGTAATGGGAATAAAGGAAGATACTTGATCAGTATAGAGGGTAATTAATAATTAGGAAACTTATGCATCTATCCAGGATTTCCTCTATGTCATTTACAACATGCTATTTCTCTCGAATTAATTGAAGCATCATAATGAAATTTTAATTTCAATTATTTTAATTTCTCAACAAAACTTTAATTCAACTAAACATATGGAACTACATTATTTACAGAGTTGTTTCCTAGATTTCTAGAAATTTAGATTTACATTGTCTTTCATTACTGATCAATAGTTGAAAATATTATGTCATAGTTTCATTAGATTTGGAGGCAGAAGGGGAAATCAAGGATCTTATAGGCCTATCCCCTTATTTAAAAGGAAACACAAGGCTGAGAGGTATTACATGACTAGCCAGTTCAAACAAGTACTAAGTGGTTGAGGCAGGAATTGAACCTAAGACTTGTTGACATCAAGTAAAACCAATCAATAAACATTCATTAAGTATGCAGTTGTTTTTAATGTTTTGTCATTTTTCAATCATGACTGACCCTTCTTTCCCCATCTGAGGTTTTCTTGGCAGAGATAGTAGGGGGAATGCCATTCTTTTCTCCAACTCATTTTACAGATAAGGAAACTGAGGCAAACAGGGTTAAGTGACTTGCCCATTGTCAGAAAGCTAGTGTCTTGAGTCTAGATTTGAATTCATGAAGGTGAATCCTTCTGATTCTGAGCTCAGTGATCTCCTAGCTGCCCTAATTATATGCCAGACAATGTGCCAAGCAATGAGTGTGTAAAAAGAGGCAGAAGATAGTCCCAATCTGTGGAAGCTTACAAGCTATTGAAGGAGACACAAACAAGCAAAATGAACAGGAAAAATAAGAAATAAAAAGAGATTCTAGAAAAGATAGTAGAGATACTAAAAATAAGAGGTTCGGAAAAGGGTTTCTGTAAAAGGACAGACTTTAAGTGAAATTTAAAGGAAGCCAGAGAGACCCAAGGAGAGTTTCCTATACTTAGGAGACAAATAGAAAAAAAAATGTCTGGAACTGAGAGGGGGAGTGACTTGTTTATGAAACATCAAGGAAACCAGCATTCTTTTTTTTTTAATTTTTACATAGGGTTAAGTGATTTACCCAAGATAACATAGCTAGGAAATTATTAGATTTATCTGAAAGCAAATTTGAACTCAAGTCCTCCTGACACCAGAATTGGTGCTCTATACACTGTACTATCCAAGGAGACCAACATTCTATCTAACTCAGATATATATATTTCATTTATTAATAACTATCAATTTAATAGAGATATTAACTCAGCACATGAGTAAAGCTCATTTTATTGATTTGAAATACTAGCTGGATTTTTGGCATTTCAATCATTGGGAAAATATCAAACATATCAGGTATACCTGTGAAAACCATAATAAGCTCATATACCTAGATCACAGAATGTCAGAAAGAAAAATATAGAATATTAGAAAGTTAGAAAGGCACAAGGTAGAAGAAAATTCCAAATTGAGGTGTTTATATTTAATCCTAGGGTCAACAAGGAGACATTGAAGTTTATTGAATAGACTATCAATGCAGGATATAATGTGATCTGACCTGAGATCTAGCAAAATTATTTGGCAGTTTTGCAAAATATAGATTGACATGGAAGGACCAAATAGAAACTTAGTGAAGTAGTCCAAGAGGAGGTGATGAAGCCCTAAAGTAGGATGTTAACTACATGTGTGGAGGATGAACATATTGGGGAATTAGAAAAGACAGGATTTGGCAACCATATGAACACATAGGGAAAATTCAAATGAAGATGTTAAGGATAACATCCAACTGTTTTGAACCTGAGTGACTGAAAGATTAGTAGTGGTACTGAAATAATCAGATAATTTCTGTATCATTGACTTTGTTCTGTAACTGTATATATCATGGTTCTTTGTCTCTGAACTTAGTTTAGAATTCAGCTAGATAGTAATAAATTAAATTTAGAATACAATTTTATTAATCACTGTACTATTCCTGTCTAAAAAAAAACCTGTTATCCTTGAGGGATGCAAATATATAACAAGAAAATTGGTTTATTATCTTTTATATGACCTATCCTTCAAGTATGTCTGGTTTGCTATCCTTTAAAGAAGTCTGATCCTCAGTCTCAAATGTTGAAGGTGGACTCAAACAATGAACATTTCTTAGTCATAGGATGAAAGTAAGATGTTGTTGCTAGCCCTTTTCCCCCAAATCTCCAACCAATCCTATTACCCCCCCCCCAATATCTCAGCTCTAACCATCCATGTTGCTTTGTTTCTTTCATGATGTTGAATTCTTTTAACCAATCATAACTTGTTTCCATTCTTCAATGTCCTGTTATTTGTACTATATTCCCCAAGACTTTAAGAGTTGTAACGCTCGTTGGGTTCTTAGTTTTTCTGAGGAAACTGAGATACCTTTTATTGGTAAATTTGCATTTCATTCCTAAATTGAACATGCTTGGGTCTCTGTGCCTCATTTTGCCTTATTTTGATTTTAACAATACTTCCATTAGTAAGAGAAAAGGTCAGAAGATGAGTGAGCTTCAGAGGCAATTAATATCAAATTTTATAAATTTAAACTTAAAAAATTAACAAACAATAACAAAAACAGAACAACCTCTAACATGATATAGTCAATCTGGGTCTTTTATAGAACTCTATGGGATGCAACAAAAATCTTTGAGGACAAATTTTTTTCAATTTTTATTTGTGAATCTGATGGTGCTCAGGAAAGGGGCATATAAAAAGATCACTGCTGGCAAGCCTTTTGCCAATCCTTTTGTCCACTCTATAGGGAAATGAGTGTTTAAAGCTTTTGTACTGATTGTCTCCCTGGCCTGAAACTAATACACTTCTTTCTCACCTACACCAGTTGTAATCACTTCAATAACCAATTTCAGCATGAAGCTTTTCCTGGTCCTTCAAACTTCTAGTTTTTCCTCTCCCTAAACAATTTTGAATGAAATATATATTATATATATATATATATATATATATATGTATATATATATATATATTCTAAACATCTTAAAGATGCAAGAAAAGATGTAGAGAATTATGAATATAATAGAAACAAAATTTGTAATCTTAAAGGTTGCTAAATCTTGTTAAGTTGGGTGTAAGTTCCCTACCATTGTTTCATAGTTTAATGCAAAATTTGTATCCTGACCTTAGGCTTCAACCCTCTACCTAATTCAGCATCCAGTAAGGGGAAGGTAATCCACCTTTTGCCCTCTGGATAAGACTATAAATGTCTGGGTGAGCCTTCTGTTCATGCCTGAGTAGACTCTGCATGACTGCTCTTTTATCTCTGTCTCTCTTTACCTGCCATTTTCTTATGTGTTATAATTTCTTTTAATAAATTTTTATTTTCTTTCCACCCTTGCTTTCCTGGGTCTGAATAATGATTTCTTATAGGCAGAACCAAACTCAAGTTGCTAGTGGCTACACTTATATGTGTCTTTCTTTTACATTAGACATTCCTTGATAGAAGGGATTGATTCAATTTTATTTTTGGATCTCTGAGGTTAGTTAGCAAGATACTTGTCACCTTGAAGCTTAAAAAATGTTTGGTGAAGGTGTTACCTTTTTGGCTCAACTACTAATTTATTCATTACAGCAGAGAGAGAGGCAAAAAAAGCTCAAAAACTGCTATCAGATCTAGGAGATTTCTTTCTTCCTCCTATTTTTGTTTAAGTTTTAATTATTAAAAATGTTTCAAAGTTGTAATTAGAGAAAAGTCTTTTGTTTAAATGAATAGTTTATTATTTTGATTATATTTACCCTTGGTTCTCTGAAACTAGATCTTTCTTTCAAAAGATTTAAGAAAGGTAAAATACAATGGTAGACAGGCACGATACAAAAACATACAAAAGCTTAGTCCTAGCCTTCTCCATTTTTTTGTGTGGATTATTGACAAAGATAAGCCATTTTAAAAACTCTGTCCAAGTGGATTCTTGCTATCATTAACAAAATAATTTTGTTATAAAACTGTTTCAACTATAAGATGGTTTCATATCAAGGACCCAGCAATATAGTGAACCTTGATTTATTTTTTCTCATCTGAATTCTTGAGTGCTGCTGATTGTGTGACTGAGATAAATCAGATCTTTGACTATCATCAGTTTGCAATCTATAATCAGATGAGAGTGAGAGAGGGACAGAAATAGACAGGGTAAAGACATAAAGGGGAAAATGTGATCTGGTTGAAGTAGAAAAGAAGGGAGATTAATGGAGATTAAGTGGAAGGGGAAAAATAGGCATGAAGAGATGAAGAAAAAGAAAATGAATCTATATCCATGCTTCTTTTTTCTTCTCTACTACTTATCAATCTTTACAATTTTGCTCCCAATCTCAGCATTCCCTGCAATTTTCTCCCAGGCTACAAAATCATATTCTTTTTTACAGGGAAAATGTATTGCCTTCAGACAGGGACTTGTAAAAACTGTTGTTTTTAATTTGTTTGGTTTGGTTTGGTCTTGTGCCTCTTGGATCCTATAAAATGTCTGGCACTTAATAAATGCTTAGTTTTATTTTCTTAACTATTTTTTCACTATCCTCATAATCTTTGATCTCTCTATAGCCTACTGTTGACCTCCTGTTAAATTTTTTACCTATCTGTATCTTCTCAATATTTTTACCATGTTATATAATATATTTCTAATTCCCTAATCTGTGTATCCAACAAGCCTTTCAGCTAGGTGGTGCAGCAGATAGAGCACCAGCCTTGGAGTCAAGTGTACATGGGATCAAATGTGGACTCAGACAATTGACACTTTTACTAGCTGAGTGACCTTGGTCAAGTCACTTAACCCTAATTGCCTCACATGCAGGGTAATTTCTGGGCATATTGATTCATTTCTGGCCACTGAAACTATATGGTTGTGGAGGAGAAAATAAAGCTCTTGACTTAGGGAAGTATGCCCTCACTCAAATCCAATCTGTCTGAATGTCATGGCACCACCTCCCTGATGTCATGGTCTTCTTCTGGAACAAAAGACAAATGTTATCACTTGTGTAGAAAAGGAAACATTGAACAGAGAATTATGTTCTATAACTAATGTTTCCTCTGCACTGAACAACATGTATACTGACCTCTATCCCATTGCTCTAGGCAATATAATTCTCTAGCCTCATCCCATCTTCCAAGTTACTGAGATGAGGGCAATAAACTTTTAGTAAAGTACTTTGCCCCTCCCTTGCAGGTACTCTGTAAACTCCTATACCCAAGCACAAAACAAAAATTTATTAACAAAACAATGGATCCTTGCCCTACTCTGAAAGGATTAAGTCTTTAATCAGCTGCCCTTCTACAGTTCCTAATTACCCTGAGTTACAGTCTTCATTGATTTATTCCTAATTACTTTATCTTCCTACTTCTTTAAAAGCTTACCTCTCAGTTGAATTGCTCATCTTTCTGGACGCCAGTCAGGTATTGGGGAGTCTTACCCCCAGATAAACTCTCTCATCCCTATATGTTTCTTTACTGTTTATCTCTCTTGGTAGCTGCTGTCACTGCTGCTGCTAATCTCTCTCTCTACTTTACTTTCTGCTAACCATTGTAAATAATGTAAATGAACTTTTTTTGTCCCTAAATTCTTCTGGGTCAGTCAGTCTATCTTTTTTTTTTTAGGTTTTTGCAAGGCAAATGGAGTTAAGTGGCTTGCCCAGAGCCACACAGCTAGGTAATTATTAAGTGTCTGAGACCGGATTTGAACTCAGGTACTCCTGACTCCAAGGCTGGTGCTTTATCCATCCACTATGCCACCTAGCCGCCCTAGAGTCTATCTTTTAAGTGAATTCTTTCACTTTTGCTCAAATGTCTGTAGCCTTTAGAAGGTTACATTTCTCAGGCAATAGTTGTACTCTACCTCTCTTTCTTCATTAAACTCTTTTGATAAATTTAACAGTTCCATTGAGTCAAATTCTCTTAATGATATATATGATTTACCATACCTGTATATTCAACCCTTAATTCAGTCTTCTAGATGCAAGAAAAATAAGCTGATCTGCTATCTCCAAGCCTTTATCTCTAGGACAAATATCCCCAATTTCTTCAACTAATCATCACATGGCATGGCCTCAAAGTCATTTATGGTCATGCTATAGAATGTAAGTGTCTTTTATAAAATATGACTCTCAATAGCAAAGGATATGTCAGTAGTGTCTAATTCAAATAGAAATGTATCCCTTGGGGTCACATATTGCTTAGAAAACCACAGACTTCAGTTATACATATATACATATATATATATATAGTTAAATTTTAACTTATTTTGTTAAACATTTCCCACTTATGTTTTAATCTAGTTCAGGTTACACTCAGGAGTTTTGCTGGTCACTTGAAATTTCTGTTTAGGTCTTAGATGGTCAGGCTCATTAAAATGCTATGCATGTTGCCATTATTTTAGTTTGTAACTTGAAATATTTGTCATATTTAACTAGAAAATTCTACCTCCATAATATAGAAGACTTCTAAGATTTCCCTATTTTACTGAACTTCTGAAATGAGAAATATAACTACATGCATTAAAAACACCATTTTATATAGACAATGAATAAGAGCATCAGAGAGCTTAAATCATTTAATCATGTTCACATAGCTAGTAATCAACGAAGATGAGATTCAAACCCAGGTCTGACTTATTGTAAATCTAGTCCTCTGTTATACCTAAAAAGAGGATCCATAAAGACTTGTGGATTGAATGATGGTGTTTTAGTACTGCTAAATTTGACTATCTCTAGATTACTTCTATTATTTGTATAAAAGGGAAGAATGGAAACACCTGGGAAACTATGAAACATTTTTGATGCCTGAAATATTATTAATGAATAGACATTCTATTTTATCTAAATAAAACAGGTCTTAAAAGTTAATTAAGTCTGTAGTTATGTCAAATAGTTATATATTAAATTTCCCATTGTAATGAAGTTGAATGCTACTCAAATATTTTTTCCTAAAATCTTTTTGAAATAAACAAAAATAAACTATGATTCAAAACAATATAAGAAATGCAGAAATACCCGATCATGGGAGATGAATGGATTTTTTTCTGATTAACTCTCTATATTGTAGATTTTTAAGTCTTATATTTTTAGATCAACCACTCTGATTCTTTAATTAATAGGAGAGTCATAGATAAAAAAACTTGTGAACTTGATCTAATTGAGCTATTATTAATTATAAAAATATATACAAGTCATCTCAAAAAATTTTAATGCAGTTTTACTGCATTAAAGATTAAAATTTCATTAAAATTTTGGGGGTCATAATGTATAGTATAATCTCACTCTCATTCACTTATTTTGCTAATAATGTGACATGACTTAAAGGTATTGAAAATGTTCCTATATAAAAATGAAAATATGTCTTCCTTGACACACCACAGTATCTACAATATATATTATTTGGGACTTTTCTTTGGATTATGGCACTGATGTATAATGGGAAAGAAAAGTAGCAAAATGAAGCTACCATCCTTAAGGGCAAATTAATTCATTAAAACTTTAATTCCCTAGGGTTTTGTAATAGAAAAATCTTGAATAAAGGGGACATAGTTTGGTAAATATAATGGAATATACAGAGAATAATGAAAGTTTTGGCACACATTACTCATCCCAAAAGGAATCACAGTGAAAATCATGAGAAATACATGGCACTAGATAACCTATAAATAGGAGGTTTGGCAAAAAAGATTTAAAGACACAAACAAGCAAAAACAGATTAACTTAAGAGTCTCCCTGAGAAGAGATTGTTTTATCCTTTTTATCTATTACCTATTATAATTCCTAGCAAATAGCAGACTTTAATAAATGCTTATTGGTTGAATAATTGATTAATCTGAAGACTTTCTTAATCTACAGAGAAAGAAAACGAGGATACTTCCTGTAAGTTCTAAAAATCAGAGTAAGAAGTTATTTTATTGTGCCCTTATATCCCTAACTTCTAGTACAATGAGAACTTTCAGCATATATTTATATATATATATATAAAATGAATGACAAGGTGATATGGTGCTATCACAATGGAGGGGGATGTTTAGATTAAGGGACATGAAAAACAAAAACTGAAAACTAAACAAGACATGAAAAATCAGATACTTTTCTTCTGAGCACTGGCTAGTTTCTTTTACAATCGAATCAATTGGAAACATGAATTTCATCTTTAAATAAAGATATATTCAGATATATGTATATATATATTCAGATATATGTATATATATATATCTTGCCATATATACATATTCATGTGCATATATATACACATTGTATGTATACATAATATAATACATTCATTTCATCACAAAATGTAGTATTATTCATGTTATGATATATGCTATGTGTATAGACATATGTATATTAAATTTTAATTTTAATTTTAAATTTAATTTTAAATTAAATTTAAATTTAAATTTAATTTAAATTTAATTTTAAATTTATGTGCAGGTATAATTTTGAATAATTGCCTTAGTAGTTTATAGATTTATCTATAGAGAGAATATTCATTTGGGGGAATTTTTATAAATATCAGTACTGGGTTATTTTTAGTGAACTGTGTCCTCATTTATGACGGACAGATACGTAATTATGCAGCAGACTTATCTCAGCATGGTTTGGGTTATACAAAAATGTGTCCCTGCAATCAAATTTGTTCCATTAGATTGACAATTGTCTTGGAATTCTGGAATAACAGGGAAGGCCAATTGAGGATACAGATATAAGTTGACATTCAGACTGTGATTTGAGATGTTTTCTCTTCTAGAATTATTATTATTATTATTATCATCTTTTTTAATTGGTATTTTATTTTTCCAAATATATGTTATAAAAGTTTTTCAACATTCATCCAAATGTATATGCATATTTTTAAGTTACGAAATTTCTTTCCACCCTCCCTTACCATCCTTCTCCCCTCTGTGGTAAACAGTCAGGTTAATATTGTACATACACATTTGTGTTAAGCATGTTTACAGATTAGTCATTTTCAGTATGAGGAATTGAGAATTTCAATATTTATACTTCAAAGTTGTGGCATCTTGCACCTGGAGCTAAAATGGAATTTGGAGGTGCCCTCAATTTTACAATGGCAAAACTGAGGTTGAGAAGTGTTGTAACTGTCCCAAGGATATACAGATTATGAGTGTAAGATCTGGGGCTCAAATCTCAGACCTCTAAAAACATATCTTTGATTTTTCCATTATATCACCCCTTATTCTTCTGTCAATTTACTATGAAATATATTCTGAAAAAAATCAGATAGAGTATACATACACAAGTGTATATTTTATTCTATAAATCACAGAAACATGAAGAAAAAACAAAATATACCACAGATTGTTTTCTTTTCATTAACTATCTGGCAATTCCTTTAAACTCTTATTAGCTCTTGTCTTTTTTATGTTAACAAATAGTGAGACTATTCCCAAGTAAGCAGTTTGCTTCATTATCATATGACATCATAGCTTAATTAGACTAAAATAGTACCTGCCCTATAAAGAAGAGATTCTGTAGATTAATTCATTTCAGTAATAGCTTTTCAAGCTAACAAACCACAGTTGGCTCTTCTTCCCTCCCACCCTAATTGTATTATCTGCCCTTCTAACTGTGCAAAAGAAGAAAAGATTCAACATAGTATCTTTCTGTTATGTTTCATTTCACATGTAGAAAACACCATTACCTATTGATTTTGCAACATGAACAATTTGTGACAAGTCAATGGAATCCTTTGATCTCTGCAAGGAAGCAGCTGAAAAGTTGTTCTTTTTTTCTGTTGTTTTTCTCTGGGTCTTCACTGTTTGTACCATATAAGGGAAACTTTGTAGTTTCAAGGTCTGGTTTATGTTAACTGAGACAGAAAATGGAAATAAGATGGAGATGGGTAAGATGCCCAGAAATAGAAATCATTTAGTACACTTATAAAAATACCAGGCAGTTCAGTCACCACCAGCCCTAGAAAATAGGGTCAGGATGACTGGCTCGGCAGGTGGGAGCCTGGGTGGAGACCTTGTACAAGTCCAAAAAAAGATTTCTGTTAGCATGTTACTATATTGCTGCTCTCTCCTGGCATCTTGCCTAGCCTAAACCTCAAAATAGTTGAGTCCCATTCCTTTGTAATACCTCAGCTAGATGCTGAGACTCGGCATAAAGCTAGACTCCACAGAACTTGGCCAGGCTCCCTGGCTAATAGTTGGAAAGCAGTCAGTAAATCAATCAGCAAGCATTTAATCCCTTCTTATGTTCAGGACACTGGACTAAGTGTTAAGAGTACAGAGAGAGAGAGAGAGACAGAACCAGTTCTTAGTTACAAATTCATAAGGTTTGTGCTGGTAGTTCTCATATGTGTGACTTTGGAAAAATCACTTTCCTCAATATTCTTTAAAATAATTAGATGTTAGGTTTGGTGATTTAAAATTTCCTTCTTGGTGTCAAAACTTATGAATCAAAGTAATGAGATTTTGAGAAGGAGCCTCTCTGACCTAACAAATTCAGGTTCATATAAAACTTTTCCCTTTTGGTCCCAAAGAATGACTAAGGACCTATGAAATATCTCCTCATTCTCTATTATTTCTTTATTACCATATAAACATGCTATTCTTGAGTCTTTATTCTTTGAGTTTAGAAAGAGATTGATGAAGATTATTATTATACTATGTTTAATTAGAAAAAGAGGGTTGCACATGTCATTCTACTGGTTACTTCATCAGATCAGTTTATTGTAGAATTTCTTCTTGTTTGGGGGGTTTTAATCATGTTTGACTCTTGGTGAGTACTTTTGACTTGGTGAGTACTTTTCTTGCCAAAGACACTGGAGTGGTTTGCCATTGCCTTCTCCAGCTCATTTTACAGATGAGGAACCTGAGGCAAACAGTTTTAAGTGACTTGTCCAAAGTCACACAGCTAGTGTCTGAGGCCCCAGTGGTTTCTGTCTTCCTAAATCCACCTTTGAAATTAGATTTTCTTGACTCCAGGTCTGACTTTCTCGACTGAACCACCTAGTTACAATGTTTTAAACTACTTGAAGTATTTCTCAGAATTCATTTATGATGATGTTTGTCCTTCATTCATGAAGAAGGCTGTGACATAAGACAGATGAAGTCATGACAAGCACATGAATTGGATGTAAGTGAGGGGGTGCTATACTAAGTCATCAGTCTCACTTTTTCCTCTAGAGCCATCTGAGTCCAGTGGCCAGATATGAATCAGGATGACCAGAGATGTCCCTGGATGCAAGGTAATCAGGATGAAGTGACTTGCCCAAGGTCACACAACTGAGTTATCTGAGGCTGGATTCAAACTCCTGACCTCCTGATTCCAAGGCCGCTGATCCACCTAGCTTAATTCATAGGGTGTAAATGATTCAGATACCCAGCTTAAATGTCAGCTACAATTATATGATCAATTAATTACACCCTACAATATGGATTGTTTAGCATTTTTTTACTGAGATAGATCCTGTCTTTTATACTAATTTAAGAATTAGTTGAATGAATGACAGGAGATGATGGTTTGACTTCTATTCCAAACTCTACTGCTAATTTCATGTCACTTTGGAAACTTTATTTAAATTATGGGGAACTCAGTTTTTCATGAGTTCATTATACTTTCCATGGTTTTACCTCATAGAAGTTGGTAGGATAAATTAACAAAGCCATGTTAATTAAGGTTGGGAAAGCCTCTGGAAAATATTGGAGCCTAAAATCGTTTTGTTACAATTTCATGAGTACATTATTGATTCAAAGTATTAAGGAGTAACTGATATCTTTGAATGATGTAGGAAAATATTTTCTTTGAGAAATTAATAATAAGATAATACTGAGAGACTTGTTATGGAAAATGCCATCCACATTCAGAGGAAAAAAATAAATTCTGTATGTAGAAATGTTCATTACTAAAAACTTCTTTTTCTTTCTTTCCCCCTTAGTTCTTGCTAGTTTGTTTTGTTTTTATTTTTGCAAGGCAAGGGAATTAAGAGACTTTCCCAAGGTCACACAGCAAAGTATTAAATGTTTGTAGGTCCTCATGAATCCAAGCCTGGTGCTCTGTCCATTTCACCCCCTAGCTACCTCTTTCCCCCTTAGTTCTAATCCCTCTTTCACAGAATGACTAATATGTCAAACACGATTGTATATGAACAACTTTTTCCAGCTTGTTCACTACAATGGGGAGTGGGAAGGAAAGAGAAGTTGGTAGAAAAATGTGAAACTCATAAACTTGCAAATGGATGAATGTTGAGAAATTAATTATATATTATTCATTAAGATTGTCCCCTCCCATTTTTTTCTAACATTGACATGAAAATGAGATCTCTGTTTCTTAAGATAGGAGAAGCCTTATTTTGGTGAGTTTAAACTCCCAACTAGAAATAATCAGAGAAGTCAGGTCAATAGTTAAATTTTACATAGAAAAGAAGTCTTTGTTTCCTAGTGAAAATGAATATGTGATTCACTTTCAGTGACTTTATTGGAGACATGACTTCTGTTTAGAGTTCTGCTTAGGATTTTGTTTTGAAATGTTTTTGAATTTTTTCCCTGTTGCTACATTACATTTGTGAGTACTGTCTGCTGACAATGCCTTCCTCAGTTTAACTGTAAATAGAGGATAATTATTGTTTCTGGTAAATACATCTTAAGTAATGATTAGTATCACTGTTTCACATATAGATGGAGTTTGCCAGGTCAGAACTGTATTTTTTTATCTGGCCAGAAATAACAGGCAGTGAGAAAGTAGAAAGAAATTATCAGAAAGTAATCAGGATATGCAGCAAATTAGACTCAGCATCAACTTATTAGCTAAAGAGATATTCACTGGCACATCCTATATCTACATCTTCAATAGCAAGAAGACTACTGGTGAAACAAAACCTTAAAATATATACAGGTAGCATAGTCTTGATATGTGGAATAGGCAGTGGAGTTAGAATCAAGAGACGTGTGTTAGTCCAGTTCTTCTAGAACTTTGCTCCACTGAGCTATGGACACTCCTATAAGCTTTCTTTTCTGTACAATGATACTAATCTTTTTATCCTGCCTTCTCAGAGTTTTGGGGAGAAACATAAAGCCTTATAGAAACATGAGTCAGGATTTTTAATTAAAATGCTCATTTGCCTATATCCCAATTTTCTTAGTTCTTATTACATTTATTTCAAGGTCCAGATCTTTGAGCTCTTACTAATTTGCATATCTTGATATTCTTATGTTTCTTTCAAGCCATTGTACTTGAATATATACTAAGAAGAAGCATACACATGATAATAAATGTCACAAGAATAGATATCAAATCAAATTACATCCTTATGACATCACTGGAGTTGATAGCTCTGAAAGAAGTTGATGAAGATGTTGGAGACATAAGAAATTCATTGAATCAATAATTGTTAAATGGTTAATGCTGCTAAAGAGCTAATTTTCTGAAGTGATTAAATATAAAATATTAATTGTAGTTTTGAAAATTAGACACACTACTTATCTAAATTCAATTTCATATATATAAAGTGCCTACTATGTTCAAGGAAGTGTAAGAAATTCTAGAGGTTCAAAGATAAACTAAGCAGATTCTCATGAAGGAGACAATTATTCAGTTCATTCTTTGATATGTGTTTGTGTGTGTGTGTGTGTGTGTGTGTGTGTGTGTGTGTGTGTGTGTGTATGAAACAATGATTATGAGACCATTCTATTGATCTAAGTACAGAAGGGGTTAATGTGGAGGAAGATAACTCTAAATGCAAAGAACTAAGCATGTACTAGGCTAGATGTGAAGCATTACAGACACACTCTTTATACTAAAATATGAAAGAAAATGAACGATGAAGGTATACTTCTCATCTTAACTTAAAAAAAATCACCTTCACCAATCCTGAATGTGAGGCCACATGGCTTGATAACAGATTGAATGAGAAAAAGACAATGGCAAATGTGTAAATATTCAGATATTAATTCTTTTGCATTCAAAATTTTCACATCTCCCAATATACCTGCTGTGTCTATTGAGGCACTGTCTGAGACCACTGCACTGTGAATCTCTCTTTAATGATTTTTATAAGATAATGGTTACTTTTAATTTCCAATAGTAAACTTCAGAGGAGAATTTTTCCTCTGAAAATGCAAAAATAATATAGTATAAATATTTCCTGTTTAAACACAATTTGAATTTAATAGAATGCTTTTATAAGAGCTATTATAGGAATAGTCATATTACATATTTTGAAATGTGGCTACAGAGGGTAATAACCTTCTAGATGTTTGAATCCTCTACCAACATTCTAAGGGAATTCTAATACACTGATATTTATATTGCTATTCATACACTGATATTTATGAAAATGTTTTATAAGTGGTCAAAGGTATTGTCCTCAAGAGTTTTTTTTAATCTATGCATCTAAAAACTCATCATAATCATTTCCTGTATTAACTTGAATCTTGATTTTGTTTATTTCTATTCTATAACTTTGTACCTTCCATTACAGTAACAAGCATTTCAGCAATCTCTGCCTGTACTTCTCATTCTTTTTGTTTTTTATTATGTTGCCCAGTTAGTCTCAGCAAAAAGGTTAATCCAAGTTAAGTTTAACGGACAGGTGGTCTTAAAACATATTGGTGAGTTGTCTACCCCACACATGTGAAGACTCCCTCAATGGAATAGGTAGATGAGAAAAATTTGTTCTAATGATCATGGAAGTGGCTGAAGTAGGCAGGCACTGTGGAGTACTTAGGAGCTTGGTCAGACATTAAAGACACCAAGGACATCTGTGGTAGCCTAGTTTAATTTTAGTTATTTTGTTATTTGTCTTCCCACTGGACTTGAATGACTCTGGAAAAGAGAGTAAGGCTGATGACTTTGTACAACTCTGCTTCATTTAAATGCAATTCATACACAAGTTACCTCCTGGTATCATTTGTTCTCTTCTAAATTAAGAATGAACAACTATGTTGCCTTTTGTTACTTGTATAAAGCTTCTGCCTTTAGTCAACTTGCATAAGCTTTTCTATTAATTACTTATAATTCAAGGACCACAGTGAAATATTCTGTAAATTATGAAAAGATAATTTCTTGGAAGTTTAGGCTTAAATTTAGAATTAACTATGGTCTAACTAGTCAAGTACAAACTTCCTTGGTCAAATTC
Source organism: Macrotis lagotis (assembly GCF_037893015.1). NCBI lineage: Eukaryota > Metazoa > Chordata > Mammalia > Peramelemorphia > Peramelidae > Macrotis > Macrotis lagotis. The sequence goes on from NC_133658.1 coordinate 524,593,723, forward strand.
ATACAACTACTTAGTAAAAGGAATCACACTAAAATTTAGAAAATATTTTAGAATTTTCACAACTGCATTTTTAGTGTTTTGTATTCTGAGGACATTAAACAAATACAGTCAGATGGTGAGAGTGGTGAAGATCTTGGAGATGATGATAAAGTGTGAGAAAATGTTACCAATTTATTTTGGTAACTAATGAATGATATGGAGGTATTTTGGGAATTATGCAAAGATCAGCATTCACCTAAACTATGGACATGATGGTTTTTATCTCTTGGAGGGGAAAAAATATGATAAAGAAATGAATTTCTTTCTAGAGATTTTAATTCTTTTGAAGCTTAAACAGCTGATATGTCTTTTCTAAGATAACTCAGAGAAAATTTCCTTCTTTCCTTTGGGTAGAAGAAAGCATATGCTTTTCTATAATAGATTCATTGTGCCTTGGTTGGCAGAGGCCCACCTGGATGTTTCATTGTTCTTTCTGTCTGTCTTAAGCATGTTTCAGAATCTATGAATTATTCACCTTCTTTTACATGACTTTTTTTAAAGTAAACCCTTCTATTGCTTCTAAAGAATACAAATGTAGATATTTCACAGTAATTTTTTGCAGATGTTTTCTTTTTGTCATTTAACTCATTTTAAGAATATGTATATTTTTAAATTCCCACATTTCAATCCATTTCTGTTTACTTAGGTAGTGAAATAATATTGTCATTATAATATTTTACTTCTTAGTTATTGACAAAATTATGCTTTTACAATCCTCATGTATTATAATATTTGTATTATGATGACAATGTGTTATTAAAATTATAAAAATAATTCATTTTTACTAGGAAATGGTATTTTCAGGTATGGACATACAACTTTATTTGAATATTCTGGGAAACATCTTGAAAATCTCTTTATTACATATTTAATGAAACAAAATCCATGTATAAATTGTCTTCCTTAGCAATGAGCTCTAATCCTAGTTAGTGCCTATTACTTTACTATTTACTTCCTCCCATGATTAGTCCAGTGACCACTGACTTAAATTCCAATTGCTTGTATCATGTTTCCCTAAACCATGTTTTAATTTCTATGATAATGAGCACACAGAAGCTAAAACATATCAAAGATTATCAGCATTTTCATAGATATAGAGCAAAAAGAGATTTCTGGTAAGTCTAGTTTCTATGAAAGCAAATTGATCTTTATAATGATGGCATATTGTATGATAATATATAATTCAAGTATGAAACTATGGCATTGATAAATTTACCTGTATATTTTATGAGAGAAACTTCTGGTTGTCTATGATTTAGATATGGTATTCAGGAATGTCACTTAGATACAAAATAAAATGTGATAGTTTCATTCTAAGACCAACAGTTGTGGGAAAAGTAAGCAGGAAGAGCTGAAATGAAAACTGGAAGTGGAGAAATGTTTTCTTTTGGAACACAGAATGAGGAGTTTAGGTTAGTGTCACATTTTAAAAAATTCTTCAACAGCAGAATCAATTATATGAAGTTACAACAGTGAATTTATCCTCAAATTTCCTTGCAACCAAACTAATTGCTTAAGTTAAATTGCTCAATATAAAGTAAGTCATAAAATCATTTCCATATTTCATCCTCTTACCATCCCCATTCCACTTTTTTTTAAAAGAATAGGATAAAGGGGTATTTACAAATGAAATTAAATAGCCAGATTCACTGAACATTTCTCAGTTCCCATGTTCTTTGATTTCTCTAAAACATTTGGCCCTACTGACCTCATCTTGTACACTTTCCTCACTTTGCTTCAGAGATACTCTAATCTGAATCTCTAACTACTTCTTTAACCAACCCTTCTTCCTATATATTTCTCAGTTCCATGGGGCAGCTAGGTGGTAGTAGATAGAGCATTGACCTTAGAGTCAGTATGATGGGAGTTTGAAACTGACTTCAGACATTTGACTCTTACTAGCAGTGTGACCTTGAGCAAGTCACTAAACCCTGATTGCCTCACATCCAGGGCCATCTCCATTTGAACTGATCTGCATCTGACCACTGGAACCAGATGCTCTGTAGGAAAAAAGGAGGCTGCTGACTTATTACAGGCCCCTCCCCCCCAACTCAAATCCAATTCATGTTCTAGTCATGGTATCACCTCCCTGATATTGTGGTCTTCTTGGAAATGAAAGACAAACAGTTCCTTAATTTATGAGTTTTTCAGAGATCTGCCCTTGACATTTTCTGTCTCCAGTCTTTCCCTTGGCACATTCATTAAAAGTCAGTTTGTATTCTTTAATTAATTCAGATAATCCTTAAATCTTTATCTGTAACCCTTATATCTCTATTGAACTTCCAAATCTCTATTCAAATACTGCATCTCTCAGTAATCTTTCAGATACCCATTTTTATTAAACAACATTCCCTCATCTGACTTTGTTCTGTAACTTTGGGTTGTATTTATTAGGCAATCCTTTGAATTTGAGTTTATATCTTATCTCTTTACTAGACCCAAAACTCCACTTTACATGTCTTCTACAACTAGCATAATGTTCAATATCTAATAGATGCTTAATAAAAGTTTCTTTAAAGAAGTACAAATTCATTCGTGAATACATGTAAAAAACTTACATTTTCATGAGCTTTGATGCATACAAAGCTATTTTTCCTGATATGATTGTATTAGCATATTATCCCCATTCTACCCAATATGGACTGAGGTTCAGAGATTAGGAAACTTAGTTGAGAAAAAATAGCTTTCAAATTATAGCAGGGACTAAAAACCTGGTCCTCAGGTTTAGTACTCTTTTCTCTTCACCTGGTTGCAGTCTGTAATTAGAGAAAACTATCAAAAATTTTGAAAAAAGCACAATAAACAATGATATCTTTTCTCAGGTTACACAGTCCTTAGGTATTTGCCAAAAATGTGCATAATTCAAGCTTGAAAAGTGACAGCTTTAAGTGATTGTATCAAACTAGGTTAATTCTCTGCTCTTGTATTAACCTGCGTTAAAAGCTTAATTTAAGTCTCAAGTGGAAAGGCTTTAATTCTCCTTCTTCATGGGCATCAATCCCAGTCAGTAAACTGCCAGAAAATATGCATGTGTCTATCCACAAATTTTCTAATATGCAAGTTTAGAAGAATTATACCAAAAGCCCTGGAGAAATCTCCAATGCATCTGTTATCATGTTTTCCCAACACTGTCTATGCCATCAGGCCTTTCATTTCATGACCAATAAATTCAGACACATTTTCAAAGGAATAGTACAAAAGATATATAAAACACTGTTTATTTCTTTCCATAATCTATGCCTGAAACTGAAACTGAAATGGAAAATAATTTTCTCATTGCAAACTCAATTTAAAATTGTAATTCATCAATTTTGCCCATCATGTAGAGTATCTCAAACTTACCCTTAAATATCATGTTAAAAAGAAAACTATTATAGGAGGAAAGAGTGTAAGGTGGAATTGAATAAATGTAGGACCTGAAAGTAGGAATTCCCCCATATATTTTTGCTATTGACTCTCTCTCTCTGCCTTACCTTGGAGAAGTCCCTTAGTCCTTTAGTTTTCTCAATTATGAAGTGAAGAGAAGATCATGGAGTCTTTATTTTGGAAATGAAGAAAATGATGCCAATTATGGTTCATTGACTTGATAAAATCATACAACTAGTCAAAGTCTAGTTTAGGATTTCAGTTTGGGTCCTTGACTCTAGAGCTATTGTTTTTCCAACTATACTTGTTGGTCCACTGCTCTGTGGTTTATTCCTTTCCATGATTTCATTGAGCTCTCTGAAAGTATTCTTTGTAACCTTTCTTTTCTCTATACAGCTGAAAACAGAGAAATATTCTTTGTCATCCATGTTCCCTGTCCACATGGAAAACTAGACAGATAACCATAAAGAAGGAAAGGAAGGAGAGCATATTTATTTGTCCTCAAGCTCCAGACTATGCATTTCTGAGACTTAGGAAAAAAAATATATTGAGGTGGAAAGAAAGGCAAAAAACCCTGCCCTAAAAGACCTTATATTCTGATGGGAGAGACAACACACAATGGAAAACAAAAGGAAATACAGAAGGAAAAGGGAAGAAAGGAGAGATCATGATAGAGACATCCAGAGGAGTGCAATAATTTGGGAAATAAAGAGAAGACTGGTCTGAGCATGCTTGTTAGATGTAATTTTTGATAGGAGTTCTCCTTGCTTCATCCTTCAACCAGAGGAAGGGGCCCCAGATGGAGAGGGTACTGATGTTGGTGGGTTGAAATGATCTGCCCTGATGGAGATGGACAAAATATATGTCTGAGGCAAAAATGGAAAAGCCTAGAGGAGAATAATCCCGTGGAAAATGAATGAGCATGTAATGAATAAGCATATAAGCAATTTTTCTTTTCATTTTTGTTGGATTCTTATAAAAAAAATGAACTGGGAACAGAAAGACAAAGAGAGTAAGATGGGGTTTCCTTGGGGAGTAAAAGGATTAATTATAAAGGTGCTGATAGCAGGACCCAATAACTAGGAAACATTGGAAAGTAAATTGTATTTGTGTTTGCCTCCCCCATTTTCTCTTTCTTAATCTCCCCAAATCTCTACTCTTGGAACTCCACCCTCTTTGAAGTGCTCTTTGCTCTTTTAGATCCAGATCCTATTTAGGCAAATTACTGCACAGAGAAGTCAAAGACAAAAATCTTATGACTAGTTCTGACTTCCACTCTTAATTTCCTTTTAGCCTCTAGTCCTGATTGAAAACAATTGTTTCTGCTGATTTATAGGTTAGGTCTCCAGACAAAGGGCTCCTGATTGGCTCTCAGTGAATCAGTCCTGGTCAGGTTCAGAGACAAAAATCCCCTGCTTAGCTCTCAGTGAATCATTTCTGTTCAGGTTCAGAGACAAAAGCCTCCTGATTAGACAATCTTGAGTCTAGAAAAGGTGCCAAAATAAAATAGGGTGTGACAAAGACTCCTAGTCAAATCAGTGACTTCCTATTTATTCCAGCAGAGTGGGGGGGGGGGGTGAGGGATGGGGAGAGAGGGAGGTAGGAAGAGACAAAGACAGAGACAGAAAGAGAGATGGGACAATGACTGGAGGAGAGAAGGAAGCAAAAGAAAGGAGACAAAGAGAAAGAGGAAAGCAGAAATGGAAAAGTTTGGGTTTGTTTTGGGCACTCACTAATATTTAGAACAGGGGCAGATAGGTGGCACAGTGGATAGAGCACTGACCTTAGAATCAGGAGGATGGGAGTATGAATTCAACCTCTTACACGTGCTAGCTGTGTGACCTTGGGCAAGTCATTTAACCCTGATTGCCTCAAATCCAGGGACATTTCTAGCCATCATGATTCACATCTGGCCACTGGACTTATTTGGCTCTGGAGGAAAAAGTGAGACTGGTGACTTAGCACAGCACCCCCTCATTCAAATTCAATTCATATGCTTGTCATGGCATCCCCTCCCTGATGTTGTGGTCTTCTTTGAAAATGAAGGACAAACATTATTATTAATATCTGCAACTTTTGTTTTCTTTTACCCTGGGTATGGAAAACAAGGCATTGCCACTGGTAAATATTTTATTCTTTCTAAATGTATACAAAAGTACCTGGCCCTCCCTATCTGATGCACATGAATATTACATTTCATCCTTCCTCCAGTTCTTCACTACTCATAAGGGGCTTTGGAGATATGTAGACTTTGGCTCCATCCCCCCCAATGTTGCCCTTCCAATTGTAGGGGTCCCCAGCATTCCAGTTCCATTTAACCACTTCTCAGATTAACTTTTTCAAAGGAATAGTACCTTTAAAATTATTCCAATTATACCAACATACTTGCTATCTACTCCTCCTAGTTGTTCCAATAATCCCTATGTTATACACCCTTCTATATCCCCTCTCCCTCTTATCCTATTTCCTCCCTCACTCAGTACCCTCCCTAGCCCCCCCCTTATTTTTTCTGAATTTACAAGGCTTTTAAAATATATCCTATATATATATATATGCAAGAATGCATGTGTGCAGATATGCATGTATGTATGGTTCTCTAACCCATTCATGATGAGAGTAGGTTTCCAGAACTACCAGCTCTCCTACCCCATCTAATTCCTCTGTATCAATTCTTCTTCTTACACCTCATTTGTATAAGAT